>NC_081527.1:28691480-29011480 GCF_030273125.1 Centropristis striata
GCCTAATGAGTCGGCATATGACGCTAAGGGACCCTGACCAATAGTCAACCTGTTGATGCAATTTTGTTCTTCATACAATTGGTCAGTGGCTCTAGCCTTCAAAATGTGATTCTCTCTGTACCTTCAGAATCAGTTTTGGACCTGTCTTGGAGGGGGACACGGTGGCGTAGTAGATTTTCAATATAAATTTCACACACAATGTATAGTTAGGTTAAGGGCACCAGAACTACTTGGTTTAGTTTAGGAAAAAGACCAGGATCTGGGTTAAAATACATACATAGTAGGATGTGACATGAAAAAAAAACAATGTTAACAATTCATTTTTCACAGGGGACATGAACAGCCTATAAATGAATAGAATTAGGTCCATAATTGTCAGGCCGGGCTCAGGGCAGGACTCACGCCCAGAGCAGGTGAACTTAAAGTCTTTTTATTCAAGAAGGCAGCAGAGAAAATCCTCACAGAGTGAAAACAATGGGCTATAAAACTCCTGAATCTGAGCTGAGATCTAACAAAGAAAAGTCACTCCAAAGGAGGAAAAACACTGAAGCCTATCTACACTAATAAACTAAATCGATAAATCCTAATCTAAGAACAGGGAAATAAATCTAAACTCTCAAGGGAAAAACTAATAATAAAAAACTCCAACGAACAAAAGGCGCTCCAATGGGGAGGGACCATACCTGATAGGAAAATAAGGAAATCTCTACAAAACACTACGATAAAACTAGAAAAGAAAAAGAAAAATGAACACAAAATCACTCCCAACAGGAGGAAAAAACGGCTGACGAGAAAAACTAAGAAAGTAAATACTGGTGCTACGCTAATAAATTACAAAGAAAAATCACTCTTGCGAGGAAATACAAAAAAGCTGAGCAAGGCAAGCTGAGGCTGTGGCATGAAGGAGGAAATGGGCTGGTATGATGACGGGGTCAAACACACTGGACCAAGACAAGGGAAACACAGGCTATTTGAACACATGGAGGGAAGGGAGCACCAGGTGAACACAATCGGTGATTAGGGGAGACAATCAGACAGAGGACACACAGGGATGGGCAAGTGACCTGAAACGAGAGGAGAGTTACTATTTCAAAATAAAACAGGAAATAACTAGCCTGGCTAACGCCAGACTAATCACGAATGAGATTAGTCTGGAAACCAGCCATTCATTTCTCCGTAGAGGAGGTGTGGTTTACGATCCTCCAGAGCCGTTTATTGGGCGCTATGAATGTCTATCAAAAGCGTCTGTAGGTAGCTCTTAGCCAATCGTATCAGTTATACCAGATGACGTATGTAGAGCGACAGAAATTAATGTTTACATAGCCAGACTAGCCCATCGCTACTTTGAGACTAAAATGCTCAATTCTGCTTCTGCAACGTTTTTCTGCAGCATGTTCTGACTCTGGCTGCTCACAGTCTACCGGCAGTGTTGGTGTGTGTGTGTGTGTGTGTGTCTGTGAGAGAGTGTCGCTTGCTTCTCCAGTTCTCGCTTTCTGCAAGATTATTTATTTTTACGCCTTTTTCCCCCTCATGTCATTCAGCCACACACATCCACTGATTTTATGGGCAGTAGACGAACTGCTGCGGGTCTCTCGGCGGCTCCGCTGTCCCCCGGCTCGTAGCGGGATCACCGGCATTACAGCAGTGAGCGGTAGCGGGGCTAGTTGGTAGATTAGGCCAAATCCTGTCAGAAGCAAGGCTAAACATCCTTTTTGGTGGTGAAACAGGAGTTTAAATTCAAACGTTGTTCTTCTTTTAAAATAAACTTTCGCTCTAAACTATTTAAAAGGCCGTCTACAGCTAAAGAGAGCTTCGCGTCTGCTGCAGCCATGTTGGATCCGTAAGAAAACTACAAAACTACAACAGCCTTCCGTCTGCCAATTAGTTCACGTCATCGTCTTGCCATCCCTCCCCGTTCTGTGATTGGATCCCTAAAACAGGGCTAAGAAACGGCCGTGGTTGCCAGACTGTGTGGAGGTTCGAAATGAAATTCGAGTGTGCAAGGCAGTATGGGTATACCCAGGCTAGGAAATAACAAGACCAGAACACAAAATCAAACACAACCTCACATAATAATGGACATAGCCATGTAGGTAAAGAAGATTGCATAGAACATGATGTAGAATGTGACATATCTATCTACGGAAGTTAAGGAAAAACCCTTTAAACTTAAAATAACAAGGTTAACATGAATTTGACAAAGGACCACATTTTCACTCCCATCTCATCAAAAACCGACGATTGGTCAGTCAGGCTTTACCCTTCAAAATGTGATGCTCTCTGCACCTTTAGCAACAGTTTTGGACGGTCGTGAAGGCGTGTGACATAGTGTTATAGTAGCTTTTCAAAATAGACTTCACACAAAATATAAAGTTAGGTGAAGGCATCAAAACTACTTGGTTAAGTTTAGGAGAAAGGTTTGGATTTGGATTAAAACAACTACTTCTGCACATAATATTGGACGAATATACATAGGTGATTTAGAACATGGACATGACATATCTACATCCAGAAGTTAATTCACAGGTTGACTTAAATAATGACTTTTGGTTTCACAGGGCACATGAACAGCGTTCTCATGAGTCAAAGTTCTGCCTTTGTTTGAAAGTCATTGTTCCCTATGCTGGGATACTACAGATTAACAGAATAAATACTCCACAGTTCACTTCCTAAGTATGCTTCAGTCTTTATTCACCTATAAAAGAGGGGAGGGGAGGAGGAAGGCTCTCTGCTGGCTGCCTGCAGGGACGTCTTACAAGGTGCAAGAAACCTCCTGTGTGCGGCCGCGGTTCATCCCTCTGATGGGAAGTCCTGCCGAGAAGCTACTGACCCTGAACAGAGCGGAGAGCAGAGAAACACAGCCAGGACAGAGAACGAGATGGGTAAAAGAAAACCGAAAAGGAGGGACGAGTGAGAAGGAGAATTATTTCCCTACATTACAAATACACTTCTGTACTATTGCATTGTGGATGTGAAGTTATTGCCATCGTTACTTTGGAATTGAGACAAATAATAAGGGGCATAAAATGACACAAAGGAGATAGACTGAAGAAAATCAAGAAAATTTTAAGAAAAATTGATTTGCATGTAAACAAGTGAACTTAAGTGTCCATTCCATTAGCATTTGTGTATTTTAACACTGAAAGTGATGCCCTGATGTAATAACTCAACAACAAGGACAACTGTGTGCATACGAACATCATACCCACAGAGAGCAGCAGTGTGTAGGAGTACATCATGAAGAGCTGTGATGAATTATAGCAGCAGTAGTTCTGTAATTCCCTCTCTCTGTCTTTCTCTCTGTATCTCTCTCACACTCACACACATACACACAGTCACACTCGTGTGTGATGAGCTGTTCAGTGGACTTTCCTCTCAGCGGGGTTCCCCTCTCCCTCGGCACTGAGCCGACACACGCCGCAGAGCGCTGACAGCAACACGCTGATGTCTGTGTCACGGCTTCCTTCCCTCTGCTTCCTGTTTCATCCCGACTGCAGCAGACCTCCTACATGCTCCGGGTCTTTATCAATATGTGCTCTTGTGCTTGTGTTTTTCAATTATGCATTTGATATATGTGCTAATGCACGGTGCCCAAACAGTGACGGATGGAGTACCTGCACGTTAGGTAGGTAGTAGAATACCTTTTGGTATTTATCCCTTTTTTTCACTAAAGTGATTTATCTGATGCCTGGTTACTTGAGGTGCAATGGGAGGGTGGGGGAACAATTCTGTTATCAAGAAAATATTCCCAGTATGTGATTCACCTGACCAACCAGTAAAACCAGTGATTTTTCATCATAACAACTGTGCATCTTCTGGAAATTCTCAAACATCTACTTTGTTCTTGTGCATTCTGCAAAATGCTGCAGATATGTCACATCACTTCTTGTGATGTGTGTGTTAATCTGGTAAAAGCTGCACAATGCAGTATTGACTTTAAAAAAAAGAAGAAGCTAGAATTACCCAGTTTCAAATTGATTGGCTGTGCACAGAGCATCAAAAGGTAATTTATGTGTATTGAAATTAGGGCCGGGACTTTAACGCATTAATTAAGATTAATTAATTACACAAAAAAATTAACGTGTTAAAAAAATTGACGCATTTTAATCGCACTTATTTTTGCACCGCAGAACGTTTCTCACTGGATGAGTTTCAGGCGGACCGATTATACTGGAGCACCAACTAGCGTTCATGAGTTCAGACAACAACAAACCACAGTGAACATGAACAAAGAAGCTGATGAGACCGCTTTGGTTGGCCCCGTGGATGATGGGACATTTTGTTATAAAAACCAACGGATGGAAGCATCGATAAGAGCATGGTTGTGTGCAAGTTATGCAACAAGGAATTCACATATCACCGCAGCACATCGAGTCAAGTATCACCTCAATGCAAAACATATAGCAGCTAGCGGCTAGTGTGGTAGCTAGCGTGATTGTGTTTTACTTAAAAAACCAAACTATTATAGTTTACAGAAGGTCTACCTACCTATAGGCTACCTGAATTTCTGAAATGTACTATATTTCTAAATATGCTATTGCTACACTTAATGGCAAAAATTGCACTGTTCTGTTGGACTTGAACAAAAATGAACAATATTTTTTGTGGTATACTAAAAATCCATCTGAAAAAAATTACTTCTCACTGTTCTCAGGTCAAATATTTATATGCGATTAAAATGCAATTAATTTCGATTAATTAATTACAAAGCCTCTAATTAATTAGATCAATTTTTTTAATCGAGTCCCGGCCCTAATGGAAATGTTTGTTTGTTTTTAGTTCATGACCCAAATACAGTTTTGTCAGTTGTAAAAACCATGCTGAACTTTTTAACTTTCCTGAAACCTTTTTTATATGATGGATGACAAAGAACAACATTCATAATTTTTATGTCAATATAACAGGTTTAAGATGAAGTTTTAACGTCAAACATTTTCGAAATTGTTGAAGCACTGAACGAAGAATAGAAGTCCAGTCAATACATGTGACACGAGAACAATCGCTGATCCACGATAAATGCAAAGACAGAGAAACTAATTGCTGCAAATACTGCAGGTATATTGAAGGTTATATGTATGATTTTACATGCAATCAAACATCACTAATAAACAAACAAACAGACAGCGAAGGCATCAGGTGATCATACGCCCCTGCTGCCAGGTGGTTGTGGTTTTAACATCTGTTTAAACAAGGATATCCACCATGAGAGATCGGGATTTCATGCTCAGCTGCACTAAATCCTTTTAAAGATGCTGCAGCTCCGGCTAGCTTCCCCACAGAGATAACATGGCTTCAGCGTTAGCGGTGAGGTCGTTTCTCTGCTCTGACAGGACAAACGCAGAGCAGCCAGCGGCTCATTAGACAGCGCTGCCCCGAGGGCTCAGCTACACCTCTCAGACGAGACGAGGAAACAGAGGAAAGACACTTAACCACATGTGGACTGAGTCTCTGAGGTGTGTGTGTGTGTGTGTGTGTGTGTGTGTTAGAGAGAGAGAGAGAGAGAGACAAACAAAGGGAGGAACATCGAAGAAGACAGTGAGAAAAAGAGAGAGAAATAGAGATGTGGATGATTAGTAGGGGAAGGGAAGGAGGGCGGACAGCACACACTCATTCAGACACACAAACAGTCTAAGGAGAATTCTCACTCAGGGCAAGACTGTTTACCTTATTACTAAAGAGGTGTGTGTGTGTGTGTGTGTGTGTGTGTACCCTTTCATTTCTGTGTATGTTTGCATTGCATGAATTTAGTATGTGTTGTGGTATGTGAGTGGGATATTTATGAAGGTGGATTTAAGGCTCTACAGTCTGTGTTGTCTGACTGCATTTGTGTGTTACCATATATTTTTTAATATACTTGTATGTAAAATCTCTCCAGTAATATTTTGTGACTGATGTGTGTTTTTCCTACTTAAATTATTACTGGGATCATTTTAAAATCCTAAATTGAATCTACATATTCTAATTCTGGAATCTTTGAAAATGCAAATAATCTTTTGATTACGACACTGGACAAAAAGTCAGTATTCAGTGCGTGTGTGTGTGTGTGTGTGTGTGTGTGTGTGTATGTGTGTGTGTATATGGGAGGTTCCAGGTCCACACTTCACACATGTAACTCGCATAGATGGCTTCCAAACAAGTTCAAATGTCATAGAATCATGCTTCTCGGTCTTCATCTTAAACTGAGATTAAAGGGGAGCACAGAGAAACTTTCCCCTCAGCAAATAAATCAACAATTAGTTTGCAAATGTAGGTTGGATTCATGTTTATTTGTTTTTACAAATTAGTATGATTAAGTACCTTGATTGCCTGATATAAGCCTGCAGGTGATCATGCTTTTGAATGTGTGTGTGTGTGTGTGTCTCTCTCTCTCTGTCTGTCTGCAGAAAATCTTACATCTAGACACATCAGCCTCATATTTTCTGTGCAAATTCATGACTGCATGCTCAAGGACCTGGGCAAAATGTTCTAAATAAGTAACAATGTTAAAATTGAAGTTTGGACTCATCATTCATTTATTGTTCCCATGTTAATTTTATATATTTAGTTGAACCCAGGGCGCTTGACTACAATACTATTAGTATTCTGTGAACATTAAATAAAACTGACTATTGAGACTTTATGGCACTCCTGCTGCTCACCCACATGTCTCCAGGCACACCTGGCAGGGATCTGCACTCTGCTAAGTGCACTTTGGAAATTCATTGAGACATCATGAAGATCATAAAGATCATTATTGCATTTAATCTAACTACGTTTATGACAAACGTGATACATTTTGCTTCTCTTGTCCATGTGAGTGTGTGAATTGATTGTCTGGTGTGCTGCAGCTGGCGTGTTGTCGGCCAACATGTAATCTCCTCGTCTGTCTTCAGTCTTTTAGTAAAACTGTAGCTAACTTCCCTAATCAGCAAATGGACCAATAATCCCCAATTTGCTGTTCCCCTCAGCTGCATTTAGTCCGCCCTTTTCAATGCTAACGAGCCGTAAACAGAGAGGAGAATTAGTCAAACAGCACAATACACACAAAAGATGCAAACACGCACACACTGCTCCTGTATGTGTGGTAAAGGTTATGACAAAGATGTATAGTGGGGTTTTTTCTTCAAGACTGATTGGATTATGTCTGTATATGTGCTAGATAATTGATTACTAAATTAAATTTGTAATGACAACTGTAACAACAGCCTCATTCAATCTCCGCTAACGATGCATTTTTACAGGGCGTTCTGATTTATTCATACCCAAACAAAGACACTGAAATAACTCCAGTCCAGAGTAGCCTGAAGAGGGAAAACTCCATAATTCAATTTAGCATCCTTTGCTTTAAAGAAGACACCCAGCCTTTAGCCAAACAAATCATCAGTTTACAAAAGAAGCACATTTCTAAAAAGCTGTTTTGCTGACAAACATTTTTAACTTGCATTCCTAGGCAAGTTTGTGTACTGTGAACTGCTCAGCATGAATGATGAGGGAAGGCTCTCATTATGTATATACCTAATGTATGTATGTATGTATGTATGTATGTATGTATGTATGTGTGTATGTGTAAAATGCAAACCAGAGAGGAGACTATCACAAACAGTTACAGTTAGGAGGATGGGTTTGCTGCATATGTGCATCAGTTCCCCTTTATTGATGGATTCACAGTGTGTGAATATAAATTGATAGACGTGTGTGTGTGTGTGTGTGTGTGTGTGTGTGTGTGTGTGTTCTTGTACTTCCTACATTGTGAGGACCATAATGAGTTTTCAGTGAGGACATTTCAGCCGGTCCTCATTTCTTCAAATGCCTGTTTGAGGGTTAAGACTTGGTTTTGGGTGTAGGTGGTTAGGGTTAGGATTGGTTAGTGATTTAATTTTGTGATTGTAAAGGTAAGTGGAATGCATTTTATCAATGAGGGTCCTCATAAAAAGAGATGTACAGGTGTGCGTGTCTTTAAAAGAGAGTATCAGACGCTGTTTGCTTCGTGTCTTTGTCTTCTGTGCTTTTATTGGTGCAGTATTGGAGAAAGGTAAGAAAGAAAGAGGCAGGCCAGTCGCCAGCACAAAAGTTGATATATTACGTTTCTGCAAACCATAAATACCTTGATGTGTAACATTTTTTTTGTCCGTCGATGAAGCAACAGCAATGACTGTTCAAAGTCATGTAGTTTGACCATCGCTTGACCATCTAACCAGTGACTTTAAACCAGGAGACTGGTGTTCATATCCCATTGATGGCAGTTATGTTTGGAGTTAGTCTAACCCTGTTCTTATTACCTAACCTTAACCAAGTGGTGTTAGTGGTTAACCTTAACCAAAGTGCAAGTTCACATTTGCAGAAATGTAAAATGTCAAGATTTATCCTGGGGCCTGACTAACTTAATTTGTGTCTTTCTTTCTGCTTCTGTCTGACTTTGCTTTGCTTGGTCAAAATGTGAGGAACAGCAGTAAATTTCAATTCTGTTTTCACTTCCTGTGTGGTTAACTTGTAACAGAGCAAAAACTGTATTTGATGCTACATTATTTAGAATTAAAACTTAAGGAGACAGGAACAAAAAAACATTTATTGGAATTAGCAGGATTATGAGTCAGAACAGTGAAGTCATTTCACTAAAAATACCATGCAGTGAGGTAGATAACTTGGGATACAAGATAAGAATCCTCGCCAACTTTGTCTTTTTGTTGCAGCGGAGAATAATTTTTTGATGGAATGGCTTTTTTTCTGCGTTTCTCTGTGCCACTTTTGAGCTCTTCCTAGCTACACCTGCCAAGTCGAATCTATTTACAGACATTTGTAGTTTATCGTGACAAATGATGAAAAAGATCACCATTTATTTCCCATCTCTGTTTGTTTATCTCCCTACTCTCCAGCTCGACCTCCTTCTATCCCTTTCTGTCGCTCTCTATTTTTCTTGTCACTCACCTTCTTCCCTCTACACACACCCTCCGATTCTATCTTTTCTTTTTTCCCTCCCCTCTCAGTATCTACCATTGCTCTTCCCTCCTCTTTGTTCAAGGTCAGTGGCTTCTCTGTGGGATTTCCCATCAGACACATGGAGCGGAGCTGGAAGAAGGAGGCGAGAATTCCTGCCTGGCTCATTCTGACCTCTGGTGTCGCCCTCTCAGCAGCCCACTTCTCCTTCACTCTCTTTCTTCCTTGCCTCACCTCATGCACCTTTCTCCTCCACCACTTCTTGTACACATTAACCTTCTTATTCCCTGTTTTCTTGCCTCTTCTCTCGCATCGTTTTTGGCATCTTTTCTTCTTCTCCTCCCCGCTTTGCTGTGTTCCCTCACTCCCTTGTGTCATCCCTTTAATTTCCTCTGCCCTACCCCCGTCTCTCTACCCCTCCTTTTTTTCTGTACACTTCATAATTTCTCTCTTTGCTCTTCCGATTTCCTTTTTCCACCTGCCTCTTTTCTCTTCTTGCCTTTCTCCCAGCCTGCATTTTTCCATTACCTATACGGTACTTTTCTTCTACTTGCCCTCCTTCTCTACCTTCCTTTTTCCTTTTAATATTGCATGTTCATCTCTCCATTTATGTCCCTCTCCTACCTGTCTGCAGCCCAGCTTGCTTTCTCATTTCACCCCCTTCTCTCCCGTTTTCACCTCTTATTTTAGACTTCATTCCTCCTTCATTTCCTCCTCTCTTTTCCATCTTCTCCACTGCCAGAACAGTGCGTTGTAATTGAATTGGATCTACACACACAGTCTTTAACCCAAACCAGCTAATTCATTAATTCTGTTACAGGAGACGATGTGGTTTATTCCTGACATGGTAACTGCAGTCTGTGACTGGCATGGTTTTGTAATGTGGTGAATTTAATTTCTGTAACTGGGTGGTCATGAAGTGAGTTTTGGCTGCAGGCATGGATACGGTTTTCCAGACAGAAACGTCTGTTTTCAGTGTTATACACAAATTTGGTTTTTATTTCAAAATGAGAAACTATTAATCCAGTGATGATCACAGCAGGTACAACAGATGACATTCATAAATTTTATTTAATTTGTTTCATTTCATTTACTTTCATGGTTGCTACAGTAGCACCTTGTATTTGTGTGTGTGTGTAAGTGTGTGTGTGTGTGTGTGTGTGTGTGTGAGTGAGTGTGTGTGTGTGTGTGTGTGTGTGTGTGTGTGTGTGTGTGTGTGTGTGTGTGTGTGTGTGTGTGTGTGTGTGTGTGCGTGTGTGTGTGTGTGCGTGTGTGTGTGTGGGCTTGAATTCATGGGATATTTTAGGGCTTGTTAGTGTAGTAAGAAGGGAAAGATTTCAAACACGCTGGGATGATGCAATGCTTTTTCAATAGCTGTCGATGGATCATCCATCTTTTTTATATGGAATTAAAAGTGTATAAAAACTGTTTAATATTCTAGTATTGTGTGGGATTAAAAAAAATAGTTGACACAATTTTGTGAAATCAGTGGCACATCACGTTCAAGTGCACTTTTCTCATTTTACTGCACCTGATGACTTATTTTTCAGCGTCACACAGATAAAACATAGACTAGGTTGGAGATTATGCCAAGCTTTAAAAAAGAGGTTAAATATTTATGAAAACAAACAGTGATATCACAAAATATCTGCACTAAATCTTATGAAAATAACATTAATTATAAACGAAATACACAACAGAAGCCTGTCAGCAAGCACACATTTAGAGTCATGATTTACACAAAGATTGATTATGCAAGCTGCAGGTAGAGAGATTGGATCACTGTTTGTCTTTACAGTGCTGGCAAGAAGACATGCAATTATTCAGGCGAGCCACACACATCGCGTTTGTCATTCTGGTGTGCCGGAATTTGGCAACATGTTTCGGTTCAAACACACAATTTTCCCAAAACAAAATACAGTATAGTTAACAAGCTTGCTATGTTCAGAGATTGACCTTTCGCTGTTTGTTTTCACACACAACAAAGGACACTATATTTCTTTTGCTGAAAAACTTGGCTGAAGGAAGGTTAAGGTTGCCATGAGAGATTTATAAACAGAAATAAACTTCAGTGTTTAAAACTTTCCTCTGCATGTCACTAATGTCGTAAAGTCACGGGGAAATGTTCCTGTGTGGCAAATAATTAGTTACTGAGAATCAGAAATGAAATAACAGTCAATATATTTGTGCTAAGAAACAGGTCAACTTGGGATAAACAATTAAATGAAACACTGCCAGAGTGTTTAGATGATATGGGTGTTACATTGAAAAGATGCTGAGCATGTAATTGAGAAAGCTAAAATGACACTAAAAAAATGAAAGTACCAAAAAGCCACAGCTCGGTGAGGTTCATGGCTGGTGAGGTACTGATTTCATCACAATCAGATTTACAACATATGAACCCTACAGAGCTAATTCACCATTTGATTGGCAGCAGTTAACAGGTTATGTTTAATCTCAAATCAGCTTTACACATACAAACTTTTGCACACAAAAAAAGCACATTTAATTTATAAATAGGTTATTATTGTCTTACCCTTACTTAAAAGCATCGATAACTTGTTTGTAGAAGTTTTTTATAAAATGAATGAAAAAAATGGAAGGCTGCACTTGACTTGCTAACTGTAGACTGTAGCTTGTAGATTGTAGCTTGCTGTCACTTATTCTGCAGCCGAGGAGTCGCAAGAAGGATCACTGGGATCATGAGCACCCCCTACTATGAGGCAGGAGAACTGCAGGCCTCACTTAGTGCCTTTTTGCAGCCGTTTTACTATCGCTCAGTACTCAGTTTACATTATATACATCAGCTAAACTATGGAAATATAGTTCATATAGCAGCAGTGTTTGAATATTTTAATAGCGACATACAGAGAGACAGCGATACGGTCTCACTGCATAGCATGCTAGCACAGTTAGCCGAGTCGTTGATCAATCCATGGTGAGGCTCATCTGGCTGCTGCCTACCTTCTCACTATTTGAACAGTAAATGTGAAAATTCAGCGATTTTGGATAAAAAATATTCTAAAACTGGTGGAGTTAGATTTAAAAAAATGTTGTAGTGCAAATCACTCGATAAAAATTGATTTTTTTTTTTTTCATTTTACATTTTTTTCTTTCCATGATGACAGATGAGGCACGGCCTCTCATTACATTACTTTACATGTCATTTAGCTGACGTTTTTGTCCAAAGCGACAATAAGTGCATTCAACCTGATGCTACTAGACTTAGACCACAGGAATCAAGTAAGTACATAACTTTTAAGAGCCAACTGTAGTCACTACAGGAGTGCTATATGTTAAAGAAGAAGAGCATTTTTCTTCCTCTCACTCCTGCCTCCCATGACAACACGTCACTGCGTCCATGTGTATGCAGGTGGTGAACTTGTGTGTGAATGTGTATGTGTGTGTGTGTGTGTGTGTGTGTGTACTAGTACTTCCTACATAATGAGGACCATACTAAGTTTTTAACCGTTTTTAGCTTTTTTGAGAAGTTAGGAAATTTCGTTTGAGGGTCAAGACGTGGTTTTAAGGTTTAGGTTAGGTTAAGGTTAGGGTTGGTATTTGCCATTTAGTTGTGATATTGAGGGTTAAGGGAAGGGTCTAGTGAATGCATTATGTCAATGACAGTTCCACAGAATGATACAAGTACAAAGATGTGTGTGTATCTGTGTCTGGTGTATTCATTCCCCCTTCAAATGATCGCATATCATATAAACCAGCATTCCCTACAATCTGTCTGCTTCCAGTCCTTCAGAGTGACTTCTCATCATGTCTCGGAGTATATGATTAAAAGGATTCAGGGGTAATTTGCAGCTTAATTATTTACAAACAGCTACACTTTTTTAAATGATAGTTATTTCAGCACACCTGTGTGTCTGGTTTTTGGGGTAAAAAGGGATTTAATTTGGGCCTTTAAAATGTTTTGCGCTGTTTTTCAAATGAATGCCAGCACATTTATTAAATGTCTGAATATATATTTGGACAATAACATTAATGCTCCTGTACCACAACAACAACAAAATCACTCCACAGTGGAATATATGGTTTCTTCCCACATATCCCCCTTTAAGACCAAGGCAGTTTCAGGGAGCATAACCATTTCAAGCCAAGAAACTGGCTCTCGGCCAGGAAAACTGGTTCCAGAGCAGCACCAACCCCTTGCTGGTCTTGGACCACAAACTCCTTACATCAGGTGCTGGGGGCAGAATTATCATGACCAACAAGGCCAAATAAAACGTGTCCGTAGCATTCAAGACGAGCAGAACAAATGTGTTGTACCAGCCGTTTTTGGATGCCAATGAAGGCTCACAAAGGACGAAGCAACATTTGTAAAGAGATGACAGAGCGGAGACTTATAGTGATGTAATGCCGTGGCTTTCGAGCCTGTGGAAGAGCAAACAGGTTCTGAGAAGCACCAGCACAAGCCCAGCAAAAGAACTAGGTTCGTGTTGGTCGAAAAGGGGTAATAGTACCCCAAAATTGATTACCAAGACTACTCCAGGTCTTCTGCAGTTCCACTTTTCATGTAATACCATCTGTGATAGGGAACAGGGTATTACACAACAGCCTGAAAATCTGTTTTCTAAGACAATTTTCAACACTGAATTAATTTGTAATCCAAATTCTTTATTTCACATGGGCTCCCCTGATTGCTCTATGGATTTTGGTGCCTTGTGCTTGCATCCGAAAGTTAATCATCATGCCTTTTTAAAAACTGTATCATGCACTATGACAATTAAGTGATCATGGAAGTTTGTATGACTCATTAAGTCCCAAAGTCCATGTTGCAGGTATGCAGCTTTCACCCTGCCAGCAGCGCTTTGGCTCAGTTTGTCTTCCAAGGCAGGGAGACGCCAGGGCGAGCGAGTCATATTTTTGGCAGCAGGACAGCAGCAGACAGCTGGCTGACAGTGGCACTGTGAGATGCTAACCTGCCCAGACACTTCCCTTCACCTCAGGCTCAACACCAGCCCCGCCGCTGGGTGAGACACTCTCATACACACATATAAGTCCTTATATGAACACCTGAAAACAAACTAAAAATAGTGGGAGTTTAGGATCAAAATTAGATGTAAAACAGATGTGTGTTGACCTGAATGTCAGTTTAGATATAGATTTTCTAGATGATGCTGCACTTTAGTCTTAGCTGTCTCCTACATTAAGTCTTATGCAGTTATTTATTCCCATATTTCACTCTTAATCTTTCTATCGCAGAAGGCCCTACATCTGTACCTGGCTTGATCCTGTTTATTTTTATTTATTATTTATCTATTTTTATTAATCTACGACTTGACGCTGACTTTTCACTCACTGAGCGTCACTCAGGATAAGTGTCAGCTAACTGCCACAGATGTAATGTAAAACATTTCCACTGCTGACAGGTTTCTATTGAGAGAGATTGTAAGGCTTCAACTACAGACTTGCAGACATTCATTTATCCGAGAAATTAATGGAAACCTCTGACAGACAAACAGACAGATACAGGCAGGCAAGCAGCCAGACAGAAAAGAAGATACACTGACAGACAGACAGGCACGTTCTCTGCTGGCTACATAACATAGCCTGGAGCATGGCTCTGCGTGTGTGTGTGTGTGTTACATCTGTTGCAGTAAGTTCCCAGTTTGTGTTGTGTCCTGCAGGACATCTTTTTCCATTTGGTGCATAACCAAATTTTGATATTTTAAGGTTTTTCTTTTCTATTAATATGTGCACTAAACACCAAAATTACACATTCGTAGATATAACTGTGTACACTATATCTTTAAGCATTTTTTCATTTCTGTTGGCCACATTGTCTTAGAAATACCAGATAATTCAAAGTGTCCTTCCACCATTTGGTGTTTCCGCAAGTGCCCCAAAACAGCACAGATGTGTTTACGTGTAAGTGACAAAGCCCTCTAGTGGCCATAGTAATTATGACAGGAGAAAGAGGTTGTGATGGATGGATGAGTCAACAAAATATTACTTATACTGCGCAAAAAGGTCAAACTCAGTAACAACTAGAAGGGCACCCAGAGAGCATGAACCGCTGCCAAGGCCATGCCATATCTTCTGATTAATTCAAGTGAAGATATATTTGTGTATCTGCCCAGTAACAAGATTCCCTCCGAGATTTATTGCGTTCTTCTTTGGCCCATGCTACAAATCAAGTTTCATGGAAATCAGACCAGTAGTTTTATATTATTCCTGCTGACAAACAAAGAAACCAAACCAAAAAACATTACCCCCTTAGCAGAGGTAATCATCTTGCATGGAGCTTTGGAGCAAACGCACATGCATGTTATACCAAAATCAATGAGTTTTGAAAGATTTTCTAAAAAAAAAAAAAAAAAAGATCCATTCATACCTGCATTAACACAAAACAACAAAGTGAAGCACATAAGAAGTTACATTTACTTCCTTTTGGCTGGATTAAAGAACGTGTGGTATCTAATACTGGCATCTGCTCCTGGGTATTATAACACAAGTCACGGAACACAAAAATGTCATGGTCTTACCTAAGTTTTGCTACCTGTCCATTCCCTTAGTTCAAGTACAGTCTTTCTAATGTACATAATAAACTCTCCTTCGAACCGGTTTGAACCAGCGACCTAAGGATATCAGCTTCATTACCCTACAGTCCTCCGCTCTACCAACTGAGCTATCGAAGGGTACAAAACTGTTCATACAAAACACTGAAAGCTGGAGGTTTTTACATATATACCTGACATATCCCATGCACATCAATAATTAATTAAATATCAAATAAATTAATAGAGTATGTATTCCAGTCCACTCACGTGTCCAGAATGTGCAGGAGGGAGAGAGAAATATTCATGTGGAAGCTCCAGATCAGATGTCTCCTCCTTCCTTCCTCCTCCAGTCCTCCAGTCTCAGTGTGAGGAGACACCATTTGGCCTCCTTCGACAGGTCAAGTTGGCCAGAACCAAAAATAACACACTTCTACTTAGTCTTTAGTAGCATGCAGTCACTGAGCTGGTTATTAAGTTTTTGTCATTCCACTGGTTGACATTGTAGTATCATATCGAGAGAAAGGGAAGGTTATAACTTTTCACTATCCACCCCCACTGAGAAGCACTTATCATGATGTCAGAAACTTCCTCCCGCTTTTTCTCAGCATGGTCTTATAAGTCAGTTTTACTTGGATTTTAGTGTGTGTGCATGCGTGTGTGTGCATGTGTGTGTGTGTGTGTGTGTGTGTGTGTGTGTGTGTGTGTGTGTGTGTGTCTATCCAGATTGTGAGGACATGTCATTGGTTACATACTTACTCTATGAGGACATACTGAGTTGTGAGGACAAAGGCCATGCCCTCACAAGTCGAATGCTGTAGTAGCATTTTTCATGATGCCACAACCTTCCTCTTGCTTTTCTCTGTCTTACAAGTTAGTTTCACCTGAATTCTAGTGTGTGTGTGTGTGTGCGTGTGTGTGTGTGTGTGTGTGTGCGTGTGCGTGTGTGTGTTGGTGAAGAACACTTTGTCAAGACAGACGGCTGATAAGAATGAATCTCAGAACTTCTAGTTCCAGAACAATCTGTAATGTTGCCTTTTGCAAAATACCAAGAATGTAACAAAGATCTGTTCTTTGTGCTGTAACTGTAAAGTTTCTGTGGAACATGTTTTTAACAAAATATAAAACAAAATAGTGATTGTACAGGACTGAAAAAGTTGACTGATAAAAGTTTCCCCCAGCTCTCAGTGTTTGTGCTAAGCTAGGCTAAAAGCATCACAGTACAACAGATACTAGGTGAATTTTTAAAGGAAATAACCTGAATAAATTAGTGTTTAAACTTAACAAATGCAGATGTTTCTGTACAGGTGTTTCTGCACAATAGAATTACACACAATCCCATCATCCCATTTAAAATGCTGAGCAGACCCAGTTAGCCAAAGATCTGAATCAAGATGGAAAAGGGAAAAGAATCGAAGGTTTTTTTCCCTGATACACTTTAGTTCAGTAAAATTGTATTCCGGTTTGTTTGGTGCAGATCATTTGGGCAGGTGTAAACACTGTAACTGCATTAGGATTGCTTGCATGACGCTGTGACCCCCTCTGGTAAACTCTTTGTAGAGCCGTTTATCTTATATTGCATAACTTCATATATATCACATTTGTTTTTTGTCCTACTGAGTGCAGCAGAGTACAGGCATTATGACAACAGATCAATCATGTTTCTGTCCTCATTTTCATATACTTGCATTCCAAACTCGTGTAGTTTTCGTTGATCCATATCACGTATCATCGTTGAACTCCCTCAGAAGCCAAGTGCAGATTGGAAACTTGTTCATTACTGCAAAAATGGCTTTCCCCACATCTGTTTAACAGCTGAGCTCGCCCCTCTGCAGCCACCGAGCTCCCTCTTTAATACTTTGTCGCTGGAAAATTCATAAATTAATATCTTTGCAGGAGAGATCAAGTTTTTTTTATGTTTAGCTGAAAGCAGGCCGGCTGGTTAGCCGAATCCCTCGGAGGTCAAACGTCTCTGGAAATTTGGTCCATGTCGACTTGAGCCTTGGAATTCTGGGAAATGCATTTAGCACTACTCCCACAGTAACAGAGTGAATTTCAGAGTATTAGAGTCCATCCCTGCATTCTGTTACCAACTCCCTCCTGCGCATGGGGGACCGTCATTTCCTAAGTAATTACATTAAGCGCAGAATCTCCCAGAATATTAGCTCAAGTGGAGAGGAATGTGCAGCACTCTCGCCCGGCCACCCCGGCATTGTCTATACTTTTCAACGCTCTGTTTGTTTTCGATTGTATTTTCTCTAAACCAAAAACACTGGAGCTTCTCACAGTGGGCTGTGGGATCTCCGCTGCTGCACATATAGATGTTTATCCGATCAACTAAACACAGATATAAGGTTTCATGGAGGGGAGAGGGAGAAGCACGGACAGACAGACAAAAACTGCACAGCAGAGTTATTTTGCTATGGACTTCCAATATCATCCTACAAAAAAATATTCTTAAAAATGCAAAGAGAATGTAAAAGGGATAGTATACGCGCCATCGTCATTCCTTGCACTCATCACGTTTTTTAAATCACATGTGTTTTTTAAATATTGAAAGCTGAATTTAATTTATATAACATCTTGGAACCAAACCACATGCACCTGCAGTGATTTAGTGGTCAATAAAAAAAAACAAGGTAAACTTTGAACTCAGGAAATGTAGCATTTACTAAGAATTGAATGAGCCTCAGTTGCAAGAAAATATCAAACCGTACTGAAAAATGCCGGCCACAGCTCAATTTTATATTGATATTATTAACTAAATTAACCAACATAATTTGTCATTGCCCTCTAGAATGACATCTGTAAGATTTTTATCTCCCTGTCTATGTCAAAATTTCTCTGTGCCTTTCAAAATTACAAATCCCTTGAAAAATATGTCTTTGTATTGTCATGTGATCTTTATTGGGATACATCCAACCACAGTGACGACAGTGAAGTGTTTGATAAGAAGCTGTATCATGTACAAAAATGTGGCCTGGAGATGTTAGTAGCAGTTATATGCAAAGTTTGTTTTTTTATCATTATTTCTTATCAAATGTGGTTTTTCGCCACACCTCATAGATAAATTGTGCCATGACTTCATCTTCTGCTATACTTGTTTGTATGTGCTCTATCTGATCTGTCTCAATGAAAGTCCTTGATTGGTTTCAATTATTGGCACCTGATCCAACCGACCTGACAATCAGTGAACCTGTGCCCTGGGGACACATTATCTGAAACGTCTGTGCATGTTTCTCCATTGTAAATCAGTACAAAATAAATCAGAACTCTGTTTCTGTTTGAAAATCACTGCATCTGCTGTTTTTGACGTAGCAATTAAATAAGGTGGAGCACTGTGATTCCTTTAGTGATTAGATTACTGGAAGGCCTGACAACATTCCTGTGAATCTGCAGGATCACTCCCGAAAATGACCTTGTATACTGATAGACATTCTGCAAAAACAACAAGGGAGTTAGGCAGGATTTATCTGAAAGGAACACAAATTATGTCATGAAGATATTGAGAATTACTACATCTTACAGCTACATCACTCACCTCAAAAATAAAGAATAACTAATGGCTTTGTCCCAAGCAGACAGAATTATAACACTCACACAAACTTCCCCATGCATATTTTTTACATAACTTCAGGTGATGATTAAAGGAAAGTAAGATGTGGTGCTTTGGAAATACAGACACAAGCGTCTGTCTGGGACTTAATCCATATTTGCACAGAGAGTGTTTTTCACATGTCACTCCCATATAATTACACCGCTAAGTGTTTCAGAGGGAGACAGGGAGGAGATCTGGGTGGTCTCCTGACTTCCTCATTCCCTCCAGCACATCGACTAGAGACCTGTGATTCTCCCTCATTAGCATTCCACCACACCAAACTACCAGGATGTAAGTGAGGAGCAGCCACAATGTCTCCAAGTCTGACCCCCAAATATACTCTGGGACTATAAACAGGACATCCATTTTATATTTGACAGTTCAGCTGTGGGTGTATTGGATTGTTTACTTTATAATTCATAATTTAATATCCTCTCCTTTTGCCCGAGTGAGTTGCTACCGCACAATCCCTCTGTGTTCTTCTCCACAATACGTCTGTAACAAAATCTATAATAATCGAATTGCGGAAATAAAGTGGAAACAAATGTTGCTGCAAATGTTAGAAAGAAAAACTCTATATAAGTATAAAAATGATGTCTGCTATTTCTGAGAACGTCAGCAAACACGTCACAACTGTTCAACAGAAAACTTCAATCTACGAGGTCATGCATACAGAGGGAGTCACTGTTTATCTTCTCAAGAACATGACAAACATGACCTCATTTGAAAGCAGCAAGAGTCATGGGGGTTAGTGATCGAAGTTGCAAACAATTAAAATGCATAAAACATACACACAAGACCTTCAGTTAAGTAATGTACAATAAAAATATCTTCACCACATTGCTTTTAATTTGGTTTTATTATAATGAAAACATATAATTGGGTTTGCTAACTAACGGCCCATTAAGATTGGTCTTGGTGATGACATATCGAAAAATGTCAATGCACTTCAGTTGAAATTTGGTTAGGGCTATGTCTAAGTTTCCAATAACCCCTCAATGTGTATAAAGTAGGGCCGGGACTTTAACGTGTTAATTAAGAATAATTAACTACACAAAAATGAACGCGTTAAAAAAATTGACGCATTTTAATCACACTTATTTTTGCACCGCGGAACATTTCAGGCGGACCGATTATACTGGAGCACCAACTAGCGTTCATGAGTTCAGACAACAACAAACCACAGTGAACATGAAGGAAGAAGCTGATAAGAGCGCTTTGGTTGGCCCCGTGGATGATGGGACATTTTGTTACAAAAAACGAACGGATGGAAGTGTCGATAAGAGCATGGTTATGCAACAAGGAATTCACATATCGCTGCAGCACATCGAGCCTCAAGTATCACCTCAATGCAAAACATATAGCAGCTAGCGGCTAGTGTGGTAGCTAGCGTGGATTATGTTTTACTTAAAAAAACAAAGTATTATAGTTAACATAAGGTCTACCTACCTATAGGCTACCTGAATTTCTGAAATGTACTATATTTCTAAATATGCTATTGCTACACTTAATGGCAAAAATTGCACTCGTCTGTTGGACTTGAACAAAAATAAACAATTTTTTTGTTGCTTAAGCTTATGTATTCAGTCATTATTCAATGGTATACTAAAAATCCATGTGAAAACAATTACTTCTCACTGTTCTCAGGTCAAATATGTATATGCGATTAATTTCTATTAATTAATTACAAAGCCTCTAATAAATTAGATTATTTTTTTTAATCGAGTCCCCGCCCTAGTATAAAGACATATGTAGGTCTTTACAACACAGTGGATTATAGTCATTTAAATGCTGTGAAACTTTAACTTCCAAATCCAAATTAAGGCCCTCAAGATGTCTTTAAACCTACAAATGCAAACTGGAAGAAGAGCCCAGTTCATGGTTCTGCTCAGTGCAACTGTGATGGAGACACATGCAATTAATTTGCTATTTTCCACCTTATATGATGTCAAGTTTGGGATTTGTTTATGATGGACTGAGAAGTGGACCTTTCCCGACTTATTAATTTACCAAGATATGTCACAGTTCAGGTGATGAGAATACAATATCAGCTCCACTGCTGCACAGACAGACATCCAACTCTATTTTTGAAAGAAGTTAAAGTACAAACTCCCAGCAGAGGCAAAGACATCCTCCTCACAACCTCCTCCTGCTCCTCGCCAACAGGTGATCACTGTCAAATAACAATATGACAAAACATTTCCAGCATTGTCAATCAGAATATATGCCAAATAAATCCTTCTATGCTTGGTGTTCTGCATAGCGGGTCACTGTCAGGACAATTATTCCCTTGTTGAGTTTGTCAAATAAGTGAAGCCAAGTCCAGTCACACAAAATTAATGTCAGCTTCATGCAAATCTTTCTACCTCAGCTCCTGTTTCCTGTTGTGGCACTTATCTGTCATCCATGATCATTTATGGCTTGCTGCTTGGACTGCGTACTTGGACTCTTTTGCTGCATGTCCAGTGAATGATCTGGGGATTTAAGTTCTGTGTCACTCATTATTAAGTTGCTCTGGAAAAGAACAGCAGCTTAATTCCACACATGTAATGCAAAATGTAGGCTTGGCTACCTCGCTAGCAGTCTGCCCAGATGCTTTAGCCTGGAGCCATATTGACTCCTGCCTGACTACCGGTCAACATAGCCCCCGGCGCTATTCACGCCAGCTCATGCCTGAGCCTGCACAGAGACATCAGTCAACAGAGTCAGGCACGTGTCTGATTGGACGAGAGCAGGGCCAAAAACTCAGACGAGGCCTCAGGGGACCCACAAGGCCATGTTGTAGTACCTCACTCGTGCTCTCTATAACCCTATCAGCTGCTGCTTCTGAATACTGATTTCATATTGATTGATTCAAGTCCACAGCTGCAGCCCTAGATGACTGATGGTTTGGTTTTATAATGTTATAAAACCCTGTAAACGTAATATATATCATATATTACGGCTGGGAATTGATAGAGAATGCTTTTGCACATTCGTGAACAGAAAAGCAGGATGAAACAGAAGTAATGCATTTACAGCAAATTATCCACATCGTTTTAATAAACTATTATGATGATTTTATGATGCTTCACTGACATTGAAAATTGCAACCTAACAAATCCTTTTAACTAAACGGAAGTGTTTCGCTTTCAGCCGTGTAACCAAAACACAATGTTTATTATGGATTTATAAAGAGAAAATACCTTGACAATCTGTTGTTCACCTTCCATCTCCCCCTAAAGACCTCTGCCCCCCTAAAAAAAAGAGAGAAAAATGGGTCTACGTGGGTCTCTAATAGTAAATGTGGCAGCAGAAATAGTAAATTAATGGGGGGGGGTTTACGTGTGTGTGCATGCACAAACTTCATGCAAACTTGCATAAGTCATTGCCCCACATGGGCTTTTCCATTCAAAGAAATCTGTGCACAACACTGGTCCACACTAGCAACTGAAGCATGGAATACTATAAGACTATAACTCTGTAATCACCCTGTGCTGCAGAGACAATGCACTTGCTTCGGAGGATGTTTGGGTAAAGTTCAGCAGCTGTAACAATGCTGGTGCTGCAGCCCTGAGGCAGTTTAATCTGGAGATTTCCCTTTTTTAAGATTAGTTGAGAAAAGAAATGGCCTGGGAATGTGAACTGGCTTATCAGGGAAGATACCAGAACAAGAATATCGATCATATGAGAAATAAATAAAGGGGACATATAAGGGGAAACTGACATTCAAATTTAAGATTGAAATCAACTTTAAAAAGTCTTCCCTGACAGAGAGAGAGAGAGCCGGAGTCACAAATAATAGCGCTTTTGCTGCCTTTTTGTGTCATTTAAATGTGAAACACTGCTGGCTTGTTCTGTTGTTCTTTACCCTATGCTGCAGCATGCTCGTGCAAAGCCACCAGGTCTTGACTTGACTTGACTTGTCCTCTGAATGAATCGTGGCCCAGCTGTTGACTAATAGTCCACATTCACCGCTAAGAAAACACCATGTCACCACTCCTTGTGTCCAACGTGTGGGTGGTGGGAGCAGGGAGGGGCCGGCTGAGTAAATAGGATGGGGGTTGGGGGCAAAGCTGGGGTTGAAGCATTGTATTGTCTGAGTGACAGTAGGACAGCGAGGGGGAACGGGTGGTCCCGACCCGGTGACAATGCCTGAGAACACGCTGCCTCTCTGCTAAGCCCCCATTGTGTGGCAGGGTGGGAAACCCCTTACAAATAGCCGTCACAAGCATGATTCATGCCTTTATCATGACTTGGGAAACTGAAGACGTCATGTTGTTGTGCAGTGTCAGATGTACTAACAGGGCATTTTATGTGATTATTCCAGGAGGATGTTGAAGCTTCCTGCATGAGCAAACTGAAGTTCTGTAGTTGCAAATAGTCCACAATCCCCTTCTAAACAAGATGACTTTCTGTAACGTGCAGACGTTTGCAAGTATGCAATAGGGCCAGTAAAATGAATTGGTAAGATTTTCAAAAACTGGCATCTGACTTTATCTGACACTGATTGGACTAAAAGGAAACTTCCGAAATGTAACAAGAAAACAGCTTGACTTGAGATTGATCGTGTTTTAAACGTTCAAATATATTTGCAGTGGTGAATTTGTTATTAATTTTAGATTATGTCATGTCTAAAACATGATATTGACTTTTATTAATTGCCCTTTCACTCTAAAGGAGGGGTTTTAAAATGTTTCTAATGTCAACTCATTAGTTTGTAAAGTTTAAGCAAGGGATTTCCCCTTGGATTGGATAAGATTTAGAAAAAAAAATGATAAGAACATTTCGTACAGATTTACAGGTTATGCTTATATGTTTATGCATTTTACATTAATACACCAGAGCAGAGACGAGAAAAATAAAATACAAAAAAAACTGGAATTATAGTAAGGATAATGCCAGATTTACAGACTGAAATTAAATGTAACACCGTGCAATGCTAACTGTTAACATTATTCACATTTTGTTTGCAAAGTTTTTGGCCAGACAGTTCAATATCCTTAATTGTTTAACAAACTCTCATTTACTTAGCATCCTTTGCCCTGTTTCTATTCAGTGGCCGGTCGTTAGCTTTGTCGTAAAGACTCCAATAAACAAACTGTTCATCTATTTTTTTTTTAACTAACTTCACCTAACTGGACTAACAATGTGAAACTCAATCTGTGCTTAAGGAAGAGCACACCTCCTGAAGTTGAGGCTGTTTATGCAGAAGATTAGGATTGTATTCAGTGAGGAGCTGTGAGGAGGGGGGAAAAACACGTTAGAGTATCTGCTTACATTCGGCCCAATTAACAATACAATGGTGCAGAGATTTGCAAAGAATCGAGTCGGCCTATTTGTCAGCATACATCTGTTAATTATTTGTGTAAATTAGGTCCCAAACAATAATTATCACCTACAATTAGGTCAGGGGGAAGAGGAGAAGGAACTGTCATTAATTGTGTTTAAAATGCTGACAACACCAATTAGCTGCTAGATTTGTCCCTGCTGCCACCCAGAGACTGCTCTCCCTGTTGTGGAGATGAAACTCACCATGCCCCCCCCCCCCCCCCCCCCCCCCCCCCCTCCTAATACACAGTGTGCCCAGTCATACTGGTTCAGCTAGTCAGCCATTCAGCTCCAGCACACAGAAACACACAGAACTGTAATGTAATCTGACATGAGGTCATGAAATTAGTGGGCAAATGGTTCTCAGCGTGGAAAATGATATAGAGGGACTGGACTGATAGTGAGCCTGTGAGAAAACACAACATGCAGATGAGAGTGCACATGAAGTAGCATTTGAAAAGGTCAGCGTGACATCTTAAGTAGCCAAATGTCCATATGAAGTGTCCTTGACTGCAAACTTTTATCTGATGACATTCACTGACTAAGCAGCTAAGACAACAGACAAAAAGGAAAACACACATACATGGATCTCAGCAGCAGCAGGTGCAGATTAAAATCCAAACGTGAAGAATGAAGAGCAATCCGCTCAAAGCATCACCTGTGTTTAACTGCTAAGGAACTTGCACACCTTGGCAGCAGATAAGAGTGAGCAAACTCTCCCTGATTCATCATACTCCGGATGGGAGTGCCAGTATTAATGCCCACACTGGAACAGAATGTAAAGCTGACTAAGCTTAAGAGATTTCTGCCCAAGTTCAATATGAAAAAATAGTATTACATTATTTCTCTTTACAAAGTTGAATCAATGAGAAATAATATTCACCCGTGCTCTATTCAGCACAGGATGCACGAGTTTTACCACGTCACCCTTACCTTTATGGTGGCAGTTTATATATATTAATGTATTTTTGTGTAACTGAGTCAGTTTGCAAGCCAGTTGTCTATTCCAGCAAACACTGAGCAAATTAGGATGAGTTAGAAGTTGTGTTTCTGACTTCATAAAGAATGTAAGTCATCTACAGGCCAAAAGTTTGGAAGCAAGATCAAATTTGTACAAAAAGCTCATAGTTTCATTGCTATACTTTGCAACAAAATAAACATGATTATTATATAAAGAGTAACTTATTAGAACACATTTTTACTATAATTATCAGGTATTTGGGTTTTTATTGCTTAGACTTTGTGTATCCTTCTTTCCTTAATGTATAAATCTGAACTCTTGTTTCTTTACTCAGCTGCTTCAATTTTAGCAATTTCTGTGATAGTTTGTCAGAGATATGAACACAGTTGAGATTTATTGGGATTCTTGTATCCAAACTGTACCCAAAAGCCAAAGAGCTAAAGTGAATAATGCAAACTTTGATTTGTTTTTTACTTTTACACTGAAGTTGTGACTCTTCCAAATCTTCTCAACCCTAAAACTAAGCCCTTCTTTTCTTTTGTTAACATTTATTCAGCAATGGTCTGGTAACATCAATGTATAGCTAAAGGTAAATTGAGGAAAATGGTTCAATTCAATAAAAGTAAAGTCTGACCATGCAGTAAACATCCAAAAATCCAAAGAATCCATACTGGTTTTTAAGAAAGCCATTGTGAACAGAAAATGTAAGTTGCTTCCAAACTTTAATAATTGTATGGCCTGTAGTGTACTAATTTTCTTTTTAGCTCTGTTTTGGTCTCCACCAGCTGCTGAGGGACCACTATGTTCAGCAGCTGGTTTCTGACTTTGTCCAGCTGCTGTTTGATGCCGGGCAGGTAATGTACAGTGGGTTCATTCAAGCATTTTTACTGGAAACAGCTGCACGCTGCTGACGGAAACACGGTCGATGAGAACGCAGAGAGTGAAACAAAACAGTGAAGATACAGGATGTAAACGCAGAAAAGAAAAAAAAAAGCTGAGAGAAGCTGCAGGGTTGGGGGTTCTCTTTGGGTTTCTTACTACTGGTAAACCTTTTGACATAGTCAATTGGTCTATTGTAAAATAATATATTAGTATATTTATTAGAGCAGCTTTTAAGTTTTTCTTCTTGCTACCATGCACCATACAAACTTATGCAGCTTTAACCATTTTCTGTTTTTTCGGCTGACGTAAGAATATCTTGCTGAAGGAAACTGCAATGTTTCCTGTTGACCCAGCCCATCTGCAGGTTTGAACTTGAGTTTTTAATCTGTATACTTTATCTGTATTAATGTTTTAGTTCCACAGCAAAGATGAATTGGTGTTTGTTTGCTCAATCCAATATCCAGAACAATACGTCAGCATACTGTGTGTTCAGACTAATTTGCCTCATATCATTCTGTACTTACAGAGAAACAAATTGTGGGTTTCTTGTTGAAGAACCAAAGGATCTCAGATGAATCATAATTTTGAGAACTGTAATTTTCCTCATTGCATCATTTTATATGAGTCATGTTTCTTATTGTTTTTGAATGAAACACCTCTGATGAAATCATGGCCAGTAATCATATTTCATATTGTATATTACTGGCCAGCAGCGTCAATGCTTTTGCATGAATAAAACTAATATTTTTCATAATGGTAGTCCAACTGTATATCGATTTAGTCATGTTTTGGGCAGGGAGGCTTAAAGAGACAGGTGGTAAATCGGGGTGTGTTTATTCAGACAGACTGCAGGAGAAAAATAATCCTTTATTTGTACATTAAAACAGGTAAACATGATCTAGTAGTAGAAACCCATAATACAAGTATGAATCTGGAAATAAGCATAATATATGTTCTTTTTAAATGTAGTTTTCTTAACAAAATAAGCCCACTTTTAACCTTCAGCATCTTTTGACCTGCAAATCATTAAATCCAGGCTTACTGTGACAGGTAGTCCATCCAGAAGATGAGCTGCAAATGTAGTTTGCATATGCTGAATGTAAAACAGATGATTGTTGTATGACCTTCATTTTTCCTGCAGTTGAGGAACCACCCGGTAAAAGCTTCCTCCACGGCTTAGTGCTGAGTGGATCCGGAGCAGCTCTGAGCCAAATCGTTGATGTTTTACAGGTTTTTTTCAGCTTGACAGATAAGATTTTTCTCTCACAAAACACCAACACAACAAGAGGCAGGAAGCTGTGAATCTGAGGCCGTGTGTACTTTGATCCCAGCAGATGGTTGAACGTTAAAACAATGAACTGGAGATGATTCCACATTTGGATCAATATCCAACAACCTCCAACAATGCAGCAGAGAAGCCATTCTTCTGTCACAATAGAGTTAAAAGTGGGGGGAAAAATCCACACAATTATACATGTATAATACCTACAGGCATATCAGTTATTGAGCTACACTAAAACACCCCAAAAGTAATTAAAACAATGGGCTAAATTGGATATCACTTTATTTTACAGATGCAGCTAATTCAACAAATTAACAAATGAGCCAAAACACGGCACAATACTGGAACAGAGTTAATTTTCATTAAATGATAACACATTCCAGCCAATTCAGGGGTTTTTTATTTGCGTATTCATAAATTCCGGGCACGGGCGCATGAACCTCAACCTTTGTTAATATGAATATATTGTGAGGCATTTGCATAATCCACTTCATAATCCACTGCAGCACTCGGCGGTAACAAAGATAAGGAGGGGTAGCCACTGTTTCTCCTGGGAACGCTACACAGATAAACGGAGAAAAAGAGACCCACTTTCTGCTCCTATTATGAGATAAAAAAAGAGGAAGGCTTTGCAAAGTTTTCACTTTTCAATGCATTTCCCTTTTAGAGACAGATGGCGGTGGAATATCATTATTTGTATGTTTTTTTTTTTATTTTACAGACACTGAAATTTACTGAATTTCCTCAGAGACGAGGTGCATGGGTTATTTATGTATCCGCCACAGACACAGCATGCTGATTTTATTACCCCGCTGCTGCTTCGCCGAGACACTGAAATATGTTTTCTTGCAGAAAATGTTTTTCACACAAAAATGGAAAAACTCCGGTGTGCAGCGGGAGGAATCACAGGGCGACAAATGAGCAAACAGAAAGCAAACTCCCGGCTTGTCCTGAACATCACTAATGAGAACCCTTTTAGCTTTGATATGGGTGGAAAAGTGTGTGTGTAAGCCTGCACCTGTGTGTGTGCATGACTTTGTGAGTGCATGACTGTGTGTGTATGTCGTGGCTGAGACAGTGAAAAGCTCTCTTAAGTCCCCCAATCTTTCCAAATTGGCCTCTGGGATGACGCCACCACACAGCTACATCTATCCCCGCTGTGCTGCATGCATTCCTGGTGTGTGTGTGTGTGTGTGTTTGGACAATGGCAACACTTCCTTTTTGGCCTAATAGGCAGGGAGCCCCAGCCATTGTGGCCTGATTAGGGCTCCCATTCAAGCTCTCTGGGATTTCTAATTGCGAGGCCTTGTGCGGCGAACTCCCCCCTCACTTCCCACCCCGCTACACTCCCCTCACGACTACTGTAAGACTTAATGAGACACAATTACTGCCCCCTAGGAGTCCTACAGCGAGCCAATCACAAAGAGATACAAAGACCCCCAGTGAATGGCCACTCAGCGGAAAAAGAGACAGAAAGAGGGAGCAGGAGGGAGGGGAGAATCACAAGCCCCCATTGTCCAGAAAAAGCACAGAGAGGAGCCTTTTTTTGGAGAAATATAAATGTTTTTATTTAATGCCGGCTCATAATTAGGCCCCTGAGAGGGAAAGGGAGAGCCAAAGGAGTGGAGAGGGCGAGGAGTTCAATAGGGAAAGAGGCCTGTAGGTACAAAAGACGAAGAATGACATGTTAGACGTGCAGAGAAGGAGGAGAGGGGAGGAGGGAAGGAAAAGGAGGAAAGAAGAGGGGACAAATAGATTCCGAGGTGAAAAAACACAGAAGCAGAAAAAGAGAACAAAACCAAGTGGAAAAACTTGACAGGACTTTCTTCTTTTCTTCTATCTTTTTTCTTTTTTTTTTTAGCTTTCTAAGCCTATTTGGCGTGGGAAATGGCCTGACATTGAATGATGTGTGCCAGGCGGAGTGAAAAGCCGAGGCAGTCGCTCTGTTTCGCAGGTTTGGCACTTCACGTTTGGCTCAAGAGGTGAAATATTCCTCGATTTGAGGAGCCTTTCTGCCAAAACTGTGTGGGAAGCCATATAACAGGGACTACAAGAGTTTGGATTTAGAAAGAGCGGCAATGAAAGGCACGATTTGCAGACAGCTCTTGACTGTATGGGAACATTTACTGTATTATTCCTCTAGAATAATAAAGATATTGTTTCAAGCGGTCATGTCTGGGGATTTTGAAACATTCTCATGAAAAGGGGGAGTGTATTGAGAAAGCTGAGCCTTAGACAACGAATATATCTGAGACAACAGATATCACTGACCGAGTAAAAGACTACACGTCAATCAGTTCTCCTGAGAAATGCTGCATTCTTCAGTGTGCCGTATAAAAGTCGGCCAGCAGGAGAGGCGGCAGGTGTGACCTGACACACAAAAAGAATAAATAATGAAGATAAAAAGGCTTTTAAAGATTTCTGAATTGATTTTCTCAAGATGCACTCTTGGATGGAGCGCGCTGCATAACATTCTCAAACTGTTGGGAAAAACTTAACAGGACAATCTTTGTCTTTAAGAAAGAATTTAATCTATGAAAATCTCAGTCACACTTCTTGCTCTTGGCTAAACAACCAGACAACAATGTCGGCGCATGTTTGGCCTGGACACACACACGCGCACACACACACACACACACACACACACACACACACACACACACATTTTTTATAGTGAGGGGAATAAATAATTTAATTGGTGTTTATTAGTGTTAATCACATGTTAGGGGTTAAGAATCTGTGAATTTCTGTAAAAGAGAAAAAAAAGAATTAAAGAAAAAGGAAAGAAAAAAGAAACAGTAAATGCTAGATGCAAAATAAGATAATGGATTTTATTGAAGACTTTCTTGATTGTCTAATTTTAACACATACTGGCAACTGATGGGATTTGTGTGCTTCAAAACACCTGTTCCTGCTGTTATCTCTGTGAGCCCACACACTGTTGCAGCGAGATGTGCATCTTCTTTATGAAAGCAGCAATTTAATCACAGTAACTCCCTGCAGTGAACAGCACATTCCAGCTATCATACTTACCCCTTTCAAACAAGCCCCCCACCCACCAATTTAACATTTTAGCCTCATGTCTGAATAAGGGCTCTGGTCACCGACACGTAGAAGTTACAACAGCAGTCGTACAAGGTTTATTTGAAGGTGTAACATGTAGAAAAAAGGGGTTGAATGCATGTTTTGTGCAACCTTCTATGCTCACTATAATACATTTAATCATCAAAATGATTGTCTCTTATGCACAAATCATTTTTAATCAACTAGTGAACATGAGACAGACGATTTAAGGCATTGAGAAGATAAAGCTTCTCATATCAGATCAGTTCATATGAACAATTTTGTTGTGGTGGAACCAGAGTAAAAGAGGTTAAAAAACTACTTTTTTTCCCCCATTATAATAATCTGCCGCCTTATGTGTTTCTGATGTTGATGTGCAGCATGGATGAATCAATAACTAGTCAGCAAAGTGCTTTACATACAGCATGTGATCAATTGTAAATTAAATAGGAGTCCTAGAACCATCTTCTTCCAACTCTTCAGTTCGTATGTGTTTTCAAATGAATCCTTAGATTTGTCATCTTGTCATATGCATAAAACATCAGTCACTAAGTAGCAGCTTTAGTTCTAACTATTCAAGAATTATATCACATCATCAGTCCAAGAGAAGACACCACAGAGCAGCTGAACTCAGCAGAGCAGGCGTCGTCAGAAATTCACGTCGCCTCTGATGGCGCTTTAGAGGGAAGAACGGCTCATTTCACTAAATACATATTTCCTGGATTGCTCTTTCCTCACATCGCTTCCTAATGTGTTAGGATGGAGGATCTAAGTGAAGGAAGTGAGACATTTAAGACAAATGAGACACACATTGCTCTCCGAGGAACGTTTGTTGAATTAAAACCGCAACCTGCAACATGCTCACTCTCTCTCTCTCACTCTCACACACACACACACACACACGCACACACTGCTTTGGCCCCATGTTCCTTTCAGTGTGTGCAGCCTCTCAGCTACTGACTGAACCCCCTTTGTTCGACAGTGACCCTCTTAAGCGCAGGTTGAAGCCTGCAGCCATTCCACTTTGGATTTGGACCCTATCGCGTGTCACACGGCTAAGTCGACCAGGACTGGGCCTCTTCACTCAGACACACGGCAACAAGTATCCATTCACATTACAATGAATGCTGCAGCAGGCTTTAGGCTACAATGACTAGATCACCAGAATTATGAGCAGCCATAAAGGTGTCAGGAGGTGGAAGCTGCATCACTCAAGTTAAAGATGCAATAAAAATAATATGTTTGCTTCTTTTGTATATACTTCAACTAATACTCTAGGCCTACTGTTAGAATGAGTTTTAAAGTCCTGTTGTCCTCAGTAATGTTCACCATAGTGAAGTCTGGCTCAAATCTACAGCTGGAAGTTTTGATTCTCAAACATAAACACATCGTAAAACATTTGCACATCTGCTATTTTTTCTTCTAGGTATGGTAAGTAAGTACGAGGCTATACAATTTGGTGCTAAAAAAATCTTGAGGTTTCTCAAAGGGAAAGAAAGATGGATTCTCAGGTCAGACCAATTCACCATTCAAAATCACAGAAAGGTTCATTTCATCTTATTTTTATCATTGACATTACATTTTACATCCGCACCACTAATGCTATAACTGCACAACATATCTTCATACATCGTTTTGTATGATATCTATAAAATAAAACCATTCTACAATTACATTTTGGTTTCACAGGGCTCTCCTGTCCTGGTTCTTTGACCCATCAATCAACACCGACTCCTTCCTACGCGGACTATCTCACTCCTTATATTACATTGTCTATATTCCTCCTTTTCTTCTGTCATAATTATTATGGTCACAGAGGTCATCGCCAAAGAAAACAACAAATATGAATTGTAATAAGCTTGGGGCTACGCGGTGGTGTAGTGGTTAGCTCTCTCCCCTCACAGCAAGAGGGTTCCCGGTTCTGTGTGGAGTTTGCATGTTCTCCCCGTGTCAGCGTGGGTTCTCACCTGGTTCTCCGGCTTCCTCCCACAGTCCAAAAACATGCACTTAGGTTTAATTGGTGACTCTAAATTGCCCGTAGGTGTGAATGAGAGTGTAATTGTCTGTCTATATGTGTTAGCCCTGCGATAGTCTGGCGACCTGTCCAGGGTGTACCCCGCCTCTCGCCCAATGTCAGCTGGGATAGGCTCCAGCCCCCCGCGACCCGATTGCGGATAAGCGGTTAATGGTAATGAATGAAAAAAAAAAAGAATGTAATAAGCTGCACCTCCTGGTTTTCTAGATTATATAAAAAAATATATTTTTGTAAATATAGGTATGCACAATGAATGAAAGCTTAAATACCTAATTAGCCACTATACAGATTATAATTTTTTGTGGTGACTGTCTGGCCGTGATCATCATTAGCTGTCATATGGTGTGAAATCTTGCAAACACTAACAATGGTAGCCAATCGTGCCGTCAGCCACAAGTTTGGAAAGCATCTATCTGATCACTGCTGAATTTAAAGCAACCTTTCTAGGATGAGCTAGTGTTTTTCACCTCTATTGGGAAAAAGAAGGGTAAAGTAATGGCTATTTCCACTTTTTATTGGTAGTGTTGGGTATACAAGTTTATGGAGTTCATTTGGACCTTGTTTGCAAGTTTTGCCTGATTTATTGTTTTATTTTAGATTTGGACTGGCTGACATTGTATGCTGTACCCTTATAAATGTGCAAAAATGAATGCCCTATATGTATGTGGTTGTGTAGTGGTTTAGATATCTGTAATACATGCCATTAATGCAGTTTTTGGTACAGTAGTCAGGCTCCAGAATGAGACTGTTATGATGCAAGGGTGTGCATGGTGAAACTAGTCAGTTTGATCAAATCAATCCTCACACGGTACTTTAGAAATAATCAAATAAATCATGTAAGTCTAAAAAAGTAGTTTGCCCTGATACAAATCTGTCAGAAATATGCAGATCAGGCACTCAGGTGTCAAGATGATGCCACATGATGCAACAGCTTTCTTGATTTAAGTTCATTTGCGCTGGAAACAAGTGAACTCATCTCACCTCATTGGCAGATTTTTTTAAAGAGTGAGTATCAAAGACCTGTTGAGATAGTTTATTTTTGGAGCTGCCTTTAACATTTGCCTTCATATAACTGTCAGCCTGTTGCTGCTGGAACAACACCGTCTGACACGTACAAAGTGGAATGCGTCTTTGTCAGTTTCAAGTGGCTCTCTGTTGGTTTCATCAGCTTAATCAGGTCCAACTGTGACTTAGATTGACAGGTCATATGTCAAACGTGGATGTTTCACAAAGCAGCACATATTTCCTGGAGTTGCTTTTCAACCTTTCCTTATTTATCCAGGAAAAGTTTGCTAATCCCTCATGCTTTTCTCATTGCCCTGATTTCACTCATTCAGCTCCTCATATGCATATCTGGAAGCAGCTCAGTGCCGCTCCAAAGATGCTGGAAGCAAGTATCCAAGTAGCAAATTGTATTTACCCACATCAACGTTACAGTTGTTTCACCTTTAGTTAGAAGTTGAGTGTATTTTCTACACTTATTAATTGCATCCATACACGTGTTAAAACACAGCCAGTGTTATTGTGTTTTATTATATTTATGTGATTTATCTTTATTTAAGGGACATTTAATTAATTTTGCACATCATGATTCAACCAATTGACACTAAAGTTAAAATGTGATAGGAGTGAAAATAGTAAACCTAGAACAGATTGCTGCTACTCCACTCACAAATTCTGATTCCAACACCACTCCACATATGTTTGAAAATAGAAGCTCATTTTGAGTTTTATATATAATAAAGTTGCACCTCTAATATTAATATAAGAATCTGTAATAATATAATATCTAATACTAGTATTCTCTGCTGTTTCCATGCAGTGTTATATTTCGTATATCTCCTTTAACTTTTATCTCCATCTTTGTTTCTAAACACTCACTGTCTGCACTTCCCACAGATTACCTGTCAATCAAACAGTGTGGGTGCTAATGTGTCTTTTTTATTGAAGTTTGAGTTCTTGTAGGTGGCTTTTTTTTCTCTGTGCACTTTCTGTGCACTCATTCTACACACTCTCATTTTATGGTGAACAACATAAGTGTACCTAATAACTAAATGTTTTTTTCTTTTCCAGTCAACTGTCCCAGGAAGTCATTACATTTACACTGTGCACTGTCTGAAAAAACAGAACTGTTATCTCCTTCTTGGCTGCTACAGTTGGTCGTTGTAAACATCAGAACAAACATTAACAAATTCTGTATGATAAGTGATTACAGGTCGGTAATCATTATCCAGAAAAACATTAATAGGTTTGGCAGGGACTCTCTCAGGAGGTCATATGCTGCAGGCTGTTAGGAGTTTTGATTTAAACTGTATTAGGTTTTAACTTACCAAAAACTAATTAATCCTGTGCACAAAAAAAAACATGCAAAGCCTGTGATACATTTTCAAAAATCAGACGTTATAGTTTTAAAAACCTTTAAAAACATAATAAATTCAAAGGAAGTTCTGTGAAAACTTGATGAGAGAAAAGTTGCAACGAAAGCAAAAAGTAAGTTGTTTATTCGACCTATGATCTTCAGATATAATCAAAAATGTAATGGGCTCTTTCTTGGCTCCCGCTTCACCATTTCACTAAGTTTTATGAAAATCGTGCCAGTAGTATTCCCATTATCCTACTGAAAAAACACACAAACAAACCAAGCCGTAAAACATAACTTCCTCTGCCGAGGTAATAAGAGTGTATTTTATGATTTCTCCTTGTTCAGCTTCATGAGGATACAAATGTTTTGATGTGACAGCAGCAAAAAGGGCCTGGAGAAGTCTGAGGATCAGTGTTCACTTTGACTGCGAGTGATGTCCTTTAAACAGAGAGAAGCAGGAGGCCTAGACATGACAAAATGTTACTGTCACATGTCACTCACTGTCACTTTGGCTCCAGCAGCCTCCTCACAACAGCAGCACAGTAAACACTTCCAAAATGTCGTGTTCGCCGGCTGAAAAGTGTGACTGACAGTTGATCTTACAAAAAACAAATTATTCAAGAACAAATCAAATATTTTAAAAGGACAGTCGACTGGTTTTCTAACAAATTACAACACCATCTTTTACACTAACACTAAGAATCTTGTAATTGAAAAACCTGTTAGCGTTCTTTTGCCAACCTTTTTATTTCAGAAATAGAAGAAGTTTGCCTCAATTTCAGCAAAGGAAAAATTGACATGGTCATTTTTAAAATGGTCCCTCTAAATGAAAATGGTCTCTTTGAAAAACCACAAGTCTCCTTTACATATAGCCCACTTTGTGCTAATCCCATCCAGTTTGAGGTAAAAATAAATAAATAAATAAATAAATAAACATATTTTAATATCGATTTGAATACTTCTGCATACTGGTCTCAGACTTGTATAAATTGGATATCACTGGAAAGTTGAGACTTTTGTGGATTCAATAAGCATGCTTTTATTAAATTCTGCATATGCAAGTCCTCTTTGTAGCCATTTAATTGCAGTGAGTTTTAACTTGACCTCACTGAATAAAAAGATCTGTTGATACCAAGGATAACTGCAGAAATCTCCAAAACTTCAAAGGTCTTTGAAACCAAATCACAGATTTTTCTATTTTGTTCCTCTTGGTGTATTAATGTGCTATTAATAACCATTATTATCAATCTGAGTGAAACAAAAAAGGTAAAATTTTGCAGGAAATCTCTGTAACAACGGATATCTACCTTGACGGACAGTAATGAGCTTTTTCTCAAATTTATTCCCAGCTTTAACTGCGGCATCTACTGTTGACCTGCTACCTCCCCCTAAAAATCCACTGCCCCCAACCCAGAATTCGCTACGAAAAGGGGCCAAATGTTAAGGGGTTAAAGCCATAGTCATGGTGTGAAATGGTTCAGGACAGATTGCACTTGGGTAATCATTATCCAGCATTTTAAATCTTTAAGTCCCAGTGTGCTGATTAGTCATTAGCTTCACTGAGTGTGTCTCCTGTAGAACAAGTGTAAACCATTTACCAGTCTGCAGTGTTTCCTGCAATCCAGACAATTTATTATATGATATGATACTGTCACTTTTCCCCCTCGCAGCTCAATCAGAGAGATAAGAAAGATAATATTTAAGTCCTGTGGAATTTTTATTAAGCTGTGTTCCCATTTCTTTTATGAGGTGTTTTTTTAATATCTTTATAATCCTCAATGCAAAAATCTTTCAGGGTTGAGCTCATATAAGACGTCAGTATGAACACGGAGTGCTTTGCATAAACGTCTAGAGAGAAGTTTATTTTAAAACTGAAATAAAAATGTTTTAATAATAATAACAATGTTGATTTTAATACTGAACCTGAGTTCTTGGCAGACAAGACATGTTCGCACTTTGTGTGATTGACTGCCAAAGTGCAGGAATACCCTCATAAATGTGGGTTTGTCGTCGTTTACACCTCCAGGCACATGGTGTTGCCTTATTGCGGGTTCAGTCAAATGTTAAGCACTTCGTCGCTTACAATTCAAACCACATTGCAAAAATGTGTTCATCTTAAGTCAGTGAATGTTACAGTATATTAACACCACCTGCTAGTGTACAAACTTGCAGCTTTACTCCTAGCAGCAAAAACTGGATCAGAAAAAAAACAAAGTGACAGATGCTGTGAGGTATTTTAATGTTTGATCTGCTGTAGTTCAGGATACTGTCACTTACAAATCTTACAGTAAAGGGCTTTATGTTGTAAACAAGTTGGATTTTATCAAACTTACACATTCAACAGGTTACTGACATGATTTCTGCAGAAACTGCTTTGAGACGATAGACTCACCTGATGAGATCTTACGATACAAAGGTCGTATTAATAAAGCACCGTTCACCTTTTATTACTGGTTCAAAGGTCCTCACATTCCTCTCTTTGCCACACAGTTTTGGTGCTACAGTGGATATTGTTTCAGTTCTACTCTCTGTCAGATTTGTACGGTGGCCCTGAAGTGCAAATCACAACAACAAATCAAAAAACACAACAACAAATCAAGAAACACAACAACAAAACAGAAAACACAACAACAAATCAAAAAACACAACGGCAAATAAAAAACACAACAACAAAACAGAAAACACAACGACAAATCAAAAAACACAACGACAAATCAGAAAACACAACGACAAATCAAAAAACACAACGAAAAAAAAAAAAACACAACGACAAATCAAAAAACACAACGACAAATTAAAAAACACAACGGCAAACAAAAAACAACAACGACAAATCAAAAAACACAACGACAAATCATCGTCACCGGTTGGACTGGTGGTCCTTAGTTACCAGTCCAATCAGTGACGACTCATGTCGCCCGAGGGTACTTACCTTTTGCGGTTTGGTTCATGTCGTTGTGTTTTTTGATTTGTCATTGTGTTTTCTGATTTGCCGTTGTGATTTGCACTTCAGGGCCACCGTAGATTTGGCTGCTAAATACGCACACACTGCTGAGTAAAGATAAATAATTAAATTGTCTAAGTCATTTTTGGAGCAGTCATTTATGGTTTAGGTTTGAGGACTTGTTGCCTTAAACAGTTATCTTTGTAGTTCCTTTAAGTATTGAATAGGATAACAAAATGGCTCTAATTAATGAGGGTACAAAATGAATAATTCAAGGGTATGAATTAATAATTTGTGTGCACAATCCTCTGATAATGTGCATTGTAGAATTTATCTCATTGACACTCATTTCCTTTCATCATCACTCTCATCCCCTCTTCTGTCTCTCAGTTGTTCACCTTTCTCCCTCCTCCATCTTCCCCTGTCCCTCAGTCTCTCCCCCCCTCCCGTTCCTCCCTCTTGCTTCTTTCTCTCCCCCTCCTTCATTTGGCTGAAGCTAAATGTCTTGTGTGAGATAACATCGCAGTAGGAAATTCCGCCTGTGTTGCCAGACTGCTCAGTTTTCTCCCCAGGGCTGGCAACAATGTGCGTCCTTCATAAGTGCCTGTGCAGCGCTCAGGATCTCCACTCATCCCCAGTGAGCCCGGTCAAAAGACCCGCCGGCGAAACCCAACGCCGTGCTGCAAGCTCCACGCCAGGGCCACAGCAGATAGCCAGCGGGATTACTACAAAGCCACTGCAGTCCATCCTACAATCTTACATTTATTTACAAGACCTTCGATTAATGAGGAGACACCATTAGCATAAACTGCTATTCTATGCTCATAAATGTCTGTTTCAACCATTTGTTGTGTACTCAGGAAGCATTTTTGCAGCTTAAAAAATTGTCTTTTAATGATGCTCTTTAAGAGGAATACTTCCAGAAGTCTTTGGTTGCCTGACAACCTCACAATGGCAACAAATATTCCAGCTCATAACCCTTTATAAAACTAAAACTCTATTTTTCTGGATTAAACAAATTACATATTTTGTGATTGTTAAAAATGTGTACTATGATTTTGTTTGGACAGAGACTGACATCTGTACAACAAATATAAAGGGCCGAGGCCCTTTATATTTGTTGTACAGATGTGAGTGGTCAATCTTCTCTTCTAACTCTCAGCAAGAGAGCAAATAAGTGTTAATAACTTAGTATCTTACTTATAATTTAAACATGCTGGAAACACAATAGTCTACTGGACCATTCAACAGTTCCATGGGTTCATGTTTTAGCCATCAATTAGAATTATTTCTTTCTTTTTTTAAAAAAAAAAGAAAGGTCTGACTCAAATCCGGGTCCAGCGTTTGAATCATTTCAACCTTATTTCATGTCTTTTTTGTTCAGTAGTGGCTGGTTCCAAATATTTAGATATTGATGAACCTCTGCAGGTGTTGCTAAATGCTGTGCACCAAATGCAACAGACTTCATAAGTCTCTAATAGGATATTCTGTACCAAAATCCTTTTGGGGGTCATACCTAACTTCCCTCATTAAATGTTTCACGTACACAAACCTTTGAATTTAATCAAAGTTGCGTGTTGCACCAGTCCGAGCCTTGAAAGTGTTCCAACTGTTGACGCATATGTAGCGTAGGTGGACATTTTGAAGAAATGCACAGTTAGTAAGTCCTGTTCACTCAGCCATGTCCATTTTTCTAGTCAGTTGTGCTGAACACCTGTAGACTCTTGGAGCACAGTGCCTCACGGTTAAAAAATACTACTCTTGAAAATGCATCACAAAAGCAGATCTTTCTTGTCAGACTTCTGCATTGAAGAAATGGTGGAATCAGACAAAAAAACAACAACTAAAAAAATGTTTTTTAAGCATTGCCTGCAGAAGAAAAATCCCCAGAGACGAATCTATGTGTTTATTTTGTAAGACACCCTTGAAAATGAAAGCCCAAAGCAATTCTGGAAAATGTACAGAAACTGCAGATGCTCAAAGACATGGTGGTGCCTTCAATTGTGTTTTTAGAGACAGAGCCTAAAGCTGGGTGAAAGTGAGTAAAAGAGATTTATCTCTTGTGACTTTGCTATATGGTTTACCATAAGAACATACAGTGCAATGGACAGTTTACCTTCCAGATGGCTTCTACAGTGTCAGTCATCCATGACGGAGAAGAAAGCTACATCATTTTAACAGCCCGTGTCAAATAGTATTTATCTATTTCCTGCAATGTAAACACTGATTTAAATCCCTACAGTCTTTATTTAGCTCTACCCGTGGAGCACCGCTACACACAGCGTTACCAGGGTAACTAAACAGTTACCTTCAGCTTTGCCGAGATTAGTGGGTTGTTGTCTGGGCAGGATGAGATGTTTGCACGGCGTATGGTATAAAAAGCTTTATGTATTTAGGATTGTGTCTCTAAATTTGGAGCGTCTACGCCATAAGCGCTCGAGGCTCTTTGACAGAAAGGAAAGGAGTGTCTCGCTGTGTCAATGTCTGCGACCTTTGGAGACGAGTTCAGGGGCCAAACTTTGTTCTGCTCACTACACAATTTTAAAAAAGCCCGCCAAGAAGCAGCAAAGTTTGAAGAAAAAGAGTGAAGATCAACACATCACACTGGGAATGAGTCTCTCTTGACAATGACTTCACAAGTAGAATAATCAATTACCAATAAAAAGCCTTAACTTTTTAGAGAAATTTACAATTTATCAGTTTATCTTGAAAGAAGGCAAATCAAATTTTTTTAAAATGGTCATGCAGTTAAACTAGGTCCTGAAATAGGCAAACTTCCGCCCTCATTTGCAGACAAAATGCCATTAGTCAGCCATACAGATTGACATTTTTATATGCGTCTGAACATTCACAGCCATCTCTCCGTCGGGCTGGTTAGCCTTTGACAGCACTATCTCACAAATGAGGGCTCTTGCAGCTGCAATCCTCGTCGACTGCTGCACTAAACGCACCTGTTGTCAGACTTATTTGAGGTGAGATAAGGTTAATTACGCTCCGGTGCGTGCTTTATCATCGCTGAGTGACAAACCTGGAGTTTGAACAGGGGGCTGCACTTCCAGGGCTTCAGGAATGCCATTCAGTAGATGTAGTGCTCTTTAAGAGATAACTGACTTGTCATAAAAACATGCGTGGACTCCACATGTGATATAACCACTTACTGTGAACCACTAGCATCAGCTGAAACACAAGTTTTTGCAGATGAAGTAGCACAATGATACACATTAAGAAATTATCGAGGTAATGTAAGTTATTATGCTGCATATTGAGTTGATGCAACAAAACAAACATGAAAAAATATAGACCAGTACATACTTACTACTTGTAGCAGCAGAGTTAGCATTCAACATATCAATAGTTGCAGTAGTATTTGTTTCAACAGAAGTACTACAAGAGGAAGTTATAATTGTATTGGAATATTGGTATGAATATTACTAGGAGAAGTGGAAAGTTACAAAGTCCTCTAATAAAGTACAATCTTAAGGAAGTGTTTCATAAGTTTTATTCCTCATCAACATTTCATAAGGATTTTTTTTTTCTTTAAATTTATTCATCTGATGCAGGCAGTTACCACACTCTGCAGAGCCAGATTTTCTTCTCACAATGCATTTTAGTTGTAAAAAGTGAATATTTCCTCTTTGTAGAAGAGCATGTTATCTTTTAACCGGTAAACTTTTGAATTCAGGAATTTATATAAATTGGAAGAATGTAAGTACTTTGTTATGGAAATGTATTTTTGCTAATTAATTTGTGAAAGGCACATGCACAATTAATATACTACACTTATTATAAATAAAACACCATCAAGAGTCGTAGTTGTGGTAGTTATGTGTGTAATTCATCATCATTCCAGGTTTTACTGCAAGTGACGTACACCCTATTAATTGGGATGCCACTAAAGCTCAGTAATTAGATATTTCCTTGTTTATGTCTGACTTACCTGTCCGTCACTTATTTAACGCTCTTTCTTCTCCCTCCTCACACCAACCTTTTGCTCTTTACACCTTCCAGACCGCTCCTCCTCCTCCACTCCCACTTCGCCCTGTGTTCACCCCAATAATTCACTCCTGTCTGTTTAGGGGTGGTCGGATCGCTCTCAGTTTACTGTGAGCCTGTTTGTGTGTGTGTGTGTGTGTGTGTGTGTGTGTGTGTGTGGACTGAAGGATTTGGGTTGACAATGGGTGTGGGTGGGTGGACAGGGTGGGCGGAGGCTGCTGCCAGGCTTCGTCTGGGTCAAGGTTGACTCATCACCTCGGTGTGGAATGTGTCGATCCTCCAGGTACAGATACATGTACGTACACTGTCTTCAGAGAGCAGCCAACACCCAGCAACTGGCCCATATTTTAACCCTCTGGAGTCCAGGAAAGCGCTGTAGCACGACCTCTTCATGACGTCACAATGTCAAAATGAAGCAGCATGGAGCCCTGCTGTCAGTTTTGGCTTTTCCAGAAGTTTCCATGTCCAATTCAATGCATTAACCCTTTTTTAGCAAAGGTGTAAAAAAAAAAAAAAAAAAAACACCTCGATTAACATGATTTTACTTTTTCTGCACAGATTTTTCTAATTAAGCTTTATGCATTTAGCATTTGTACTGCAATCTTTTGTGTTTACTGTTTTTTTTTTTTTTTTTGTAATTTCTTTGTGTCTTTTTTATGTGGGTTTTTTTGTATTTTTTGTGTGTTTTGTGTATTTTTGTGTGTTTGTTTGTGGTTTTTTGTAATGTTGTGTGTGTTTTTGGTTTGTTTTTCATGTCTTATGTGTTTTACGTGTGTTTTTTGTAATTTTATTGTGTGTTTTTTGTGTTCAAAATGTTGAGTAAGTCAAAATGAAAAAATAATCAGATCATATAGTTGAGGTTGGGTTGAAAACAATGAAACCAACACGGTAAAGATTTTTAAGTGGTTTATACAGGCAGAATGAAAAGGAGTCCAAAACCGACAAAATAGCCCCAAACTCCAAAAGGTCAAGTAATGTGAATGCTTAGACTTCTAAGGATTAAAGGTGGAATGGGAGAAATTCTCAAAATCTAATCAAATATGCAGATAAGACTTTGAACTTGATTGAATACTTTGTCAGTTTTAATGCTGTGCATGTTTTCACTCAAACAATCGCGTATATAAGCCTTTAATTGGCAATTATCCTACATTTGAATGCACTGGTATTTGTGCACACACACAAACACACACACAGTCTGGGTAAATGCAGGAGAAGCTGTTACTTAAGGGGCTAACATGGGTAAATATTAGCAGGGAGAGAAAGAGAGAGAGCGAGAGACTGAGACTGTTTACCCTCTGTGCAGATGTGTGTATTTGTGTGTGGGATGTCTTTCTAAGTGTATGTCTTCCTGAGTGGGCGTGTGTGTGTGTGTGTGTGTGTGTGTGTGTGTGTGTGTGTGCAAGCGTGAGTGTTTATTAAGCTGTCGGTACAAATGTGTATGTTTCTCGGATTTTTACCAAATGAGTAAAACGAGGCCACTTAAACCCTTCAGGAAATAAGTCGAGCCTTCAGACTCACACGCTGCGTACATGTTATTTTAAGCCCAAATTACACATCATCTGATATCCGTCCTAAATGGCTTTTCCAGCTTCACTGCTCCAAGTATTCTGAGGTAGAAGGACAGCGGTAAAAAGGGGCCAACAGGTTTAGCAGCGGTATAAAGAAAAGGAGGGGAGGGAAAAAGACAAGGCCAGCTCCACTAAGATGAGGGAATCCTGCCAAATCCCCAATTCCCTGAGAAGGAGAGGACAAGGCCCAGGCACTACAGAGATGCTAGGCTACTTATCTGTTTTTCAAACATTTACACTCACGGCTTCAGTACTTCAGGGAAGTTGATCTTTCCAAATGGTCAAGACTCCATTTGATGAAGTGGTGGATGGGGAATGGCTTCAAGGCATCCGGTGTAAATGTAAAGTTTCTTTAAAGGCAGAATGAGGAGGATTTTACTACAAAAACAAGTATAGACTATACAAAAATAACCCCGCTTTATCACCATTTATGACCCACTAGCTGCCCTCTGCTTGTATTTAGCCATTTTCTTTAGTTTCTGGGCAGAGAAATATACAAAAAATGGCAGACACAACACAAAAACAAACAGAAATATAGTGAGGCGCACAAAGCTAGATCCACAACAAGAGTGACTCTGGGGATAACTTTCATCCGCTGGTGAGCACTGAAGGAGGAGAGGCGTTTTTGGTGTCACTGAGTCGGCGAGGAAGGTCACCTTCTAATGTTGTGTTAACAAACCACAACAGACAAATCCTACTCATTCTGCCTTTAAGGCACAGTTCTAATACAGAGCTGTATAAAAGGATAAATATATTTATTTTTCAGTCACAAAGCAATATTTGTGTCAAGGACATGTTATTTATCATATACATGGGTTTCCATTTCTTCCAGCTAATTATTTAATGTTATTCATTTAGCTGCATCCAAACCATCTCTGGAGAATACTTTATTATTAGATACGCTAACAGCATCAGATTTAGATATGCCCTTTTTGATAGGCAGTTTACTCAAAGATGCAAGTCTCCTCTTGGCTATGTCTTCTTTTGATTTTTCAAAAAGACCAGAAACGGAAGTCCCCATTTGGAAAGGTTAGGGTGACGGTCCATAGTTGATAATATAGGAATGTATGTGTGTGTCTCAAAAATAGGTTTCTACTAGGTAAATAGAGCTCATTAATTTACTTGCAAATGCTGATCAGTTTTTGTTTTTTAAGCAGACAGGCACAGTTAGCGACCAGCTGGTGAACATTGTGGAGCATTAGCAGCTTAAGGGCCTGATATTTCCCTCAGCAGTGGGTGGAGACCAAAAACAGAGCTAAAAGAGAGTGAATACTGACCATAAACATAAGTTCAAATATATAGCCATATTGCTTGCAACTCCTAGACGTGCAAATGTAAAATGCACTGCACTTATATAGCCTTACTTTATAAACAAAGCTCTTCCCCTCTTGTTCACCCATACCCTCTGTTATCCACTGGGAGAACCTTGGGGTTCAGTGTCTTGCTCAAGGGCACTTTGGCATGTCGACATGAGGAGCTAGGGATTGGACCACTCTACCCCCCAGAGCCACAGTCACAATAGGAAACAATTTGCTAACAAGTTTGCCATATGACCTTTATAATGTAAGATTCAAGGAAAAGCTAGTACAAGATTCAGAAATAGCAGATAAGTATAACGAGAGCTAACATTAATTCGCCAGATGAACCAAATGTACAAAGAGCTGCTCATTCAATTTTTGTCACAGGTTGAAAATTGATACACTTGTACAGCTTATTGTGTATTAAATAAATGTGATGTTTATTTAAATGAAGAATCTGAAAACTAGACCATGGAAGTCTTATTCTGATGGTGTATGATGTCAGTTTTTATACGGTAAAATAAATATGTCATTCATTCAAAAACACTTTTAAATGGTCCCAAAACAACTTTGTTTAATTACACACTGCTCAATCAAGAACAGAGTTAATTTGTTCAAAACGACCTGTGATACACGTGGCACAGCAGTCAGATGAAAGGTGCAGTGTGTCACCTCTGTTTGCCACAGCTCACTCCAGAAGGCCAAACACTAATGGAACACTAATGGCTTTCAACATGGCTACATTTCCCACCTCGTCACTGTTTCTACCCTTGGAGCAGCTTCGATGACAAGTTCCCTCTGAGGTGAGAGCCGATCATAAAACATGGCCAACTACTCAGAGTTAACCGAGCTCTGAGCTGTCGTCACTGCTCTTAATGAATCCTCAGGTCTGTGCAGGACCAGAGCCGGTCGAATGAGCGTGTTTACCACGGGGAAGACGTCATTGCCCCTGAAGAAAGAGCGTAATTATAAACATGCCACTGCTGTTTCCAGGGGCAGCAATTTAAGAGCAGGCCTCCTGTCGCTCCAGGGTCTTAATGACGCCAACAGAACAAGTGGCAATTTAGAAGGGCTCGCAGTAACACCCTCTGTGCAGGGCTGGCACCCTCCTAATTTAAACTACAGTATGGAGGGATTATGGAGGGTGTAGGAGACAAACGGAGACAAATGGTCGGACTCTGGCAGCTGGTTTTACCCCCTAAGAAAAGAAACACTTAAATATTGTAAGTTATTCACTTGCCATTACTTTCCTTTTTCACAAGGCCCTGTTGGCAAGCTTCATCTGCATTTTCTTTTTGTTAAATCAATAACTCCCTGGATTTTACAAGTTAATTACTCAATATATCAGTTTAACGATATGAATGGTTGTTTAAAGGTGCATCTATTAGGGGGCAGCATTTCACTTAGTGCAAGAATTGCATGATTAACTAAGTGCAGAGATGACACTGTTTAAGATTGTCAACAGTTAGGCACGCAGTGAACCTGCAATGTCCTCAAAAATGTAAAGCGAACATTGCAAATCAAAAGTAAGGCCTACAGTACGCCTGAACTGAGATTCTGTGAGAATGTAATGGACATGTCACAGGTGAGTCTAGCTCCAATGGCAGTATAGCTAATTTGCTCAGCGGAGTGCATAAAGACCAACAGCCCAGCAGAGAGGAAACACATGCAGCAATGTGAGAGGAAGCAGAAGTGGACCAAACTAGCCAGGCTAGGCTAAGCTAGAGCGACCCCACATAAACCTGCACTACCCAGTGTCTTTCATGCCAAAACCCGCTTTATCATCTACAAGCTGGATGACATGAGACTGAGGGATTACAAACCAGCTCACACATAGTTGTGTTATGATGATAACGGAGATATGGCTGCACAAAAACACACACTAGCTGTGGAGCTAGCAGGCTCCATGGGCTAGCATTACCTTAAGTTTGGATATAGGTCCTAATTTTAGTTTTAGATGTAAAGATATTTACTGTTGTACTGCTAGGTTAATGTGCGGCTGCTATACTTATTCACCCTCTTATGCTTGACTGAGAGCAGATTTGATGGTATAGTGACTCACTATCACTTCTTGACAAGTGGTATTTCAAGACAGAAGGGGCCAGGAGGAGTTCATCTTAATAGATATCTTATAGATAAGATATCTTGATGTCATTTTTTAACACTTTAAACTTAAAGTCTGGCCATAACTTGTGCACATTTAAAGAACATTATTCAAAATGTATATATTTTATTTTTTGTTCTTTTGTTCAAGTTAATTCATAAGATGTGGAAACACAGTGATACCTCTACAGTTCAAAGTCAGACAGGGCAATACAAATAAACAGTTCCACAATCCAATAGTGTAAACCAGGGGGAAAAATGTGAAAATGCTCACAATGTTGTTAATAATAAAGCACACATGTGGATGAACAACTACAGCAAGCACCATGGGTCAAAGTTAAAACTGGAAGTCTTCTGTAAACCGTCATGCATGAGTAGAACAGGCAGTTTGGGTAATAATTTCACTGATCACCTTCATTCTTTCTTCCAAATAGATTTGGAAGATGTTGTTTATGTTTCAAACATTCTGATGTATTTGTTCCCAGACCTCAATAATTAATCAGATGAGTACAATCTGACTATAAGTGATAGAAATTATGTCCTAAACTACACATTTATGACCCAGGTTGTATGAAAGAGTAATTTCCCTTTATGTTGAGTAGTTTTATTTGTGTTCCACAGGGTTTTGATCCGTTAAAAGGATTAAGATTTTGATGCAAACCATCTGCTCCTTCAGTGATATTGAAAACAGGTGTGCATGATTAGCTCCAAGCAGTGAGTGACTGGGCACTGTCAAGTTGTGGAAGGAAGGGTAAACTGTTCTGCAGCATTTGATTAAATGTGGTGAGCATGTGTGCCTGTGTGTGCCCAAAGCTAAATCCAGGCTTCAGTAATCACTAAGTACTTTTAAATAACTGCTGTGTTTGTTGTATATTCTTTTAATGTTTGCATCTGAATAAGTCACCTGATGCACATCTGGCAGATGGTACGTTACAGGTGAGGCTGCGATGATAAAATGCCAGTCACAGGCCTGCAGAAGCAGAGCGTGTGTAGGGAAGTTTTGTGGTCACTTCAAGTTATTTTTGTTCAATGTCGGATGTGTTTGTGTTGCTTCTTTCTTTTTTGCTTTTTGTTAATAGCACCTGACAGTTGTTTCCATGCACTTCTGCCTAAAGCATTGCTCATCATCCCCTCTTTCATTCATTTTATTTCTTTTGAAACACAGAAATATCTGGCCATGCTATATCGTTTTAATAAGATTGTTTTTTGAAGTTCTTTACCACTGAGATTCTACCAATGCTGAAACAGAATATGGGTGAAGGTAATTTATTTTCCACTGCTCAAACCATCAAGGGAAAGAAAGAAAGAGAAATCAACATTCATTTTCCAGACACATCTTTAAGTTTTCATTGCCTGAAGATTTGTCATCAGATTTGAATAACATTTTCTGAAATAATAATTAAAGTGAAACTCCCAGGTTAAATTTTTCATTGAGTGTCACACTTCTTCTGATCATGGTCATATGTTCAAATGAACCAGAGAGATCAGCACTTCCTTCAACAAATATTTGACTAACTGGATGTTAGTTCTGGGGGATATTCAAGGTATATAAGCCTATTTTATATTTTGGACCTGTGAGCTCTTATCTAATAGCTTAGAATGTGTGTGTGTGTGTGTGTGTGTGTGTGTGTGTGTGTGTGTGTGTGTGTGTGTGTGTGTGTGTGTGTGCGCGTGTGTGTGTGTGTGTGTGTGTGTGTGTGTGTGTGTGTGTGTGCGTGTGTGTGGTTTGAGGAGGGTGGTTTACTGACCTGGCTGTCATGATCCTGCCCAGCAGTAGACTGATTGCAGGGGAGGGTTTTGTGTCACTGTTTGCTCTGGTTAATGAGCAGAAGGAAGGTGAGCCAATACAATACACACACAACAGAGTGACACTGTCAGGGGTGTGTGTGTGTGTGTGTGTGTGTGTGTGTGTGTGTGTGTGTGTGTGTGCTGTCAGGGGTGAGTGCGTTAAGCCTCACATCCCACCTCAGGCTGATTAGTAGTCAGTCTTTAAGTAAACACACAGCTAACTGCAGAGGAATCTAACCTGTGGAAGGAAGGAAGGGAGGAATCCTCCATCCATCACTGACCAGGAGACAACATGGACACACTTGACCGGGAAGTTTAATTTCCCCTGGAAAATTAAAGACTTCCACTCCACAATAACACACTCAAAGTTTAACACGTTCAGCAAACTGCTGACACAGTAAATCTGATTTTCTTTTTCGGAAGTTTAATGGAAATATCAGCAGTTTAAAAAAACATGTCAGGCAGATTTTTTACTAGAAAAACACATAAATAAGCGTTACACATAACTATAAGCTGTGTTAAGTGAGTTATCATCAGACAATTTTCCAAAGTCTGGATCATCCATCATTGCATATTTTTCCCCAAAATTGGATGCATAGATTCATCTGAAACTCTTCGTATAGTTATTTATACACTGATTATTTATTCGGCCAGTGAGAACTCGGTGACAGCAGCGTTCCCTCGGAGATCAAGGGTGGCGTCTGAAAGACTGCGTCCAAACTTAAAGAAAGTAAACATCTTCAGAAGTCAGGGGGGCCTCCACGTCTTATCTTGAAGTCATACATCAGATCTAATTACACTCAGGCCTCTTCTCTCGATACACACATGAAGTCTTAAATCAAGTATATTACCCTGGGGACCGAAGCGACACTTTATTTAAATATGTATTTAATTGCCAGCTTCAGACAGATATTCAGGAGGAGTTGTGGGGTTCAATGAAACTAGGTCAGGTTGGTTATTAGCGACTACAGAACAAGGCAAATGCAAGACTTGTTTTGTTGCGTTACGAGAAGGTGATTGTACAAAAGCAATGTCATTTGCTCTGTTATGTAATCTGTACTGGAAAATATTTGGGCAAGTTTGAAAAATTGCAGCTGAAAATCTCTTGAGGGCTTAATTTTCTTTCTGAGGCTTGATTTTGTTTTTTAAATGGGACAAAATTGGGCTGAGGGAAGCAGGATCTCCAGTAGTCTCTTCTTCCTCCCATCCAGCAGGTGTACAGTTATTACGAAAAGATGAGAGTATGGTGGGGTTTCTCCGTGACACCTACAGCTTTTAACCCTCTGGAGTCCATGAAACCACCTGCACATTACTTCTTCATGACGTGAACACATAAAAATGAAGCAACGTCTAGTCTTGCCATCAGCTTCCCTCTAAAGTTCTGGCTTGAAAAGGATTATTTTTGATGATATTTGGCCAAGTAAAACCGGAGATATTGTCAAATATATTTATTTATAAAAATGTAGAACTAGATACTATCCTCATTTTATCTGTTATATGTTATATTTGCAACCTGTGTTCATATTTACAACATGTACATTTCTGTGTGTGAAACATCATTTTCAAGATCAGATTTTATGCTTTCCTTTGTTTCTTTTGGGTTCAGAATTTTGATCAAGTAAGTCAAAGTTAAAAATGAATTATCAGGACATATAGTTGAGGTAACACTGAAAAAACTGATACTAACATGGCATGGTAAAGATTTTTTAACAGATTTTTAATGGACATAATAGCCGAAGATTTCAGAGGGTAAATGCAAGTCACATAGCCAGGCACGTCAAAGGAAGTAATTTAAATGTTGGTTTTTGGCTGGTCGGACTGCAAACACCACTTACAGTGAAAATCAGTGCAGCAGTTTGGACATTGGCTAACCAGTTTCTATGGAGTGTCCCCAGTGAATGGTTTAAACAAGGAACAACCATGCATTTACTGTGCACCTAATAAACCATTACTTTCTAGCTTACTGCTTGGCTGGTTATATTTCCCAAAATCAATGTTAATCAACTCAAATTAAGCACATTATATCATAGGAAGGATGAGAGTACCGCAAGGCCAAACTTCCCATGAGGAGGTTACAAAGACAAACATTTCAGAGTTTCACAGCACGCCTCAGTAACTCTGTGAGAACCCCCCCTCCTCCCTCGCCTTTTTCTTTGCCATCATGAACTTTGAGAGCCCTGGGAGAATCTGGGGGGGAAAGAGAGAGAGGCAAGAAGGAGGCTAGATAAAGGAGTGGTGGGGTGGGCAGCCCGGAGAATGCAGAAATTGACTTCTAAACAGATGCAGTAATTCCATTTCCACCCCTTTAAATTTGGTATGCAGGGGGCCAGCGCGTAACTCTAAACCCGCTATCGCCGTTGCACACAGAAGGCGGGAGGCGTAGTCGACAGTTGGTGGCTGGGGCCGCCGAGTCTATCAGCCTTGTTAATCAATACGGGTTCCACTCTGACAGACAGCGATTGGTGTAACCGATGCTCGGTCTGCTATTCTGTCCACCCTGGTGGGAGGAGGAGGCACCTGTTTCCTTCCACTTTCACCTGCGGTTCACAGCTCGGCTGGAGATGGCTGGCCCAGCGTGAGGCTGCTGGATCAGCCCCAAGAAGTCCTTGCATGAGCATGGGAATGTCAGAGGAGTCTCTTCCACCATGAGAAAGTTTTCCACCTGTTCTGACAAGATGATGGCTGGCTGTGAAAGTCAAACTAAAGGCTGAAAATTTTGTTTTTTTGAGCTACACAAGGGAGTTTTTTTGAACACAAATGAGTATCTCAACTTCACTGGGAAAGTGCTGTGAAGACAAATTATATGCAGGTAACAATTAAGCAGCAGTCCATGTACTCAGGTGTACTAAATGTTGAGTTATAACTTCCTATCTGTTCCATTTGGGTGTTGCATTGATATATGTTGACATTATGGAGCAAAAACAAGTCCTCCAAACCAGGTGAGCACATTGGCTGTTTGATCATACCATCAAATATGACCCACAGGAGCGTTTTCTAAAATAACGCCCCAACAAGGACATCAACATGTCCAAATACCTAAAGAGTAAAGTTTGCCGCTTTAAACAAGTCTCATAAACCATGAGCCACGGAAGTTAGGTAAAAAAATTGTTTTTCTGGGGCGTTTCCGGTGGCACACCTGGTAGAGCGCGTACCATAGAGGCATCGTCCTTGTAAGCAGGCGGCCCAGGGTGTCTCCCCCTTAACTCTGTCTCTATCGAAAATGGCCAAAAAATATCTTTAAAAAAAAAAGAAATAAAGATTGTTTTTCTGTTTCCACATTGGACACGAACCCTGTTCTCCTGGGTGAAGGTTCCCTTGTTGTTTCAACCCATCCACCCTCCACCAAGTGTGACATCCACCATTTAAACTCTGCATCACCGTCAATCATTACTGCTATGTCAGCAAGACGGCAGCGGAGGACAGTCTAAAACGTAAATATGAGTCGTTTTTTGCTGCCTGTACAAACACCTTGTATTGTCGTTTTCGAGGGGAAACCAGTCTCCATTTTCAGCAACATTTTAACCAAAATGATCATGATGGACCTAGTTTAGGCAACAAAACTTCTTGCTAAGGGTTAGGGGGAAAAGTACAAGGTTTAGCTTAGAAAAAGTTATTTAAAAAGTAGCTATGGACAGGCTACCCATGGAATTTATGTTATGTAACTTCAAATAACAGCACTGACGTTTTTGTTCCACGAGGGACAAAAACTCTGGCCTCCTGGGTCATAGTCCTGTGTTTGTTTGACCCTCACAACCTAAGTGGTTCCTGTATCCTCGATTCCGCCTTCAAGTTTACTCTCACATCACATCTGTCTTGGCATCCATCATAATTACTACAGCAATTGGAGGACGCCGGTAACTACAAATGTAATATGGAGAGGACAGTCTCAACTGAAATTATAGTCCACACTGCTGCTGCGAGTGAAAAGGCTAAATCCTATGCTAAACTATTCATGTCCTACACTGGAGCCAGAGAGAAGTGCCAGAACCCCTCCATGGAGAAGTATACACACCAGCTTCAGCTTGAGGTTTTGGTTAGTGATTTGGTGTGGTGGTTACTATGTGGACAAACAAACAGAGAAACCTTTGGCTGCTGGACATGCATGAGCATGCGCCCTCACACCTTCACTGTGTGGACTACTACAAATTTTTGGGGTGATACTAGAAGCTGTCCAGAGGTTTACAGGATGCTGGTCCAGCCTCAGCACTGAAGACTTAACAAAAAGCACTCAAAAAGAGTGAAGTACACGAACAAGAACAGAGGAATGAGTGGTGCATTAAAGGATTTTTGTGTGGATTTTGTTTTATCCGAACTGAGTTGTCTGTGGCACAGCCCATAAAGGCCACTGAGATATGTTTGATTTGGGGCTTTATAGGTGAAAGTAACTTAACTTGACAGAGTTATGTGTTGGAGCCAAGATAATGTTACAGCTGATCACTACTGTGATAACATGTCACAGTTTTGTGGTATTTTCTTGCAGTTTCTTCATATTTCTACATTCTTCTGGTGAAGAGTGTTAGAATAATCTGTTATTCTGTCTCTGCTGTCTGTCTCTGCGAACTATCTGATTGACACAGGTCACTATCCATGCATGGTAATTCACTATCTGTGTATGTATCCTCTCTATGCATTTAGAGATTAATCATGCAGGCTGCTTTGCTATAATGCTCATGCGCTAATATTGTTTTTGAACTAAACTAAATACATTTACTCTAAATACATTTACTCCTTCTGCTTAAACGTTCTCTGCCCTACTTAGAGTAAGATTCTATTATCACAAGAAGATATATTTTATGTTTTATTTTTTATTGTTTGTTGCAAAATCTGTGTCTCCAGTAATATCTCTGCAAGTCATATCAAGGCAGGAGTTTGTGATTTGAAAGTTTGTTGCGGGTCATGTCATGGACATGATATGCTAGGCAGAGAGATATCTGACTTCTCTGCTTGGTGACATGACATGTCCATGTATGCAATAAACTGACAAATCAACAGATTGAAAGGAGGCGACTTGTGGAGAGTTCAACTTACATTATTTTATTAAACCTCTGTTAGGCTATAAAACTGGGTTTAGGGAAATTCGACTGCGTCCAAACTTCATGAACTGACCAGTTTATGTCATGTCAGGGATGTGTGGATTGAACCCAGAGACTAACTGCACATTTCTTGACGTATTATAATAAAGTGAAGTTAAACTGAGAACTTGGACGTCTCCTGCTCATCATTCCCCATCAAACAATCGGCGCAGAGAAATAGGTGAGGATTCAGTGTTGGAGTCAGATTTCATTTTAAATGTTTCCTCAATGTATTTCTCAACAAGAGATGGGTCTAACTGTATTATCTGTATCTAAATATCCTGAAATGAGTTGAAACTTCCCTCCGCTGCTCAGATATAGGACGACTTCACATCACACCTTGATGGAAGCCAATTGTTTCGTCTGACTTTTCAGACAGATTAGCACTGTTTCCAAATAGGAAAAGACAATGAGCGTTAATAAGTTACAGAGAAGTATCTAACACTCAATTTAGGAGCTTTTTTGTGACAACCAGCTCGTCCAGCAAGCTCAAAATGATCCCCACCCAGCTGGGACCCCAAAGTGAGCGAAAACAAGCATCCTTTAACAAATATTGGAGTTGGGGCTAATTAGTTCTGATAAAACCTGTGCATTAAAAACTGCCTCAGCTCCATTTGAAGCTGATGAATCCAATAAGACGTGTGAATGACTTTAATTAGTGTTATCACAATGCTGTATCTGCCCATGTTAGCTTATTTTCTTTTAGGCTGGGCTCTGAAAGTGTTTACACACACACTGTAGTGTTTGTTGGACCCAGTTGTGGTGGCAGTAATCGCCAGCCCAGCATGCTCTGAGTGAAACATTGGCACCAGCGTTAAGACAAACAGCCCCTCCTCCCTTTGGACCAAGACGACCCCCCGCTGTGGGCTAACAAGACCACATTAACCTCCCTTGCCACACACACACACACACACACACACACATCCTCCCTCCTTTACTCCTGCATGCAGGCAGACACGCAGTCACATTTTCATACTGTCACTCATAACCATTTAGATATTTTCTCTCATTCTTTCACACATTCATATAGCTTTGAGAACATGTGCACATTTTCCGGTGTTGGAAAAAGAACTCAGCTCCTTACTTCAGTAAAAGTATTAATACCAATATGTGAAATTACTGCACTACATGTAAAAGTCTTGCATTCAAAACATTACTGGAGTAAACGTATGAAAGCAAAATGTACTTAAATTATTTAAAGTAACAGAATTCGCTGTCCAGTAAATTGTTTCCTGCCAGTGTTTTACAATTATATAATCTGTTTAGCATTAGCATTTAATTTGTACTTGAGTAAATGTACTTAGTTACATTCTTTTGACTTGTTCCCACAGTTGTCATTCACTCAGAGGGCAGACTGGGAGTGATTCACTGCACTGGACTGTGAATGACGGACGGTATCAGACTAGTGCTCCCTTGTGGCTTTCAGAACCATTTTCCGATGAATAATTGATACGTCGGCTTTTCATAAACTTTGCAGCAAATCGGACTGAGTGACTGAACCATTTTTCCCTCACTACCCTTAGTGAAAAAGATAGAAATGGCTTTGGAAAGAATGATGAGATAAAATAACCGAATAAGAATATGGACTTTAAACTCTAGCCATGAAATTTTGAATACGATCTTTAATCTTGTCTTGTTGTTTGAAGAACATTTTAAGAAAATAAATGATCAGAACAACTGGAAGTAGGAGACCAAGGACAAAAGAGCTTTCAAACAAAAATCTTTAAGTACATTAAGTATATTTTATAGTTAAAGTTTGAAATTCAAGCAAATGTGTATTAAAAAATGAGAAAGTTAATCAATGTCTGTATGCAGACAGCAGTGATTGTACAGTTTTTTTTATTGCAATTGCATTATATTTTATTTAAACTTGTGAGAGGACAATTTTTGGAATTCACCATTTTGGCAACACTTTCTGTGAAAATTACATCTATAGTGCATTATAATGCATTTACAGTGCTTCATGACTGCAATTATAAGAACACAAAGTGCTTTCTGATGCACTATATCAGTCATAAAACACAAAACATTAGAAGATGTAGTAACAACCCATGCAGTATTATGAGTAACTGTATGTGTTGAGTGAAGTACATATTGATGCAGCTATAATAATGCATGCTTTATCATAGAGTGTTGTTGTTTTTTACACTTACATGAATATACTATGACTCATTATGAATACCCTTATAATGCACTACAGCATGCATTGTTAGCAGTGACATCACAGCACTTACAGATCTATTTGGCTTGTTAAAGAATGGTATCTTAGCAAACAGCAACCTGTTTGATTTTGATGGATATTCCTGTAAATTGCAAAACACTGAGTTGTAGAAAATTGTATTTTAGTTATAGTTAACATATACAATGCATCTTACTTTAAAAATGTTCCCTTCACTGTCGAGTTCTTGTTGCATTTTTAAGCAAATTAGAATTGTCAATGCCTTGATATTTTATAAGTAGTATGGATGGATCATTCACTCACTTTACTGGAGCATTTATTTTTTTTCCCCTTTAATCATATAGTTTGCATCATGATGCTCGGATGGATTGAGGCACATTCTGTATCTTGTCAGCCTAAAAAGCAGTCAGGTAACTTTATGTTAGTTTATTCCTTGCTGTCTGCATCCCTAATTACATTTCTTCCTAATGTCTCTATTGTATTGTAACTCCCCCTCTCTCAACGTGTAATGGGCAGTGTGTGTGTGTGTGTGTGTGTGTGTGTGTGTGTGTGTGTGTGTGAATGTGTGTTAGGCGGGTAAACAGAGACAAAGTGATTATAACCCTTCCTCCAGGGTGAACATTTTAAACAAACACCTATAGAATGGACCCTTGATTGACTTATTCTCCCTCCCCGCCCATGCTGGGGGAGTGTCCTCGCTCCTCCCATATAAAAGCAAACGCACCCACCAGCGCTGGAGCATGCAAAGAGAGACACGGTGCAACACCGACACAAAGGGAGAGAGGAGACTGGCAGTGTACCAGACTGTGTGAAAGTAACGCGCTTGTTTTGGATATTACAGACCATCACAAACTCTCTGCGCTCTAGCATGAGTTCACCAGCATCTCTGGATTAATCGCATTTGCAGCTTACTTGCAAAACGCAAGTTCGCTGGCACTTTGTCTCGGACGACTCGCGCACAGAAAACAACGATGGAGAGGAGCATCCCGGGATGGTGCGTGCTGCTAGCCCTCGTCCTGCACGGAAGAGACTGCATGGCAGCAAAGGAGCTCCAGTGTCAGGAGATCTCCGTGCCTCTATGCAAAGGAATCGGCTACAATTACACCTACATGCCCAACCAGTTCAACCACGATACGCAGGACGAAGCCGGCCTGGAGGTGCACCAGTTTTGGCCGCTGGTTGAGATAAAGTGCTCCCCGGACATGCGCTTCTTCCTCTGCAGCATGTACACACCGATCTGCCTGGAAGACTACAAGAAGCCCCTACCGCCGTGCAGAAGCGTGTGTGAGCGGGCCAAGGCTGGCTGCGCTCCGCTCATGAGGCAGTACGGATTCCCGTGGCCAGACCGGATGAGGTGCGACCTGCTGCCCGAGCAAGGCAATCAGGACACGCTGTGCATGGACTACAACCGCAGCCAGACCACGACTGCTTCTCCAGTGGTGGCTAAGCCGACCAACCGACCCCTGAAGCCGTACAACCCCAGGAAGAAGGGCAGCTACGGTCGTGGCATCCCCGGGAAACACAAACCAGCAGCGTCCCCGTGTGAGCCGGGATGCTTCTGCCGTGCGCCCATGGTGCCAGTGACCAGTGACAGCCACCCTCTGCACAACCGCGTAAAGACGGGGCAGATCCTGAACTGCGCCATGCCGTGCCACAACCCCTACTTCACCCAGGAAGAGAGGACTTTTACTGCCTTCTGGATCGGTCTGTGGTCCGTCCTCTGTTTCATCTCCACTTTTGCAACTGTGGCGACTTTTTTAATCGACATGGAGAGGTTCAAATACCCAGAGCGTCCCATCATATTCCTCTCTGCCTGCTACATGTTTGTGTCCATAGGATACATTGTCAGACTGATCGCTGGACACGAGGAAGTGGCCTGCAACAGGGAAAACGGCGCAGAACACATCCACTACGAAACCACAGGTCCTGCGCTCTGCACCATCGTGTTCCTGCTCATTTACTTCTTCGGCATGGCCAGCTCGATCTGGTGGGTGATACTGTCACTCACTTGGTTTCTCGCCGCCGGGATGAAGTGGGGGAACGAGGCCATCGCCAGTTACGCACAGTACTTTCATTTAGCCGCCTGGCTCATCCCCAGCATGAAGTCCATCGCAGTTTTGGCTCTGAGCTCAGTGGACGGAGACTCCGTGGCTGGGATTTGCTACGTAGGCAACCAGAATTTGGATAACCTGCGAGGTTTCGTGTTGGCACCGCTGGTTATCTACCTGTTCATCGGCACCATGTTTCTGCTGGCTGGGTTCGTCTCGCTGTTCAGGATCAGGAGTGTAATCAAGCAAGGGGGCACCAAGACTGACAAGCTGGAGAGGCTGATGATCCGGATAGGAGTTTTCACAGTTTTATACACAGTCCCAGCCACTGTCATAGTGGCGTGTTACTTTTACGAACAGCATAACAGACAGACTTGGGAAATTACGCACAACTGTACGTGCATGACGGACCCGAACAGGCAGAGGCCAGACTATGCTGTGTTTATGTTGAAATACTTTATGTGCCTCCTGGTAGGCATCACCTCTGGAGCCTGGATATGGTCCGGGAAAACCTTGGACTCCTGGAGGACTTTTTGCACGCGGTGCTGCTGGGGGAGTAAAGCCTCCGCGGGCTCCATGTACAGTGACGTGAGCACGGGACTGACCTGGAGGTCCGGGACGGCCAGCTCTGTCTCCTGTCCCAAACAGATGCCACTGTCCCGGGTTTGAACAGGGGGGGTCACCCGTCATTTGGCACTAAAGACTTAAACCAGCGTATAACAGCTCTTTTGGGGACAAAGTGGCGTAAAGACTTAAATTATTCAAAATGTGTCACCAAACTGCCAGTTTAAATGTAACTTTGGTCACGAGAACTCCCCTAATGTGAACTTTTTGTTTATTTGTGGTCCTTTATAGCGCCATTCTGCTTATAAAAGTTATAAGATCAGTTTGGAGTTAAACTTATGGAAAGTGCTCTTTCCTTGCCTTATCCAAATGACGTCCATGTGTTTGAATAGAGGGTGTTGGGCAGGGGAGGGAGGGGGGTGACTAATTGTGTTGGGATTGTCCATCAGCGTGTTGTAATTAGCACATTAATGAGCGCCTAATGGCTTCTCTTTAAATAATGAGACTGTCAGCAGCAGAACAATGTACCTGGCACGAAGAATGCAGAGTCTTATCTGGGCCTAATTGAATGCGCACAGCTGACAAGATCCCCCTTGTCGATAGGTTACATGGTATAGCTGAGGCTCTTCTTCTCCTTACTGTAAAGAACCGCTGTGTCTTAAACACAAGACTCACAATGAGACTGCTCTGCTTAAAATGAGGCCAACGCTGGGCTGCTTTTTTTTTGTCTACACGTACATTAATCAATGCCTTAATACTGTCTCATACGGGTTGCATTAGCGCGTAAAGTGTATTTATATAATTATTGGTGTACATATATTGTACATTTGTATATGAAAAATTACGAGATTGTAAATATGTATAATTTCCACTTTGATAGAAAATTTTATTTTGAGAATAAAACAACTTTTATTGAATTTTTTCCTCCTGCTTCCTGGTCATTCTCGCCAAAACTTTGTTGTGAGGCTTGGACGTTATTTTTCTTTTGAATGTGTTGTTATGGATGCTTTAACAAGTGTGTCAAGATGTTCTGACTAGTTTGATAGAGCGCACAACCTGTTACAATCTCACTATCCCTGTGCGTAATGGCTGAGTTATTAATTTATTTATATTTGACTAAACCACATAACATGTGGGGTCACATGGATATGTAAGCTTGATTAAACCTCCCCGGTTCTGCAGATCCACATGCTGTGAGACTTGGGGAACAACATCGGCATGGCAATAGGGGCACTACAGGTGGTCTGCTCAGTGTGATGCCCCCTGCGCTTCAGTCTTTATTAATTCTTGACTTCTGTCCTGCGTTAAACCCCTGATCCAGGCTAAATGTGTCACAGTTATCCGATTCTACAATTGTAAAAGTCTATTAACTGCGCCTACTGTTCAAGTTTTTATTTTCCTCTTTCTCGAACAGGTGCTAGTGGATGGAGGTAATTTATTAAAAATGTAACAAGCTAATTAGGAAAAAAGATAACCGTCTGTCAGTTAAACAAAGTAGCAAAGGCCACCAGAAGCTAAATATTGTTCAAGAAAATAATTGAAACAAGTGGCAACAATTTTAACCTTTTAAGCAAATAACTGCTTCTTCTTCTTCTTGTGAAGTGGACCGTTCCGTTTACGCTTAATATGGATTCTTTACAATGTGGCGATGCCCCAGGCTCATAATTAAAGCGTCAGTGAGAAGGTTAACACCCTCTCGCGCGTAAAGGTAATTACCGTCATGCATTGTGTGTGCGTGTGTGTGTGTGGTCCATTTATCATGTGATAGTTTGGGACTGTCAGTGTCATCACTTAATTGTCAGGAAATGTAAAAAGGCTGTGCGTAATGGCTGCAAGGGCGCGTACCTTTTTTTGTCTCTAACGTGGATAATTCTGTGTCTTCAAATGCTTAAAGACTAAAAATAGTGTTTCTTAAACTCAAATTACATACATGCTGCAGATAACAAAACTTAATTTGCTCAGAACTCTGCGGAGAAGAGTCTGCACTCCATGAGTTAAAGAGAGATGGAGAAAGTAATATCATGCTGCCACCGTGTGGTCACATGATGAAATACAGGCAGCCACTAGTAAAGCGCATACAATATGAATATGCAAACACGTTTGTTTAATGTAACATTGCATCTAAAATATATTTTGTTTTTAACTAACCACAATGAGAAAATGTCACATTTCAAGACAAGTTTAAATGCATACCTCTCAAATTCTTCATTTTAAATGAAACCACACCTCTTTAAAAATCTTTCTCAACACTCTATCTGCTTATTCCAACACTTGGAGCTTCATATAAAATATGCAAATCCAATGCTCCATGTTTTTAAGGCTGCACTGATGCATCTAATTGCAGAAAAACAGCAGAATGTGTGTGTGTGTGTGTGTGTGTGTATATATATGTGTGTGTGTGTGTGTGTGTGGATAAATGTGTTTTAATAGACTTTAAACCACTGAGCGTTTCGTCCAAACACAATGTCATATAACATTGAGTTTGGAAAGATGAATTCACCTGGTGGGTAAATCTGACATTAAGAGGTTAAACACTTTGTGCCAGTAAAGTTAACCACCTTTTTTCCTTCTGTCTTCAGCATTCAAACAATGAAACAAGTGGAAAATTCAGTGTTTGACACTAAATGACCTCTTAAAATGACGAACAACCAATTGAAATTGAATACATGATATTGAAGTAAACAACTCAGTTACTTCCTACAGAGGTCTAATTGTCTAAATTTGCCTTCCCCAATAATTACATTACACAGATTAAGAGACAGCGGGGCCTGTTTGCTCTGTCCAATGAGAACTAATTGCTCTGCCACTGCTTGTTAACCATGAGACAAGTTAGCTTCCTCTCTGTGTGTGTGTGTGTGTGTGTGTGTGTGTAGGCCTGTTTGTGTTGTTGCAGGGGGTCAAGCAAGTTCCCTCATGCCCAAAAGCACAAAAAAGAATCAACAGAGGAAGTGGGTTGAGAGGTCATGCCTGATCCATCTCCTTTTAACATAAACAAGGCGCTGACTTCAGGAAGCGCCCGTCACGGAGAGATCGTATTGGTGACATACAGAGAACCAAACTGTTCTTCATCGGTTGGGCTGTTTATGAATGCCATCTTTGTCTAATGATCTAATTAGCTGTCTGACTCTGATTGGTTTGGAATAAATCATGTTATGATGTCTGAGTGGGCTGCTAAAGGTCACATACTGTCACACTGGGGTCATCTCAGAATGTATACAGAGCTGGGTGGGGAGCATTTTGCTTTCAATAACAGCTATTGTCATGACATGGCTGATTTACAATGCAGTCTAAAACAAACATCTCTTCTCGACTGACTGACGTGCCATGTGATGGACAGATGACCTGTCTGGGATCAACCACGACAGGACGTTAAATAGAGGCAGAAAAAAGACATCATTACAGTCAGAGAATAGTTCGGGATGAGCTGTTTTTTCAAGGAAGTGAAAATGATTGAAATAATGAATTTTTGGGGTCATTTGGGGGCAGTGGGAATAAGCTGCAAACCCAAAACACTGAAATACTAAAACATCCTCTAACTTGTTGCAAACAGTTGTTTAATTGCACAACTAGCAAACACAGGAAACATATGCCACTTGGCGAATAGAGGTTTATTATTGACTTTCTTGTAAGTCAATATTGTTTGACAAACAGTTAAAAGACTCGTTGTCCTCAGAAGATGCCATAAAACTCCAGAGAGCTGAGGTGAACTGCAGTCAGGTGACAGTTATCTGTGTTATAATGGCTTTAAACACTAACTTACCATGCATACAGTTGATATGCTGATGGGTAAGCTTTAAGGCTAGAAACTAGAAGATCTAAAGACTCCATTGGTAACAACCGTGTCTTGATATCTTTTCAGGAAGTGGGTGTCTTAAATGATCTATAAAATACCCTCAAAACAATTCTTTATCATCCAATTTGTTTTTTACCTCTTGGTTACCTTGTTAGGCTTTCTTATCCATGAAAATATTAGTTTTAATATTCTTGTTGTGGCCCCCTGGGCCTTTCTTTTGACAACATACCGCTGGTTTTCAATTTTTAAAAATGGTAAAAATGAATCTCAAGAGAATTATATAAATAAATAAAAGGTTGTTATGGTACCTGACTATTACTGAGGGGTTAAGAAGATATCTCTAATAAATTGTTTCATATATTTTTTTATTTTAATATTATTAACTATAGTCACATCGATGGTGTTAGGGTCAATTTTGACCTGTATATATTTACTTTCAAAAATATAACTTAAATACAAATATTAAATTAAAAGCAGAATAAGTAATAATACAAAATGTAGATTTGCAAACAAACAACAACCAATAAAGCCAGTCAAACCAATAGAAATCAAGTACTAGTTCCAGTCTTTGCGTGCAAGAACATGCATGTGTATGTGTGTGTCTTTAGATGCTTGTTTGATGATATTTTTTGTAGAAACATAATACGTTTTTTCTTTCTGTCTCTATTGCATCAGACGTGTCTGTGTCTTCTGGTTTGTACTCTACATCAGGGATGGGCAACTTAAATGCCGGAGGAGGCCACAATTTTTCATGGACATTACCACAGGGCCACATATAGGACAGTGCACTTAACCAGATATAATGAAACTGCAATTTTAAATATGTTTACTGTGCAGTAACTTAACATAGTTAAGTAACATGCTCAAATGCATGTTTAACAGTATAAATAGGAATACAAAAGGTTTGAAGCAAATAAAGAATAACCACTTACTGTGATTTCTTTTTTTTTTTAGTGCAAGAACAGCAGACCAACATTAATTGCCAGAAGTAATTTTGTGCGTTTTTACACTGCACTTAAGATTTCATGCTCAAATGCATGTAGTTGTACTAAGGGCCACTTGAAGTGAGGGTGAGGGCCATATGCGGCCCCTAGGCCTCCAGTTGCCCATCCCTGCTCTACATGGTCCTCCCCAGAAACCTGCTCATCCACTATGCTGCTCTGTGTTCCCTGCCTCATTTTCAGTAAAGATGTGATCCAGTACTTAGCCTATTGCAAAAGTGTTTTTATGTAAATTTAAAAAAAACTGGAAATGTGTACTCTGCAATTCACCAACCCTAGAAGACATGTGCGTCTTTGTTTGATTTGTTCAGCCCTTAACTGAAGCTCAGGGGGTTGGGAGAGGAGCTGGCTGACAGTGGACAGTTGTCTTACTTATTGTAAGTCGCTTGGACAAAAGCGTCAGCTAAATGACATGTAATGTAATGTAATGTAATGTCTTATTGAGCTGACAGTGTTTTTATGATTTAACCAGTTACTGTTTTGATGTCCCACTGGAGGGCGTAGCGGGCTCAATTTTAAACTAAAGATAATGATATCATATGGCACTAGAAGATCTAAGGAATCTACAGAGTCCAAGCATGTTAGGATACCATGTCGGGAAGTTGAAAAAACGCTGCAAAGTTAGGCTATTTTGGTGATTTTCAAAGCGGTCATAGGACCTCTGACGTCATGCTATCTGAATGAAAATAGGCTCTCTGTGTTTCACACGTTTCCTCTTTACATACATACTCTTTACTTCATGCTGGTAACATGCAGTTTAAGGCAAAAACCACATAGTTTTTCTCATGTTGCACAAATTTGCCATTTCCACCCACTGTATTTGAATATTTGTGCATACTGAGGTCTTTAAACAGGCTTTGAATGACATGAACTGGGTATCAGTGGAAAGCTGAGACTCTTGTGGATTCAATGGGCCCAGCTTTATTCATGTGGGATGATGTTAGTCATCAGTAGTAGCCAGTTCATTGCAGTGAGGGCATTTCTTGAGTCTCGACTTCAGCGAAACATGGAACTCATGAAACTTTACAACCATAAACTAGAGACCTAGAGCATTCAGAGGGTGTACAGCTTTCCTAGGTATATTGACAATAAGGGGGTTTCCAAGCAGCTTGTAGAACAGAAGTGCTCGTCATCCAATCGCTGAAAATACAGAAATTTCCAAAATGACCAAAGTTTTTGAACCAAAATCTCAGCATGGATTCTTCTATGTTGTTTCAAAGGTCTTGGCATATTAGTGTAATATTCTGGAGGTTTTTTCTGACCATTTTTATCCATTCTCAATGTGAATAAAATTGCATTATTGAGCACCAAATGTGTGTAGCAAATGGTATCAACCCACAAATTGCTGCAACAACTTCTGGGACACAGTTGAACATGGACTGGACTTTAGAAAGCGTCCACTGCTTATGACCCTTTATACACCATAATAGGACTCAATAAATAAATAATTTCTTCATTATGTCATTTTAATTAGATATTTTTTACCAGAACAACTTGACACACAGTGCTGAGCTTCATCTCAAATTATTCTTCAGGTTCACAGCTTTCAGATGATGTTAACTACTTCTATATGGCATTTATTGTTGACCTGCTAAAAATCCAATGCCCACAACCAACAAAAAGCTTGATTTAAGTTTTGGCACTAAATATTGTTTTATAAACTTATATTATATCTGGGTCGAAACTGACCCAAACAACACAAACGTTATAATTTTCACTAGGGCATTTTAATATTTAGTAAAATTGTTTTTTTTATTATTATCATTTCTGTTTGTTTGTTTTATTTTGTTTGAATAGAGGTTCCTGATAAAGTAAAAAATCCTTGATGCAATAAACAAAAGTTGTGTGGTACTTTTATGCATTTAAAACCTAAAAACAGCCTATGCCCCTTATACACTGTAAAAGATTTAATCAATTGATTATTAACTTAGACTTATTCTGATGCACTGATGAAATTCTGATGCATTGGCTCACAGTGATTGTAGATAATGTAAAATGTAACAAACTATAGATAAATATACAATAAAAACAATAAAACTGTAAAAATAGAATAGTGTATATTGCACAGAACTGTAGCAGCAGATGTGTATTGCACATATACAAATATACATGTATAAATTTGATTTGATTTGATTTATTTGGCACAGTTTTAAAAGAAAGAAAATAACATAATAACAACAATAATACAATTTATATATTCCATATACATATTGCAATAAAATAAAGACATACCAGGAAAGCCCCAAAAAACCCTCATGGGGCTTGAATAGTGGGATTCCCTAATATGACATAAAAATAATTATTAAGTAATTTGTATAAGAGATTCATAAGAGGGGCAGATCGCTTTAAGCCTTTAAGGTTTTAGGGTTGCTCTTAGGAACTAAATTGTTGGACATGTGGACAAAATGTCGTTGACTCTCATCTCACATGCTTATGTAAAAAGGCACCTAGGGTGAGAGGTCAAAGGTCAAAGGTTTGTCATTTCAGCTATTCTCTGCAGCGGCAAAAAAAAAGCAGCCCAAGAAATATCTTCACAAAAATCTTGCTCAAGTAAAACTGTTAGTTATCTCTTTCTCTGTCTCCTATTGTTTCTAAATGTTGCACTTGAAGTAGATCAGCATATAGTGAAAGTCGCTTTGGAATGAATGCAATGAACTGGATCAAAGGTTGACATGTTGGATCAAAAGGAGAACTACTCAGGGTGCTAAACTGTTATTCAGTTATTCATGTCTTGTGTGTTCCTTCAAGGAGCCTCCTATAGGCTGACAATGACCCATAGTCAGCATAATGCATCAAATTGGGCTTTAAAGTTCAAACATAAATCTCGTATTGTTAGCTGGGTGCATGGAGTCTAAAAAACCCTGTCCTGGCAGGTAATATTTGAGGAAAAATACTGCATTATGGAAAGTGTACACTGCAAAAAAGTGGTGTCTAAAAACAAGATAAACATTTAAAGGTAAATTATCTTGCTGCATGGACAGACAATTTCACTTGACAAGATTTCTTAAATTAAGATTATTAAATCTAGAAATAAGCATGTTGAACACTTAAAATAAGAAATTAACACTTAAAACAAGATAAATTAAAGCTGCAAGCAGCGATGAACTGGCCAGAGCAGAGTGCACTGCAAATTATTTGTTTCTTACAAGGATAAATAAAAAAAAACTTTAGATTTAAAAGTGTTAGATCATTTATCTTGTTTTAAGAGTTAATTTCTTATTTTAAGCGTTCAACATGCTTATTTCTAGATTTAACAAAAGAAATCTTGTCAAGTTAAATTATCTGTCCATGCAGCAAGATAATTTCCTTCAGATTTAGTGTTTTTATCTTGTTTTTAGACACCCCTTTTTTGCAGTGTACACTGCAAAAAAAGAAAAGTTGGGTGAACTCAAAATTTCAAGGCAACAAACTTCAATAAAATTTTAAGTTGGACAATTAAACTAAATATTTTAAGTTTTGTTTTTGAGTTTGCTCAACTCTGAATTTCTCTGGCACAATTGTAACGCCGATATGAATGTCAGCTAATGTTGTGACCACAATTTTGAGTTAGCATTGATACGCTAATGGCTACTCTTGTAGCTGTAACAAGCAGTGGCGCTAGCATCAGTTAGCCGCTGGCATCAGTTAGCCGCTAACATCAGTTAGCCGCTAGCATCAGTTAGCCGCTACCTTTCGCTAATGACCAAATTTCACAACAAAGAAATATGAGTTAGCAGAACTATTGTCCCTTGTTTTGAACCCCGACTTAAAGATATAAGTAACATTTCCAAGTTTAACCAACTTAAATCACTGTTTTAGGCCAAAAAAAATACAAGTTGGCTTTTTTGCAGTGTAGGATCCAGTGTTTTGGGAGTTTTACTTATACGAGGGACTAAAATTGAGGATATTTCCACCTTCCCTGCTTCCCTTTTGACCGTTTTATTTTAATGTCTCTCCTTTATCCTCCAGCTTTATGAACATTTCTCTAAAGTACCCCTTTGAAGGATTAGCAGATCAAAAAATGTACACAATTGGCACAAAATGGCACACAATGGCAACATATCTGTCGGCCTTCTTAATGAACTAACCTGGACAAGAAGTCAAAGCAAAGACAAGACCTTGAAGCCATTCAGCCTTTCTTTACACTCTTAAATCACTCTTTTTTTCAGCCCTACAAGCCCTCATCACCAACATCAAAGAGGGACCGAATAGATTTTGTTATCTGAGCCGTAGCCATCAGGGACAAACCTCACACACCCATCCCCCTCAATTCATCTAAACTACAGCTTCAGAGGTGAAGAGGATGCTGGGTAATCAATATTTCTGATGCCTCTGACATCTTCTCTGATGTGCTGTTGTGGTCAATGTTGAGACTTCCCTCCTACTTCTCAATCTCCTCCGTCTGTCACCCATGAGATCGGAGTGTGTTATTGCACCTGAGGCGGACGTATTGGCGCGTTAACTTCACTTGAGGAAGAGATCGATGGGAAGCGAAGGCACCGACTCCTATTCTGCTCTGTATCGATGTTTGAACACAACTGTACAACACAGAGTGTACACAGAAGGCTTTTTGTCTCTGAATGAGATATCAGTTCAGGACACATGATATATATATATATATATTTATATATTTAACAGGCTTGATCCTTTTAGATTTTATATGTACAGTAAAATATAAACAATCTTATTTTAGGTTGGAAAAGTGATTTTTTTATGATTTGCCATCTTTCAAGAAAGACTCTTTATTCTCTAGAAATGTTTTATTTTGAAGCTGAATATTTAACTCTTAATAGGGCACTCATTGAAATACTTGCAAATTCCAAATTTCACCCTAGAGAATATTGGAGGATATTACATACAGCCAGAATGTGTAAAAAAACATTTTTTAATACATACGGACCCGGGGGAGGGGGATACTATTTTGAGAAATACATTTACAAGATTAAAGTGGCAAATCTACGAGAAAAAATGTCCAGATTTATGAGATTTAAAGTGGTGAATCTGCAAGAAAAAAGTTGCTTTTTTCTCACTTTTTTCTGGTAAATCTGTGACTTTTTTCACGCAGATTTGCCACTTTAAATCTCTTAAATTTGCGACTTTTTTTCTTGTAGATTTGCCACTTTAATCTAGTGAATTAGTGAATTTTTTCATTTTTTATTTTGGATATCCGCTGAAGTTACCAAATACGGTTCTTCGCCCTATAAAGGGTTAAGGTTTTATTTTTTCACTTTTATAAAAAAATGCTAAATAATCAACCTGGATTCCACCTGGATAATTGTAGTATGGGAGCTTAAAAAACAGTTTATATTCTCATATTGATAAGGTTACTGTGACTTTATTTATCAACTGCAAAAGTTGCCCCTGGCCACCAGATGGCGGTACAAGCAACACTATCCTCAGGTCAAATGATAAAGTGCAGACACAGATGAACTAGGATGCAACATTTGACAGATTTCTTCAAGTCTGTTTCAAAAGCACTCCTTTAAAGACATAAACCCAACTAAATTGCATAAAATAATTCATAAATTTGTATATTTTCATTTAATACTGTAACCCCACAAAAGATAAATAAATAAATAAGGAATGCAAAAATACATGCAATATTTAATTTATTGACCCAATCTAAACATTTATAGTTTCTCTTTTGGTATGTTCTGAAATGCACTTCAAATTAGAAGTGGGAAAAAAACTATGCTACACCTAATGGTTCCAAGTGGGTTTCCTCGGCATATGCTTTTTTTTATAAGGGGTCCTTGGCTGGACAAAGGAATTCCATTTTCAACATGACATGACAAACTGTAACTGCCTTATTGTTCAACACATGTCTGACCTCACTGATGTTCTTTCAGTCGGCTGAATAGGAGCAAAGGAGTGAAGCCAAGTTACTTATCTGGTTAAAAAAAAAAGAAAAAAAGAAGCCAGTTGGAGGATGTTATAGGAGGATAAATAGTTGTAGTTTTGGAATTAAAGTATCCCTCTATGGTACAGTGTTGCCCTCAGGCAACATATCAATTTTTGGCCTCTTAAATTTCTACAATGCATGTTTTTGAGTGATGTGATACTTTAAAAAAGAGGGAAGAGCATAGGAAACCACTAGCAATGCTTTCATTTGTCACATTTTATAATGTTTTTAAATTTAAAATGTTGTGTATTTTACCCTGTTAACCTACTGAATATTTTACACATGTTTATTAAATGAATTATGTTAATTATTTTTGTTTGTTTGTTTGCTTTTTTTTGTTAAGACAAAAAAACACTTTCAAAATTGTCTTTTTCACTTGTGCATCGTTATGGTAAAATTTATATATATATATATATATATATATATATATATATATATATATATATATATATATATAATTTCTTCAGATTATGTTTATTTAGTCTATTTTAAGACAAAAAAAAACATTTTTTTTTCCTAACTGGCATCATAATGCGTACCATAGAGGGTTATGGGTGTAGTGCTGAAGTGTCCACATATATTTGGCCATTTAGTGTCATTTTCTTTCACTTTCAGACCAGTGAAACATGCCAATAAAAAGTCTTGTATGATCTTTTTATAGATCACACAACAAAGCGGTGCCTTTAACATGGCCGATATCATGACGACACTGTGTTAAAACAGACACAGTGGCTGGGATTTGCCAAGGACACATAGCTAACAAAAAGGTTTCTGTGAGCTTTAAGTTGACAAGCTGTGGAAAGGTCAGTAACAACAGACACCTAATATCACTTCATAAACTGCTTTGTGTGGATATGGGTTGAGGCAGAGTGTGCAGGGTCACCAGGTTTGCTTGTGCGACCTCTCGCCCTCCACCAGTGACAGTGGAGTCCTTTCTCTGAGCACCCAGCCCTCCACTGGCCACCCTGCTAGTGTTTCTGCACGTCTTAGCTGCCCCAAATACCAGAGCAGAAGAAGAATGAGAGGGGTATGTGGCATGTGTTGGGGTCATGGCTACACTGGGGGTAAGGTGTCTGAGGGGTTGTGTTGCTGCATTCACCGTCATCGTTTTGTCCGAACAAGAGAGTCAGTTATGATGTTAGTTGTTAGCATCTTAGATGTTAGTTAGAGTGTTGTTTTTCAATCAGGATGATATATGTAATGGTTTTAAATAATAAGACGCTGAAACCACATAGTTTAAGGTGATTAAAAAGCACTTTCAGAAACTTTCATGGGGAAAATGACAGAAAGATGATGAAAAGTATGCAGACATAAAACATTTTAGTATCCATCCATTTTCATCTGCTTATCTGGGGCCGGGTCGCTCGGGCAGCAGGCTAAGACATCCCTCTCCCCAGCCATGTTTTAGTAGTCCTCATTTATTCTGTTATGTTCTCTTGACTGAAATATGTTCTTATAATACAAATTTTAAGTTCTTCTCTTTCATTTTACCTTCTTGTCCTGTTCCTGTTTTTGAACCCTTGTACCTCAGACACGCTTTGGACATCCTGACTACGGCATCTTATTAACTGCGAATGTGTCTGTAATCATAAATCACTTTCTGTGTCATACAAGTCAAAATGGTAGAGACTCTACCTGCATGCTGAGCTAATATGGTGAAAGGGTTGAAGGTCTTATGTCACCCGAGCAGAGCTGGCTTACGTCAGGTCGCGGTTGGGTCGTCAAGTGGTCATGTGAGAGGTCAGAGGTCAGCTCAGTGTGTCTGTTGTGGCTGCCGGCACTTGTCATCTAGACAACAGCTGAGCACTGACACAGCTTCCTCAAGGTCGGCCTGTGTGTTTGTTTAACACCCTGAACTATATCTGCATATAGAGAAAATGGGGCCCTCACAAACACACTCTGCACTGTTTATTAATGCAAATCAGTTGCATTTCACTGACAAGACATTATGTGACCAAAAAACTCACTTTATTTTTCATCATTTAAAAAAGTAACATTCAGTAAGCATGCACCAAGAAAAGCTTTCTCACATGAAACAAAGCATCTCCAAAAATACTGAGACTGCAACAAGGTGGCTGTTTTTTGACTCTTGCTTGATATGTGTAAACAACTATTTTTCTACAGAGAGAACATTTTTCATTGTCACTTGCATGTTAAGTTACTTAATAATCATTTTAACCCTTGAGTTTCCGTGATAATCCACATTAAACTATCCTTTTTTTCTGCTACTGCTTCAGCTGCACAAATTGACTTTGATAGGAACAAGCTGGAAAGACAAAATTTGACTTTTAATTATCATTCAGCTTGTAGACTTCTATTCCAACCACCAATATTCACTCTGATTTTAGCTCTAAATATCTCTATATTTAGCCTGCTAATGCCAGATATTTAGCTTGCTAGCTTTCTGATAAGATGTTGCTTTTTATGCCATTTGGTGCAGAGCTACTAGCTAGTTGGGTTTATGAGAGCTTACTTTTCAGAAAACAGTGGGGTTAATGAGAGCAGAATTTTGTTTAAAAAAAATAAAATAAAAAATGAGGAAAATTGCTTAACGGCTTTTTCTCTGTGTGTTGTGACTATTAGGGACACTCTTCACATCATACATAGTCATTTGAGTCATTGTGATGCAAATATTAATGCAGTTAATGCAGCTTTTAATTCCTATAAAATATTATCTTAAAGCACAACAACTCTTTATATAAATTCATGCTTAAAAGAAAAGTTAAATAAAACTGGGCCTTTTAAAGGCAAATGTACAGCAGTTTTTGTCCAATAACACTAATAAATGGCCATTGATTTACACCCATGCTCTCTTGTCTTGAGAGTCACTGCTATCAGAGTGTTGGCCTGAGTTCGCTCCAGCTGGGGGGTACTGATCCAGCTTTTTGGCCCCTATAGGTGCTGGCACTCTGGGGTTGGGTGGTGGTGGTCCTCTGTCAGGGCGAGGGGACAGGGGAGGTCTCAGGTGGCTGTGGAGGACAAAGTGAGTTGGAACGGGAGTGTTCATAGGAGTCGGTGACCGGGACATCTCTGCTTTAGCGTCTCTGCTCTCCGGCCTTTTCTCATTAGTGTTTCCATCATTCACTTTTGCATGAAATGGCTCAACATCTGGCACAGCAGCAGTATGTTTTTCACCGCTCAGACCGATCTTTGAGCTTTCACACGGGAAGGTTCTTCTGGTTAGAAGAACGTCGCTGTCTTCAGTCATAGTTGTCGCTGTAAACATACTGCTTTGCTCTCCTTTGCTCATCTCCTCCATCAACATATCTCTTTTCCTCCTCCATCTCACCATCGCCTTGATGGAGCTCACCAGGTCAATTAAACTCAGCAGGATGGACAGCGAGGTGACACCCAGCATGAAGATGAGCATCAAGGTCTTCTCAGTGGGTCTGGAGATGTAGCACTCCACCCCGGACGTGCAGGGAGCCTCGTAGCAGAGGAAGCTCTTAGGAATCGACAAACCAAAGAGAAAATACTGACCTGCACCGAAAACCACTTCCAGAAAGATCCGTAGAATCACAACCATGAAGTAGGCACAGTAAAAGCGTGGTGCTCCTAATTCACGCGGGAGGTCGTGCAGTGGAGCTTTATGCAGCGACACTTCTCTTGAGGAGCTCGAGGTCTCGAGGGGGAAAGGTGAACCTCCTCGACTCCTGTCGTAGTAAAAACCCCCGAAGTAGGGCTTCGACAGAACTTTATGCATGACATAGGTTGCAAACATCACATGGGGAAGACAGAGGAGAATGAGGTGGAAGAGCCATAGGCGGAACACAGATATGGGAGCAAATACGTCAAAACACACATTAGAGCAGCCGGGCTGGATGGTGTTGCAGATAAATCTCTCCTGCTCGTCGCTGAAGAGGGTGAAGCCAGCCAGCAGGAGGACGAGCAGACGCAGAACCAGCATTAACATCCACCACGTTTTGCCTGTAATGGAAAAGAAATGATTGAGTCTAGAGTGCTAGATTAAATTAAACTGAATGATCCCAGCTGGATAATCCCGGCAGCTAATTTTAAATTGCATCAAAGGAAAAAAATAGGATATGAATAAAATAATCAAGTTGATCAAACTTGGCACAATGATGAAGGGTGAGGACTCAGCAGAAAAAGACTACTCAAAGTGTAATTATTACAAATACATGAAAATAAAATCTATTACAAATACAATATTAAGATTATTAAAATCATGAAAAAATTACAGAGAAAAATGTAGAACAATTTTGTTGCATTATTAAGAGAAGAAAAGCATTTCCAAGCTAAAAAAATAAATAAATAATAAAAATAAATAATATATATTTTATATTATATATAAAATATTTACTTTTATTTATATAGCATAGCTGAATAACTAATATAATACTTACTAATAAATACAATCTTTTTTTTAAATTGTAAATTCATAAAATAAATTATATTATTATTATTATTATCATTAAAACAACTACTACTTATAATAAAACTAATAATAATAATCTTTATTTATAAAGCAAAGCAGGGGAAAAAGACATTCTAAAAAATTGTGACGCGAAAATATTGTGACCTACTTAATGAAAACTTACCCATAAAAGACACATTATGACTGATAGTGATAAAGAGTAAATCTCTTGCTCCCATCATCCTGATTGCTCAGCACAAACTCTGATCCCATAAAAAAACAAGCAAAAACTCAGAAAAGACAAGCTCCTGTGGAATCCAGAGCAGAGCTGCTCTCCTCTTCAACACTACTCCACAACTGCAGCGCTGACCCTCACAGCATGCCACTAAATACAGTCACCTCAAATGTTTTCTTACTGCCAGGACCTGTGGAGAGAGCTATTCTTACCAGGCTGCCATCAAAGCATTGTTGGCATGTCGAGGCACCTTACTGGAAGCTGACAATCATCCGTAGGCAAAGCTCATAATAGACGATCATAAAGTTGAATGAGACACGGTGCCATTAAGTCGATCTCTAGCTCACATTGAGGTAATCATCAATTTACAGTTATTTTGTGTGCTTGCTTGCAAAAGCACACTAATTGTTATAACGTGGGCTTATTTTGTGTGCTTGCTTGCAAAAGCACACTAACTACTATTCACCGGGTCTATTTTTATTTTGTGTGCTTGCTTGCAAAAGCACACTAATTGTTATTCCGTGGGCTTATACTTATGTTTCTTCCGTGTCATTTTTCGATCAATTACTCCTCCCAGAATTTTGGCCGCGCATACACAAAAAAAAAGGTATCAAATCGACCGGCTCGCCGATGACATGTGTGCTATGACTTTTCTAAGGGTTTCGACAAACGGTTTTCAAATTATTGGGCAAAAACACTTCAAAAAATCCCCCCAATGTAACCCTATGGAGAGTCTAGAGTGGTGATGTCATCAAGTAACTTTGTCGCTGAGACCATGTGAACCAGTAACTCTGCTGCTGAGACCATGTGAACCGGTGACTCTGTCGCTGAGACCATGTGAACCGGTGACTGCCACTGAGACCATGTGAACCAGTAACTCTGCCGCTGAGACCATGTGAACCGGTGACTCTGCCGCTGAGACCATGTGAACCAGTAACTCTGCCGCTGAGACCATGTGAACCAGTAACTCTGCGTTGAGACCATGTGAACCGGTGACTCTGCCACTGAGACCATGTGAACCAGTAACTCTGCCGCTGACACCATGTGAACCAGTAACTCTGCCGCTGAGACCATGCGAACCTGCGACTGCCACTGAGACCATATACATTTCATGTTTGTGTTTGTTGAAATTGAATACATACAATGTTTTGTGTATCACTTTGTGCAGAATTAACAATTGAAGATTTTTTTAAAAAGCCTATCTTTTCAACTGGTGAACGGGGGCAGGTGGGTCCAGAGGTCATCCAGCTGTTCTTGGACTGTGGGGGTGTCTGTATTTTCAGAACCTGTTGACACACAATACCAAATTTATTCATACATTATAAATACTCAATTGTGAATTAATATTTTATTATTTAAAAGGAAGTAGTTAAGACAGCAGATTGTATTATCAGGCCATGTCTGTGTCCACTGTGATGGGGAAAAAGAAACCCATACCTTGTAGACTGGAGAAGGAGTTGTGGGTGCGTTATCCATCATCCACAGCCGGCTGGTTGACGGAGGTCTTTGAGGTACCCCATGGTCGGAAGTGGTTGGGCTAAGTGGGGCAGGATCTGCAAGGTCGAGACTTGTCCAACGCACTTTCTGAGCGGCATCTTGGAACCAGTGGTCTTCCTCGTCTCACTTGGTCCTGCAATATACAATAGCCTGTACAACAATAACTCACAAAATAACACAATTGTAACAATAATATGCAACTGTAAGTGATTTGAACTAAATTAATTTGCTAACTTAACTGTCCCTAGACCAGCATAAAAAGCTAAACTATACAAACTAAATACTCTAGTATAAACCTAACCTACTCCTAACCTAACCTAAATATAAATGTGCAAAAAATATGAAAAGTTAGCTTAGTCTGTCTTGAAGATGCTGGACACAGGAAACCTGGAAAAGTCAGAAAATACAGTGACTTCTATACTATATATTGAGGACCACATGCTGAAAAATCTGCATCATGTGAAATACTTATTCTGATGTGAAACAACAACATGGTGATGGCTTAGCCTACAAAATAAATAAATACAACATGTTAATGAGACAGCAATACTTAATTAGATGAGAGTTTGACCAAGCGTCAATTAATGAATGAACATTATTGTTACCAATTTTTTTTTACTAGTTACTAGTTTTTGTACTAATAATCTTTTTCCCCCATTCTCTGATTTAAAAATAAATAAATACATGAATAATACTAATAATATTGATTATTCCAAATACACCTTTCCTTCAGATATATTTGTATATCACTATACATGACATCACAGAACAGTGGTTGAAAGTTCTTTATGAAGAATAATTTCAGTGTTTCTCAACATTACAAAAGCAATTTTTTAAAATTGCTTACCTGAAAAGGTGAAGACAAACAACTGAATGCTGAAGGTCAACGAAGAACTGGATACTCAAGTCTCTTGGGTGAAGTAGTGTTTATCTAGAACAGGATGCCAACCATGAGCATTGCAGCATTGTAACAACACTGTGTTATTAATGTTTTAAATAACTGAATTAATGTCTCGCTTATTCATAAAAATCAGTATGAAGCTGAATATAATCATTTGAATTAAATACACACATAGCACCTCTAGAAACATAGCAAAATTTTCAGCATATATGCCCCTCTGCATCCTTTACAGATAATATAAATTTTAACTTTCTTCCTACATTTTTACGTGTTTTATACATTTTTATAGTACCCATGGTCCTCAGGGGTCAAAAAGGGCCTCATGACATTAGACTGGTTTTAGGAAATGTAGAAAAAAATATTACCATCTTTTTTTTTTCACTTTTTAAGGTAACCCATGACCAAAAAAAATTATATTTCATTTTTAAATTTTTTCATTATTATTGGTCAATTTTATTCAAATATACAAATATTAAAACATAAGTTTCACTCAAAGTTGACATGACCTACTCTGTGCATTCCCATCAAGAATTATTTTTTTCTCTTGAAATGAGGCCTAATTTTGAATATTTGACTAAAATTGACCAATAATAAAGAAAAAAACAGTCTTGCGTCATGGGATCCTTTTTGACCCCTGAGGACCATGGGTATATAGTCGACTGGAAGACCACACAAGGGTTAAAAAAATAATAATAATACATCATTTATGAAAGTAGTTTATGTTAATAAAAGTCTTGGACAAACACTCACCAGTAAATAAATGGTCAAGCTGTAAATCTGTGAGGTTAAAAAACAGGATTAAAGCTTGCAAAGAAGACGAATATGAATGGATAGGTTGATAATTCTATTGACACCACAGCTCGGTAACACCATGGTAATAGTTAGGTAGAAATCTGATAATAGTCGCGAATACTTTCAAAAGCTTTCAGGGTAATAGTACCCAAATGCACCCTATACTAAATTTAAGCCATTAATGGCTATGACTCTGGTATTACAAATACACCTTATTACATAATAACCTCTATTATCAAAATAGTACTGCAGTATTAATATCAGAAGAAAACAGGATTAAAGCCTACAACGAAAATGCTTCACAGCACCACTTGAGGACACACACACACACACACACACACACACACACACATAAACACACACACATAAATACATGAATTAATCCAAAGCTGTTTAAGCCTACATTTTCAACTTCCAATAAATCTCTCTCACACACACACACACACACACACACACAGAGTACATAATATTAGTCACAGGAGCACATACTTCAGGTACCAGTTGACATGACAAATTGGAAAAAAGAAATGGTAATAGTTTGGGTAATAGTCTGCTAACAGTAATGAGTAACATTGACATTGACACAATGTAAATCTTAAATGGTGAAGTAAACTACCAGTTCATCATTACAATACATTTGTACAGCCCTGACTCCATGGTTAAATGTATATCCCCATGATTATCTTTTCTTTTTAACCTCTCATTACCAAGTGACATGAGTTTCAGTTTAATATTATCCAAATACACTGAATGTTCAAATTTAGCCATTGATGAATATGACATTGGTATTACTATTACACCTTATTACATAAGAATACCAAAACATCCTCACAAAAAACAGGACTATTATCAAGAAGCTACCATCAAAATCCACATACAATTAGCTACATATCACAGTTTCAAAAAAAATTAGTCAGGCCAACATTGTACACAAACCCTACATTAAAAATGGCATTTAGACAACATTAATCAAGGAAAATAGCATAAGCTAGCAATTTTTTAGCATTATTATATTATCATTAGCATAATGACACCTGACATGTCTGTCAGTAGCATCAAATCAATCAAACCATGCAATACACTCTTAGAATCAATAGTGTTTGTTAACACCAGACACATCTACTGTTATAACAACTGTTAGCATCATGATAACTGTAACATGGAGTAACTGTGAAGATATTCTGCCTCGACGGACCATTTATAAATTGCTTCAACATGATGCTAAAGCTAGCTCACTAGAGAGCGCTAGCTCAGACCTCAGACCAGTAGCCGCGAATAAATTAGCAAAATAAAATGACAAACATCATCCAAATGAAACTCAAATAACTTGCAACTACATTTCACAAAGGACATATTTTCGACAGTAGTTTAAAAGTTCGAATATGAAAATGCTAACATTATAAGGCACAATTGTACAGTTGTACAGTAAATAAAAACATGTCTTCTTGCCTCAGACAAAGAGCAAGAGAGGCCGAGTCCCGCCAGCGGACAGGATTTACATCAAGCCAAAACACAAGGAGCCAATCAGATTCGCCCCATAACTGTTCTCCAATCCAGTGATTCCCAACCGCTGTTCCGCGGCACACAAGTTCGGGGCGGAGCTCAACGGACGTCCATGACCATGACACGCACGTCACACGCCAAGCTCTGAGTGGTACATCGGGTGCATCAGTGGTTTAGCTCCGGTGCTGTCATCTTTTTCTCGGCACACATTTTGACCTACCATGGAAGTAAGTAAGACTGTCTTTGTGCATAATTGACTTTGTAACATTGACATTATACAGTGTATAACGTTAAATTAAAATGAAAAACTAGGTAACTTACTGGACCACCCATGTGACCAATCGTTAGCAAAACACCAGTGATTACGGTAGAAATTGATTTAAAATTACTTACACATAGTAACATTATTATATACAAATGTCAGCTTAGATGGTAAATGCTTATGTATCCATTTTTATGTATCATGACATTTATGTCTGCTTATTTTCTTTGACATGACAGAGACACATCAGTGTTTTATTGGAGGGCGGGACTCCTAACATTGCAAAGGCTAGCAGTGGTCCTCATCGATGCCCTTACTGCATTTATGAAGGTGCGCTTCACATGGTGGAAAACCATGTAATAAGCCATTCTTCACTGAGGCACAGAGGTAAGATGTTTGTTTCTTATATATATATATATATATATATATATATATATATATATATAAAATATGTGTAACAACATATATATAACAACAAATATATATGTGTGTGTGTATATATATAGTATATATATATGTGTGTGTGTGTGTGTGTGTGTGTGTACACACATGTGTACTGTATATATATATATATATATATATATATATATATATATTGTAGCGACCCTGCAGGACTATGGGGGGGACTGATGGGGAGTTTGTGGGGGGAAGGAGTTGCCCTAGTTCAGCCTGATAGGCCAGTTTGGGATAAGGGGGCGGGAAGCGGGAAGCAGGAGTAAAAGAGAAGTAGTTCGGAGAAACAGCGGAGGAGAGAGGCTGCAAAACGCCATAGTTAGAAAACCAGTTAGTGTTCAGCTATCAGCGTCTCTTATTTTGGGCACTCTTCCAACCCTGTTCTTAGTCTGTTAACAGAGGTAATAAAACCCGGTTAAACATCAGCCACTGTGTCTTCATCCTTCTGCCAGCTAGCCCCCGCCGTGTCGGGCTGCAAACGCCACAATATATATATACATGTGTATTTATATAAATGCATATATATATATGTATACATTATACATTTGACCTATTTTTCCACAATTTGCACACAGTGGCCCTCATTTATCAAACGAGCGTACGTCAGAAAGTGAACGTAAAGTGGGTGTAAGATAATTTCTACGCAAGCATTTATCAATATGGATGTGAGCGGAGGGTACGATCAGATCTCACGTCTGCTCTCAGCTCGTGTACGCAAATTTGAGTCAGTGTGAAGTCCACACGTCTGAGTCTGAGAATTGATCTAAGACTATTGTATCAATGCCTAGAGCTGATAAAACTCTGTGGTGTTTTGATTTTTAATGGTGACAAAGCAAAACATGTTTAGACTACATAATTTATCATTGCAACATAATCCAAAAATAAATACACCCTGCGATCATGAAATTCTTTAAACAGAATACCAGCCGAGGCTATAAAATGTTGTTGTCTTCTGCTGTTTACTGTTATCCAGCTCCGACACCAGAGCGTCAGCGTCTCCTTCACCAGCGGTGCTGCCCGAATAGAAACATTTCCAATCAGCGCTGCCACACGCTCCTCTGACTAGGACATCATTCTTAGTAAATGTAAAGAGGTTAATAATATCTCTCCATCATAATAATAGCAATATTCGGATATTATATAGATTATTAGGCTTTATATATCCGATGTAATTACTCAAACCTCGCCAGGAGTTTAATGGTCCGCTACTCTGCTGACAGCACCACTGATTTCCTTCCTTTTCACTTTTTATGCTGCCAAAAAAAACTAGTTTGTTGTGTTGCAGCTGTTGGACGTCAGCGTTTCACTTCCTGCCTCTGAGAAATTTCTCTTCTTTTTGTATTAAAACTTACTTTAAAACATTGTTTACCTCCTTCAACCAAAAATCTGTGAAAACTTCTAAGTTCATGCTCCAAATGTAAAATATTCACTGAACTTGTTTGGGTTTATAACTATAAGTACTTTTATTTCATAAACCTCTGTCGCTGCGTATTTCTGTAATATGTATTGTCTATATTGCCCCTATTGTTAATTGTAACGGTGCGGGGGGGGGGCTCCTTCGGTGTCGTAAACTCTGAAGGCGAGTCTTCTGAATCAGGTATATATTAGGGCATGACATTTAAATGACGCTCGTCTCGAGCCGCCACATTTATCAACAGCCGATCATTCTTATGATGTGATTGGAGAGATACGATCGTTTGATAAATCCCACGCGGACCCTTTCGTAAGAAGAAATATACACTCAGATCTGCGCTGGTTTCTACGCTCGCTTTGATAAATGAGGGCCTTAACAACTTCATTGTATAACTTGTGTTTTTACTGTTATTCCACTCTTTCAGAGTTCACTATCATAAAATGTGGATTAAACTGCAGGGCAGCAACACACTTCCACTGTTGTTTTTGCACCATCACCATCATTAATAGATCCCAGTTCATTAAACATCTATCATCATATAAACCTTCAGTGACCTTGGCCCCATCTAGTGGCCTCGGCCCCTCAACCCCACGCAGTGACCTCGGCCCCAGCCCCTCAGCCCCACCCAGTGACCTCGGCCCCTCAACCCCACCCAGTGACCTCGGCCCCTCAGCCCCACCCAGTGACCTCGGCCCCTCAACCCCACCCAGTGGCCTCGGCCCCAGCCACAGCCCCTCAACCAAACCCAGTGACCTTGGACCAGGATTCTCAACTACACCCAGTGACTTCGGCCCCAGCCCCTCAACCCCATCCAGTTGCCTTGGCCCCTCAACCCCACCCAGTGGCCCCGACCCTGGCACCACCCTGTCAGCTGCACACAGTAGCCCCAGCCCCTCAGGACCAACCAGCAGCACCAGCTTCATCTCAACAATACAAGAAGAAAATAATAATCGTAACTTGCCCACACTGCAAGCTGCAGCTCAGTAAGAAAAATTTTAAACACACTTGCGCAGAAAGCATTCACCCATTTTTTGAAGTAGTCTCCAAGGATAGGTACCTGGCATCTGAATGTATTGATTTTAAAAATGGTATATTCCCCGTGGAAAAGACATTTTCTGGTCCAACAACACCAGTCCACGTTGTAAAAAATACTTGGGGACCAACACTGAAAATCATGTGTGAGGTTGAGCAATGTCAACTTAATGCTGACTTTGCAGTAAGGTGTGGGATGCTGTCTTTTGAATGTCAGCATTTAAAATCGTTGTTGTACTACCCTCGCACACACAAAGCACCTGTATGTTTGTCAGAGGACGCCTTGTTGACAATGGTCCAGAATAAATGGTTTGGTGAGGAGCGCAAGGCCAGTCTCATAAAGCGACAACACGAGGCAGATGCTGACGGTGTACCCCTGTCTGTCAAGCTGACTGTCGGAGGCCGTCAACCAAATTTCATATTTCTGTGTACGAGCCCAAGGTATCCTACTACAGTAGGCTTGGAAGGGTTGTGACGGCATATGACAGCAAGCAAAACAGCTGGCATTGTCCTTGCTCAAAAGCAAGGCAATCATGCATCCATAAAGCAATTGCTAAATGGCACCTCTTCACCACTACAAGGGACTTGTTTAGGAGAGTGAAATCTATAGATTTAGAGGGAACCCTTAGACCTCAGCAAACCACAGAGCAGGACACGAGTGTAACAAAAGAGTTGGATTATCCACCAGGTGAGCTAGGTATAAAGCGGATGCTGACATACCTTACTGAACATAAAAAACTACCTGCTGAAATTCCTCAGCCTGTCATACAGCAGTCAAGGGATGCAAATGCACTGGAAAACTTTCCAAAGCACCTGATCCCAAAAGAGGCCAGATGCCAGGATTGTGACAGCATTCTAAGCGACCCTGTATTGATCACGGCCAAAGGGAGGATTGTTACAAGCACTGGTGTAGTTGAAGGTCAGTAATATCACAGTGGTGTTTTGATTCTGGCTTCTAAGATTTTTTATGATCAACAGTACATGATTCCCACATACAATGAATAATAATAAGAACTTGTTCTACTGTTATTTTTTTAGGAATATCAATTTACGGGAAGGCATGCCTGAACTGCAGCATGATGTACAGGTACCAGGAGTGGGAAGATGGCATCCACAATTTTGATGACCACTTAATGCTTTCTCTGCACTTGTGTCTGATGATAAGAAATGGATTACAGGTGAGAACATATCCATTCAGAAATATGTTGTGTTTGTTGAAATGTGAAGGCTACTAAAAGTTAAAAAGTAAAAGTATAGCTGTCAAAATGTTTCCACCCAACTCAGCCTCTCCAGCCAAATATACACATCAGTAAAGCTCATTTAGACATACACATATGAACATACATAAAACAGAGATCCAGGTGCACACAACATGCTTTGGTCAAGCAAGTGCAAACATTTAAGCACACATAGAAACATCCACATGCACACAAAACACAGATAATACACCCCAGCACTGGGTTAAAGAAGAAATTGGCCCAGATAGCTTGTGAATAGCATGCTTAGCAGATAAGACGATAATATAGAGTTAACCAGCAAACACTAGATAAGACACATTAGAATTTGATGATGTATTTTCTCTATGATTAAGTATGGTTTTATCTGCTCAGCTTAGGCATTTGATGGCTTACTCAACACATGTTGCAACCTACCAAGGCAAGCCCAAATAGATTTTATTGCAACTTTTTTCCAAATGTCAGTATATCAAAGTGATAGTTAAAACTTATGAATCATACTAACATTGGATTGTACCTGTTTTTTAATCATTGTCATTGAAATGATAGGGGAAACAGAGAGAGTGTCCTTCCCAAACAAGGACAGGGTTCTCCAGGCATATCTCCATTTTGAGGCCCTTACTGATCATGATTACATGTTTGCATGTGTATCATGTGGATACCATCCAACAGTGGTTGTGATGGACCTTCACAAAAAAGGTGTCTTCAATATGCCTGGTAAGTTTTGTAAGCTGTTATTTTACATAATGAATACATTCCGTGCTTGCATAGTAGCTCATCTCTCTGAATTACAGTGAGCTCAACATAATACTAAATATGTATGAACTATGCCCTTGTATAACATGATCTGGAATATTCCTGATCAAATTTTGTTAATTATTTACATTAAAATGTATTTTATAGCACCATGTACTTTCTTATAGCGTAGATTTGTAACTACAAAATATTGTTTAACAGTCAGTGAAATCCAGAGCCCACCTGAAGACTATGATGGTCATGTCAACATCCAATTTTGGGATTCTGTTGCGACAGAAATGCTCAGTCGGGGTTTGATTCCATGTAAATCATGCTGCCTTTTCAGAAAAATAATCTAATGTAAAATATAATGCGTGAAATTTAGTGAAAAGTGGTCGACTAACACTACTTCAAAATTGTTTCTAAAGCTGGTCAGAAGAACCCTTTTGTTGTGCCACCGAGCTACCACTACTGGTCACCATGGATTGGCCCACAAACCAGGCAGTCAAATGTTGTCCTGAACACAGAATTTGAGAAAATCCAAACACCCAAAATTTCTGATGACAGTGATGACCAGCTGATAACTGAAGAGCGGCTAGGTGGTGAACTCCTCAACTTAAAGGTGATTCTGATGTCAGGCTTGGGCAAAAAGGAGGACTCAGATGCAGATAGGCAGCGGTAATGACAGGCTTTATTTTACTGAATAGATTTCTCCTAGACAGAAATGATAAATCAACAAGCTATGAAAATCTAGAAGGTCCGAAGACACACCAAGAACACAAAACCAAAAGCTTATCAGGAAATACTCTATGAAAATTAGAAACAAAACAAAATCACTCCGAAGAGGAAAAGCACACAGGCTAAGAAATTATCTACACTTATCTATGTTACAAAATGTACAAACAGAAAACGCTCCAAAAGGAGGAAAACAACGATACAAAAATTACTCTGATTTAGAAAATAAAAGAAGCTCACCAGAAAACTATGAATGAAAAATCACTCTGTTTCAGAGGAAAAGCAATTCAGAAAACAAAACTTGACACAGTTAACTTGGTTCGAGACAGGACTGTGAACAAGGCTGGACACATTCGACAGGACGACGAAATACTCTGGCAACGAGGACAGGGGAAGACAAAGACTATATACACAGGGAGGGGAACACAGGTGGAAACAACCAGGAATCAGGGAAGACGCCAGACCGTGACACAGGAGGAAGGGCAAGTGACCTGAAACGAGAGGGAAGTTACTTTTCAAAATAAAACCGGAAGTTACTTTTCAAAATAAAACCGGAAATTCACACGACAAAAAGCCCAAGACAAGACATCTGATTGAATTTTGATTCTGATTGATGGAATTGCATGTGAAGTGCACCTCTTAGAACTGACAAAAAAGTATGCTTTATCATCAACATTGGTTTACAAATTAATTTTCACAACAGGTAGAGGAAGTAAGGGCACTGTGCAAACAGTGTGGCTTGGACAGCAAAGGCTCCAAGATGGACCTTGTTCTAAGACTTTGTGAGAAGATGTCCAATAGGGTCACCTACAACAAAGTGTTTCAGAAGGTGTGGGGTGCCTCTGGTAAGTTAACATTGTAATTCAATTTAATATGCTGTGTTAAAAAATGGTTTACAGTGTCATTATGAAGCTATGTATGTTTGGCATAAATTAAATTAGTCCCCCAAAAATCAATATTAATTAATTAATTATTTATTAACTAATACTTAGTTCTGTTGTTTTATAGGTGGTTGGGCTGTAATCAGTTGTCATGTGGGGTTGTGTGTTCTGTCAAATTTAATCTCAGAGCTGAGAGTCCACGTGATTACATGGATCTTCTGCTGACATGGAAACACTTCCCCAACATAACAATTTATGATTACGCAATGGGACTGGCATTGCATGGCAAGCGGAGACAGCCAGACACATTACATCCTTTTCAAGGAAGGTTATTAGATCCCAATCCGGACAACATCAAGCAGGCTTCAGAGGGCAAGCTTCGTGTAAATATGCCGTGGTTGAAGCACCCAAAGTTTCCAGCAGACAACAATGGCCACCCACTCACTGGGTCATCAGAGCATTTTGCTCTGTGTGATGTGTTCCAGGGAAACAGCAAAGATGAAACGGATGTTCTCCGAAGGATTGAGCTTGTGCCGGGACTTGCTGGTCGCATCAACAGCCAGTGTGTTGAACAACTTTTTTCTGGGATGAGGAAAAATAATTATTTTCTGAACATGACAACACCCTCAAATCACATATTTCTGCAAAGAAATATACTGCACCACTACAACGTGGCAAGGAACAGAAAAGCCAAGGAAGAATACAGCAAGATTGTTCCAACAAATGAGAAAATGCAGTTGGATTGCTATGGAAGGATAGGGTTGGGTATGCTATTTTATGGTATTGTTATCTATGTTATTTTCTGCTGTTGTTCAGAGAAAATAATGTAGCATTTTATTTAAAAGCTCCTCTCCCACAAGCTGTGATGTCCACTACATCATCTGACCACAGTAGAGACAGTGAGGAGCGACAGGAGTGTGAGTCAGCTGCTCTTATTGACATTAGGTTGTATGGTGCCATGCTACATTGTCATACCTAATGACAGTCTTTCTTGGTGTTTTCTCCTCTAGTGAATGATGACAGTGAGCAGAAAGACTTCACTAGTCTGCATAAAGTCATGGCAAGCAGAGCGTGCTGGGGACAGGAGCTTCAGAGCAACCAGAAACAACAGGTGAAATACACTTATGAGCAATTTCACATATCTATGAAGTGAGCTTTGTAGTATTTGATATGCAGGTCATCATTTTTTTTTCTTCCCACCAGCTAATGCAGGTTCTGGATAAGACGCTAAGTCCAACTGATCACATAGCATATGTGAACAACATAGTCCTTACTCGATCAGATTTTTGCAGTCTGGGTTTGGCTGAGGAAATGGATGGGATAGTAAGAGTAAAGGAGGTCCTGTATTGATACTGATTATGTTTATTGATTATGTATGTTTAATTTTGTCAGGGCCGGGTTTGGTGGACTCAGGAGCAGGGAAGCAGGCAGAGGCAGTGGTCAGGTAACAAGAGTGGTTATTGTAAATGGTAAAGTGGGGAGATTGGCATCGGCAGATGCAGGTGGGTAGGAAGCTAGGCAGGGAATGGGATCAGGCTGGAGGTGCAGGCAGGCGTCCGGGCGGAGGATGTTGCTGGGGTGCAAAAAGGAAAAAGGGTTAGGTCTCAAAAGGCAGGACAAAAAACTGGAATACAGGTCAGGTAATGTTAAGAGAGCTAGAGACTAAGGCCTCGTTCAGACTGCCAGCCAAAATCCGATTTTTAGCCTATCCAGATTGGAACTGGATGGCTCTTTTGAAGTCTGAACAGTCACAAATCACATGAAATCCGATTTTTGCCAACCGGATCGAAACCACCTTCGGGAGGTAGTTTCAGATCGCATTTGGACAGATGTCCAGTCTGAACCGCTCCAATCACTCAGATCGGTTTTGACGGTCCGTGACGTCACTCTACGCGTAGCGCGGAGACAAGGTGTCCACCGACAGCCGCGACCGACTCATGCAGGCCCGACGGGGGCGTCCATCCGCCCGGTTTCTCCCCTGATGCGTCTGAGATGTTCTGCACCTCTACTGGACAGTGATAAGGCCAATATACTGAGGTGACCTGCCTCCATCATGTTCGCTGTTGTTGTTCTTGTCGCTGTCGCAATTATATGATGTCTGACGCCGTGACGACATCAGACGCTCTGACGCCGTTACTATGGCAAACTGTCAGATCAGTCAATAATGTGGCCCAGTCTGAACAGAGCCATATCCGATTTGGACACTTGGTAAAAATACTGTGGACAGTCAGCCCTAAGAATCTGATTTGAATCAGATTCGCCTGCAGTCTGAACGCAGCCTAACTGTGTAGAGTCTATAATCCAGCGCTGACTGATTGTGGCCCAGGATCTTAAATAGTGTGGGTGATGATCTGATGAGCTGCAGCTGAGAGGCCCCGGCTCCAGCACAGCAGTCTCCCATCAGCAATCAGGCTTGCACACACACAGACTAGGGAGCAGGGGGAGGAGGCATGACAAATTTATTATTTACATGTTTTAATAACTGTATTTATTATATGTGTGTCTTCTGTCAGATCCTGAACAGCTGTCTCAAAGTTATTGAGGAGGTAGTTAAGCTCTTCTAAAATAAAAAAGAAATAGAGTTCATACGTACCACAGTTTTACAATAATTATGAAACTGTCTGTTACAGAGAGTAGGTGGTGTGTTTGCCGCAAACAGCCATGTCACTGCTACTTGGTTTCCACCACTTTCACTGAACCCCATGAATCACCTGCTGGTATTTTACACAATGATTTGTCCTTTTGTTGTTGTGTTACCTTACTTACCTTACTAAAACCCTTTATATTCAACTATTGTTTTCCTTTGCCAGGAAAATGCAACAAGTCTGGAGTGGATCATTCTTCCAGTATTTGAACCTGGACATTGGACACTTTGTGTGAGTACATTAAGTTTTGCATTTGTTACTGCAGTGGTTTTCAAAGTGGGGGCCGCGGCCCCCTGGGGGGCCGCCAGGGGGCGCTAGGGGGGCCTCAGAAAATTGGAGGGAAGATGAGGAAAAAAAAAAAAAAAAAAAAAAAATATTTTTTATTTTTTTATTTTATTTTTTTAATAACCATTTGTCCTGAACCGTACAATACGTAAACTGCCGTAATCGTCGGATTCTCAAGTTCACGTTCAAGTTCAAGACGACATCATAATCTGTGTAGACCGTTGTTATCAAGCTGCTCTGCTCCTCAAGCTAGCGTGTAGCTAGCTAGCGCAAAATGGACAGGTTTTTGATAACAAAAAGACCAAAGGAGAAGACCAACAGCCCTGCCGTGGAGGACTTGTTTTTTTGTAGCATTGTCGGTGGGTTTGGGGGTCCCCGGCCAGAAGCTAATGCTATTTGGGGGGCCTTGGCATGGAAAAGTTTGGGAACCCCTGTGTTACTGTACAGTGAGGTTGGTCATTGTTGATTTCATTCTCCACAAAAATTAAAATGTATCATAGCTATCTTTCATTGTCAAGTGCCTGATGTTTTTCCGGTATGAATCCTAGAACGTTAAAGTCATAGGTTTGAATGTTGTATGTCAGATGTGTCTGTTCATATTTGAACACATGACATTAACAGATATTGAGGCCACAAGCTAGGGAGATTTTCTCTCTAGATCCCCTCCGTGGCACTGGCTGGAGAGACAAAAGTCGCACCAAACCTTTTGGTTTTTTGGTCATCCAGTTTCATCACATCTGGAAAGTGGTAGTTCTGTTTTAGACCACTTATCCTTTTTTTTTTTTTTTATCTATGGCTCTGTTTTATCAACTAAAATATGGGATACATAATGTACAATTTGATGCATGAAACAGAACCATAGATGACATTTTTCAGTGGGGCTGTTCTCTTTGACCCTGTGACAACATTTTATTTGGAGTTCGAGCCCGTTGGCTAATTCGGTTCTAACTGTGTTGAAAGCCTTTATGCAAGAGTATACAAAGCTGTTGAATTTGACTTTATCTTTACTTTCACAAACACTGTTCACAGAAACATTGCTCAGATCCTGTCCCCTGGATCTTGGAGGACTTTTGGTGTGGATGATAAGGTAAGATATGTCTTTAAATTATTCTTCTGAACTGTATCATTTGATTGTCATCTCTTTATTGAAATGAGTACCTCTGGATTTTTTTGGGGACCTACAGTTTTTAAAATACATACACAATGCATATATCAGACTGCTGCAGAGTTGGGTACTGATGTGACAGACATGAGTTTAAGGGCTGACATCTTCTACATCCAAAAATATATTTGGGGGGGGTGGTTGTAGTTGTTATTTAACTATCATTGACAACCTACCATTTCTTAACCTACAGTACGCTCTGTACATTGTCATGGGAGCACACTGTGATTTCACAGAGGTATGTATAGATTAGTGTTAGAAAATAATATCACCATCATAGTGGGTACAAGGTTTCTTTGGGATACATATTTCACCATATTTTTGTTTGACGTTCTTTTTCAAAGGCAAACATGCAGCAAATCCGAAGATGGTGGTGCCTAGTTCTCCTGCAGAACTTTCCCATGCCGTGAGTGTCTTCATTTTATTATACTTTTCATTTACATTCTTGAGATCACATCTCATCTTGTTTCACTGTTGTCAGGCCTGATTATATTGTCATATTTAAAGTATAGCACTCTCGCCTCACAGCTAGAGGGTCGCAGGTTCGCCTCTCGCCTGCGGCTCTTCTGTGTGGAGTTTGCATGTTCTCCCCGTGTCTCCCCGCCTCTCGCCCAATGACAGCTGGGATCGGCTCAAGCCCCCCGCGACCCGAATGCGGAAAATTGGTTAATGGTAATGAATGAATGTATGTCATTCCCTCACCAAGATCTGAAGAAGAGAGATCGCAAGCTCGAAAGAGGCGACGTGAAGAAATGAAACAGGAGGTAGGTGTCATACTTATACTAAAAAGAAAGGCAGGGGGAACTAAGGACTCTGTATGCAATCTAATGTGTGTAATGCTGAAGGCTTGATGTATAGCAAGATATATAACAGTTGTGATGACTTGTTCAGTAGGTATATCTATCACATATCTAATTTGTCTTGATCACCTAATGATCCACTACCCTTAGTCTTATTTTTCCTTTTTCCTCAAGGAAGCAGATGTTCTCCTGAGAGACGCCCTTGAGGGAGCCAAATGGTGTAACCAGTGGCGGATTTAGCAATTTGGGGGCCCAAGGCGAATTTAGCTAGGGGGCCCTTCAAATCCTTACTTTTAACAAGGACCTTTTAATATGTGAGAAATAAGACTCAGATTCCACCCCGTTGTATGCCAAAATGCAAAATATATATATTTTTTAAATAGTTAAGCAGCGCGACAGAGTATTTGTGTGAGTGAGTCAATAAGTCCCATTTTGTCTATAACTGTGACTGTACTGAACAATAAAGAATAATTATCGATCACAGTGATGTGTAGAGTAAATGAGAGAGAGAGAGAGAGAGAGACAGAGAGAGAGAGTGTGTGAATGAATGTATGTGTATGAGAGAGAGAAAATGTGTTGGAGTGAAAGAGAGAAAACAAGGGTGTGTGAATGAAGGAGTGGGGGGAAAGTGTCTCTATCCTTACTGTCACTGTCTTCTTGCTGCTTTGTTCCTGTTTTCTTCTTCTGCTTGTCTCTCCCTGAATGTCCATGTGTCTTTATCATGCCTGCCACTGTCTTCCTGCTGCTTTGTTCCTGTTTTAGTGATGTTTTCTTCTTCTGCTTGTCTCTCCCTGAATGTCCATGTGTCTCTGGCTTACTGTCTGCTAGAAAGGAAGCAGAGTTTGTGTCAGTGTGTGTGTGTGTGTGTGTGTGTGTGTGTGTGTGTGTGTGTGAGAGAGAGAGAAAGAGAGAGAATGATTATGTGTGTAAGAGAGAGGAACTGTCTGAATAAGGGATGGAGAGAGAGAGAGAGAGAGAGTGTGTGTGTGTGTGTGTGTGTGTGTGTGTGTGTGTGTGTGTGTGTGTGTGTGTGTGAGAGAAAGAGTGTGAATGAATGTATGTGTATGAGAGAGAAAATGTGTTGGAGTGAAAGAGACAAAACAAGGTAGTGTGAATGAAGGAGTGGGGGAAAGTGTGTGTGAGAGAGAGGAAGTGTGTGTTTCTGGCACCGGTTTTCATGCGTCGTATCATCTGTAGATATCTGGAACAGAGAAAATAAATACAAAACATATTAACAGTTGAAGCTTTTTGTAATATGATACATAGTATGCACAACATCCATTTGTTTGTGAATATAATGATTAAATGATTGTCCAGCAGGACTCAAGTAGTTACAGGAATCATTAAAATGCACTGTAGAATCATTACCTCACTTCTTGCCCCTGTCTTTGTGCTGTCCTCTCTCTCCTTCTGTCCCTCTGTTTCTCTACCTCTTCTTCTGCTTCTCTCTCCCTGAATGTCCATGTGTCTCTATCATTACTGCCACTGTCCTCCTGCTGCTTTGTTCCTGTTTTAGTGATGTTTTCTTCTTCTGCTTCTCTCTCCCTGAATGTCCATGTGTCTCTATCATTACTGCCACTGTCTTCCTGCTGCTTTGTTCCTGTTTTAGTGCTGTCTTAATTATCTTCTTATGAACAGGTGACAGTTGAGATCCTACTCATACAAGTTTGAGCTTTCGTACTTTGGCCTCAGCAAACCTGCTTATGACTGCGTCCATATCGAGTGTTTGTTGGACCTCATGCTCGACTGAAATGGTTGCAAGGGCAGAGAGCCTGTCCTGGGCCATTGTAGATCGCATATACGTTTTCAGTCGTTTCAGGGTAGAAAAGCTTCTCTCACCTGAAGCAACAGTGACAGGGAGAGTAAGGAGGTGTCTTAGGGCTATGCTCACATTCGGATAAATGTCTAAGACATTCTCCTTATAAATGTAATCTAGCATTTGAAGTGGTGATGTGACGTGTGGAGGGAAGGACCGGACAGCTCCTTCGAGCTCCATCTTCAGGTCCTCTGCATCCACATCTGCTATTGCTTCCTCCAGTTTTCTGCAGCAATCATCAAGCTTCCCTCTCTGAATGGTGCTTCTCAATAGCTCAGATGAGTAAAGAAACCCATAAAGGTCATAGAAGACCTGCATGTTAGAGAATCTCTCTCTTAAAGCTGCACTGGCTGTGTCAACAAGATGGAGAAAAAACTCTCTTTTAAAGAGCTCCTCTGGAGTAGACACATCTTCATCTCTCCCCTCATAATCAAACTGCCTCTTTCTTTTTCTCTGTCGCACCACAGGCCAGCTCATCTCCACCTCCATCTTCTCTGCCATTTCCCTGGCATCTGTTTGTGCAGATTTAAAGCCATGCTCTCTAAATTCTTCTAGATAGCCTGACACTGCCATGACGTCTCTCCTTAGTGTCTCAATTGACACACTGGGGCTCTGCAAGATTTTACTGACACGGTTTATGTGATATAACACGTCGTACCAAACAAAGGTACTCACCATGAATGACCACGTCATAATGTTCTCCCTGAGGCTTTCAGCGGTGGAGGCACATTCTGGATCCTTCTTCAATGTCGCATGCTTCTGCACAGCTGTCAATGCATCGACAATCTCAGGAAGTTGGTAGCGCACAGCCTTGACAGCATCCACACGGCACTCCCATCTTGTTGTGGACAAGGCCTTGACTGACAAATCCTTCACGTGCTCCTGAAAAATTGTCCAACGCTGAACAGAGCCACAAAACAGATTATACAGCCTTTGCAGTGTGCCGAAGTACCCCAGAGAAATGGTTGAGGACTTAGCGGCATCTCCCACCACCAGGTTTAAGGTGTGGCTGCCACATGGCACACAGAGTGCTTTGTGGTTGAGTTCCAGGAGCCTCGCCTGGACCCATTGGCGGTTTTACACAGGGGCCGACAGGGGCCAGTGCCCCTGTAAAATTGCTCCTGGCCCCCGTTGTGGCCCCTGTGCTGAACAGATAATTAATTAATTAATTTCTTACGGCGACATGCGCTGGCTCGAAGACAGGAACTAAAGACATATCGACGGAGCGTTCTCCACGGACTCCTTAAAGCGATACACGCACACTGCCACCTGCAGTTGTAAGAGCAGTGCGCGCGGATTGCAAACTTTGGATGCGAGCCGACAGCTGCAGCCGCCCTGAATGGACAACTGCAAATAGTGGAAGGTAAGGAAAACTATCCAATTTAATGGCAGTGTGTTTGTACATATCAGTGTTTTACTGTTTTTGTTCACTTCAATAATACAATCTGTTTTTTATTTCACTTAATCACGTCTTGGTCTTGCAATGTTTGTGAATAAGCAAAGCCATTGAAGTCATTAAACATGATGACATGTTCACCAAGTAGCTTTATCTTTCTTAAAAGTCCGTTGCACAGCAATAAGTAACTTATATTGGGGAAATAGGTGAAATAACCGACAGCATTTAGCCTACTTGTTAAATGAAAAACTTGCATAGCCTTGTGAAACGAGAAGGCTACAATCCTCTCCGTTTTCTTTTTAGTAGGCTATCATCATGAAAAGGAGCAGGAAGGACATTACGTCCTTTTTTGCCCCAGTAGGGAAAAAGCCCCATAAAGAGAGTGAGGGAGATAGAGATGAAGGGAGAAGTGAAAGAGCTCAGGAGCAGGTGGAGAGAGAACCAGAGGAGGAGAGAGAGCCAGAGGAGGAGAGACAGACAGAGGAGGAGAGACAGACAGAGGAGGAAAGTGAAAGGCAGTCTGAGAGTCAGGAGGAAGAGTATGAGGGACAACCAGATTCACCATGCATGTCAAGTACAGCACCATCAGGTAGGTGTGCGTGTGTGTGTGTGTGTGTGAGTGAGTGTGTGTGTGAGTGAGTGTGTGTGTGTGTGTGAGTGTGTGTGTGTGTGAGTGTGTGTGTGAGTGTGTGTGTGAGAGAGAGAGAGAGCAGTGTAGACTAGTTAAATTAATAATGATAAATTAATGTTGCACTCTCATATTTACTCATCTTTCTCCAGATATCAGCAAGTGCATGGATGACACTCCAGTGCAGCCACATATAAAGAACTTTCCTAACACATTGATGGGAGACAGGAAGCACAGTTTCCGGGCCAACTGGTATGAAACACACCCCTTGATGCATTTGTAGATAGGTTCTCAAGGAGTCACAAATGCAGAATCTTGTTGTTGTAGTGTTTCAGCCTACTGTGTTGATACTGTGACCACTGTATGTGAATTTATTTTTTTCTGGTTTCAGAGAGATGATGGTTTCAAGGTTTATTGAGCACACTTTATTTTATGTTTAATCATTCATTCATTCTTTCATTCAATGTATTAATGCTCAATGTATTTTGTTTTGGATTTTAAATAAACGAAACATTTTGAACGCTTAAATATTGCCCTGTTTTCTCCTTATATGTGCCCCCCTGAAAAAACTCTGGCCCCTGCTCGGCCCCCCTGGTAATTTTGGTCTAGAACCGCCACTGCCTGGACCCCCTGCGTTTTGCCTTGCATGTTGCTGCCGTTATCATAAGATTGGCCACGGCAGTCGGAGAGGTCCAACCCCAGTCTTTCCAGGTGTCCCAGAAACAGCTGAAGAAGACCTTGGCCAGTGGTGTTATCTGCCACAAGGAATCCCATGAAGTGCTCATGGATGGAAACACCCTTTGTGAGCTCACAGTTGACAATTCGCAGCAGCACTGATAGCTGCTCATTGTGGGATACATCTGGAGTGCAGTCCATGATGACAGCATAGTATTTGGCCCTCCTCACACGCTCTACTATAGCATCAGTGGTGCACTGGGCGACAAGATAAGATAAAACTTTATTGATCCCTTGGGATTGCTCCCTCAGGGAAATTGAGTTTCCAGCAGCAAACATAAGAGAGTTAAAAAGCACACATAAGAGAAAAAAGAACAATTTATATACACTAAATAAATAAATATGATATAAATATTGTTATTGTTATTGTTACTGTTACTGCTCCTTCCTGTCCTCAGTCCTCTGTCTTCCTGTTACTCCTCCTCCCCCAACTTGAGGAGTTGTAGAGTCTGATGGCCTGAGGGACAAAGGAGTTTTTTAGTCTATTGGTCCTGCATTTGGGAAGGAGCAGTCTTTGGCTGAACAGGCTCCTCTGGTTGCTGATGACGGTGTGCAGAGGGTGACTGGCATCATCCATAATGCCCAGCAGTTTGTCCAGAGTTCTCTTCTCTGCCACCGTCACCAGAGAGTCCAGCTTCACGCCAACCACAGAGCTGGCCCGCCTTATTAGTTTGTCCAGCCTGGATATGTCCTTAGATGTGCTGCTCCCCCAGCACACCACGGTGTAAAAGAGGACGCTGGCCACCACGGACTGATAAAACATCTGCAGGAGTTTCCTGCAGATGTTAAACGACCGCAGTCTCCTCAGGAAGTACAGCCTGCTCTGTCCCTTCCTGTACTGATGGTTGATGTGGGTTGACCAGTCCAGCTTGCTGTCCAGCCACAGTCCGAGGTATTTGTAGGAGTCCACAGCCTCCACCTCAGCTCCCTCGATCAGAACTGGTCGCGGTCTTGGTCTGGACTTCTGAAAGTTGATGACCAGCTCCTTTGTCTTCGAGGTGTTGAGATGTAGATAGTTTGCATGGCACCAGTCAGCAAAGTTTCTCACCAGGCTCCTGTACTCCTCCTCTCTGTCGTCCCTGATGCATCCAACGATGGCTGTGTCATCAGCAAACTTCTGGATGTGACACAGCTCAGAGTTGTAGCAGAAGTCCGAGGTGTACAGGGTGTAGAGAAGAGGGGCCAGCACCGTGCCCTGGGGTGCTCCGGTGCTGCTGATCACAGTGTCAGACGTGGTGTCCCTCAACCTGACGTACTGCGGCCTGTCGGTGAGGTAGCTGGAGATCCAAGTGACCAGGCAGGGGTCCACTCGCATCCTGTTCAGTTTGTCCTGAAGCACAAGGGGCTGGATGGTGTTAAAGGCGCTCGAGAAATCCAGAAAAAGAATCCTCACCGTGCCGCTTCCCTTGTCCAGGTGCGAGTGGGCTCGATGTAGCAGGTAGAGGATGGCATCCTCCACACCAACACCTGCCCGGTATGCAAACTGCAAACTGTCCTGGGCATGTTGCACCTGGGGTCTGAGGAGGCTGAGGAAGAGTCGCTCCAGCGTCTTCATCAGGTGTGAGGTGAGTGCCACTGGTCGAAAGTCATTCAGCTCGCTGGGCCGGTTCTTCTTTGGAACTGGAACGATGCAGGATGTCTTCCAGAGGGTGGGCACTCTCCCAAGCTGCAGGCTAAGATTGAAGATGCGTTGTAGCGGTTCTCCCAGTTCAGCAGCGCATGTCTTCAGTAGTCGGGGACACACCTTGTCCGGGCCTGCTGCTTTCCTGGGGTGAAGCTTCCTCAGCTGTTCTCTGACCTGGTCCACTGTGATGTATGGAGGAGGTTGTGTTGAGGTGGGGGGTGCTGCTGTGATGTTTGGGGGTAGGTGCGCTGAGTTTGGGGGGGGGGGGGGGAGTGGGGGCTGCTGCTGTGTTGATGTCTGGTTGGAGGTGTGCTGAGGGAAGAAGGGGAGATGGCTGCAGTGAGGGAGAGGGTGGGGGGATCACGGTCTGGTTGAACCGGTTGAAGAAGTCGTTAAGTTCGTTTGCCTTCTCCATTGTCCCCTCTACGACTCTGGTCTTTGTGTTATGGCCTGTAATGGTTTTCACACCATCCCAGATCTCCCTCATGTTGTTTTCTTTCAGCTTCTGCTCCACCTTTCTCCTGTAGCTGTCCTTTGCTTCCCTCACGCAGTGCTTCACCTCCTGCTGTGCTGCCTTCATCGCCTCCTTGTCTCTGCTCCTGAAGGCGGCCTTCTTCCTGTTAAGGACATCTTTAACTTCCCGCGTAACCCATGGTTTGCTGTTAGGGTAACAGTGGACAGTCTTGGTAGGGAAGACCACATCTACACAGAAGTTAAGGTAGTCCGTCAGACAGTGTGTCATCCCTTCTATGTCCTCACCATGCGGGTTGATCAGCTCATCCCAGACTGTGGTGTTGTAGCAGTCTCTCAGGGCACCTTCCATTTCAGGGGACCACTTCCTGATGGAGCGAGTGGTTACTGGCTGCCTTTGGACCAGGGGGGTGTACTGTGGCTGTAGGTGGACCAGGTTGTGGTCGGACTTCCCTAGAGGGGGGAGGGGTGTGGCTCTGTATGCATCCCTCACATTAACATACAGTAAGTCGATTGTCCTGTTTTCTCTTGTTGGACAGTCCACAACCTGGTGAAAAGCAGCCAAAGTAGAGTCCAAAGTTGCATGATTAAAATCCCCAGAGATGATAATAAGTGCCTCAGGGTGCTGTGTCTGCAGCCTTGCTGTGACGGAGTGAATCTTCTCACATGCAGTAGCTGCGTCCGCTCTCGGAGGGATGTAAACACAGATGATGATCAAGTGACTGAGCTCCCTCGGCAGATAATACGGCCGCAGGCTAACGGCTAATAGCTCGAGGTCCCGGCAACACAAGACCGTGTTTATGGAGATATGTCCTGGGTTACACCAGCGGTTGTTAACATACATGATGAGTCCCCCACCTTTGCTTTTCCCACACGCTTTAGTGTCTCTGTCGGCTCGCACAGTAGTAAATCCCAGCAGGTCCACATTAGCATCCGGTACAAGGTGGGTTAGCCATGTCTCCGTAAAGATAAACAAGCTAAACAGACAAGGCATATTAATTCATTTTGAATGTGTTTGCTAAGGTAGGTATCAGCAATCTGTTTCTCTTTAATTTTCCAGAGATGCTCCTTCATTACTGGGTCAAATTTGGCCATTAACTGCACTTGCCCCAGGAAATTGCCATTCCCATGCTCATACAGCTTCTCCCTGTGCCCTCTAAATGCCAAATTATGCTCAGCTACATAGCAAACAATAGCAAGCAATCTCTTCATGACTTCTTTGCATCTGATGACCTCAGCATTGATCAGATTTTGTCTCACCTCATCTATGGCTGTGCCACTTTGAAGTCGAGCGTTCAGTGTGTGCCAGGCATCCATGTGTTTAATATGTTGTGCAGACCTCTCATGTTGTTTAAGGTTAGCCTGTAGGTTTTTCCAATTCCTAAGTCCGTTGGTGGAGCTCAGCTGTGACTGTGATTCATCTCCCTTGGCAAAAAGTCGGCAACAAAAACACATTACAGCGTCCTTCACCTTGCTGTACACTAGCCACGTCCTGTTGATTTTTTCCCCATTTTTCATCACTATAAAATAGTTTGCCTTTGTAAAACGCCGACCCTCTGCGTTTTGGGGGAATTCCAATTCCATTTGTACGGGTCCTCTCTTCACTAAGTCACAACGTTGACAGTCACTGAAAACGTTGGGCCACAACGCCGGATCATCTCCGATGATGACAACACTTTCGTGGTGGTCAACAGAATCAGGACTGCTACTCACCACCTCCTCATTGTTGACATCTCTTCTGTCAGAGCTCGAGCATGACGCGGTTACTATGGTAACCTCCTCCCCTTCTGAATTAGCCGCTGCCTCCTGCTGCTCCTCGACAACCGGCGGTGTTGTCAAAACATTAAAAAATGCTGTCAACTTCGGGAGTGCGTCATTTTTGGATTTCGCCTCCTCCCGCTTCCTTCTTTTGGTGGCACCACTTTGGTAGTTTCGCTTGTTAGAATAATTTGAATATTATACTTGTTGAAAATGAAATGTTACTGTCTTCCTCTCTTTTCCTCTTTGACATTTTTCTCCCAACAGTCATTACAAGGTCATTATGCATGCGTAATTCACTGAAACCTTGATAATGTCTATCTCTATGCATTTATATTAATCAGGTAATATGATTTTGATACATTGATTGTGTTTGTGTGTTAATATTGATGTAGAAAACTATGATTACTTTAATTACATATATTCCATTTGCTTAAACTAATTAAGATTCTATAATCACAAAAAATAGTATTGTCTATCTTATATTTTTTAACCTTTAAAAGAACAGGTAGAACTCTGAAGAATAGTTGTTATATTTCTGTAGAACACAATAAGGCAGTATGTTCGTCATAACAAGTTTGTTAGCAGGCCACAAGGCCTCGTCCTGTATTGGGTAGCAGTGATTGTTTTGCCCAGGTGGCCTGATGTGTGACGGTGTGAAAGAAGACTGGCGAATCAGCGGAGGGGGAAGGCTGGACATCCTGGAAGAAATCTACCTTCATTGATATAATTAAACGATGTTAGTGTAAAACTGGGGTTTTTTGCAGGAGGAGAGACAAGGTTTTCAGACTTCATGACCTGAAACCTGTCTGTGTGTATCAGGGACAGTTAAACTGATTCCTAAAGTGAATCCCAGAGCTCTGTAATTCACATTTCTTGACGTATTGTAATAAAACTATGTTAAACTGAGAACTCGGACGACTCCAGCTCATCATTTCCCCATCAAAGACTGCGCAGAAATAATTGGTGAGGTATTTTCCAGTTGGTGTCAGATAATTCAATTTTGAAGGTTTACTCATGCAATTTTTCTAACACGCTTCATTCCAACTGTAAATTTCAACGCTATTTCACGTAACGTCTTCCAAACTTCCCTCCACTTCCGTCACATAAGTTTGGAACTCTCGCGATCATGGCCTGGATGGAATAGTCCATTATAACACAAAATGGGAGGGGGTGTAGACGGATACTTTATTTCTTTGTATTTTAGTTTGTTGTCTTTGTTTCCGATTTAAACATACAAATTTACATTTACATTTAAAAACGCAATGGCTGGGGATCACTGAGGGCCCCGATTCCCAGCTGAATGGAGAGTGGGCAGCTGGTCTGGGGGCCCCTGCAGTTCGGGGAAGTTGGTGGGGCCCCAGGCAGTTGCCTACCTTGTCTCTATTGTAAAACCGCGTCTGGGTGTAACACCCAAATATTTAAAGGCAGAGTTTCCCTCCCAGATGTTACTGGGATGGACAGGGGAGACCGCATAAGGGCCCTGAAAAAACTGCGGTTGGATGACAGATAGGATGAAGGGGAGACCACCGAAATTGTGGAACCCTTCCTGTTTTCATTTCAGTTGAAGACTGACTATGAGGCTTTCTGTATGGAGGCAATTGACAAAAGAAACCTCAAGGTCTTTGCCTCTTTTGAGGAGCAGCAGTGAAGCCTTTTTGCTTGAGCTGTGATTTTTTTTATTGGTATGTTATTTTATGTAGTAAAGATTTTTTTTTTTGCTTTGATTTTTGAATTTATTGGTGTGTTATGTTGTTTAATAGAGGTTTTTTTTGCTTTGATTTTTGAATTTATTGGTGTGTTATATTGTTTAATAGAGGTTTTTTTTGCTTTGATTTTTGAATTTATTGGTATGTTATGTTGTTTAATAGAGGGGTTTTTTTTGCTTTGATTATTGAATTTATTGGTGTGATATGTTGTTTAATAGAGGTTTTTTTTGCTGTGATTTTTAATTCAGTTATTTATGTTATTTTTTAAATATGTTATCTTTGTCATTTTTAATTGTGTTCAGTTCAATAAAGATGATGTTAAAGTCACCTCAGTCTTTGATCTCTTACGTAAGTGGTATAACCTTATGTACAAAGCACATTCACCTTGTCAGTGTGTCTGACAGAATTTTTCTAGTACAAGTAAAATGTTACAAATGACACATCATAATAGCATTATAAATTAGGATAGATAAAGTTTTAACATTTATCAAAATAAACAATGACCCATATTTTACTAGATTTCACTAAAGTACGGTGGCCCTGAAGTGCAAAACACGCCAGCAATTCGCCACAACACGCCAGCAATTCACACAACACGCCAGCATTTCACCAAAACGCGCCAGCAATTCATCAAACCGGAAAGGGTAGGTACATATTGGACACTGATCCTCCTCCTGATTGGTTCCTGCCGTCATTCACTTCTCCATAGTAAAACCAGTCGCCCATGTAGTGCGCCCGTATTGTGATATTTATGGTAAATTAATTGAGCCAGTCCAGAGCGAGCTGACATGAAGGATAAACACTTTACTGTCATTTTTTTCACTTTGCAGTATAAAACTCTTACCTGCAGAGAGTAGATGAAGTGTTAACTTTACATGGACACTCCACGTGATATAATCAAATTGTGTTGCACCGAAAATGTATTTGTTGTGTCGGCGAAATTCACAATACAGGAGGAGGAAGCTCTCTGGGACAAGCTGGGTACAAACAGGGTGCTATCATGGCTCCACTCACCTCACCATCCTGTGACAGCTGCACCCACCTCGCTGAGAAAGTCACCGAGCTTGAAGGACGCATTTCCAACCTGTATCAGATCCGCGAGGCTGAGCTGTTAATGGACACGGTCACCTTCGATCCACCGGGACCTGAAGCCACTGCCCCTGCAGCTGCCACTTCTCCTCCGGGCATCAACCTCCACGATCGCTGGATGTGCCAAGGTGCCAAGCCCAAAGCTCGGGGCTTCTCCACCCCATCTGCACCTGAATCCTGGTCGCTTATCACCAGTCATCACAGGCGAGGGCGCCGCTCCTCTCCCGCACATAAACATTACATCCACTTGGAAAACAGATTTTCCCCTCTTCAAGATGACTCTACTCCCCCTGCAGAGGAGCCCCGACTCTCTCCTCCGGCTCCACACCTGTTACGCAGCTCCATGCCGGTGTTTACACCCGCGCCGCAGCGTATGTCTCGAAAACCTGAGGCAACGAGACCCGTGTCCCAGGTGGAGTTTCAGCAGCCCTCTGCCACGCGACGTCTGGGCTCGTCCCTCTCTGGTCCGGCGCGGGTAGCTCGGCACCCCGTGGAACACAGCGCCTCCACTTCCACAAACGCCCGCTCCAGCTTGAGGAAATCGCTCGGCTCCCGCTCCGAGAGGGGGCCTCAGTCAGCGTGTGCGCGCCACTCCAGACCGCCGCTTCTTTTTCCCGTGGGTCTGGGAAGCAACAGGCTGCTGAGGATATTCCCGACGACCGCTCCTCTGTTCTTGTTGTTGGAACTTCCATGGTCCGACATGTGGAGATTAGCAGATGCAGCACTTCCTGCCACCCAGGTGCGCTCGTCCAGGACATCAATGACGTCATCCCGCAGCTACTCTCTCAACGTCCGTCATTCTCCACTGTGGTTGCTCACGTTGGTACGTGCGACCTCAAAATACAGCAATCAGAGAAGCTTAAGGATGACTACATCTCCCTCATAAGCACCATCCTAGACTCCAACAAACAGTGTGTAGTTTCTGGCCCCTTTGCTCCCCCCTGTTTTGGTGATGTAAAATTTAGCCGACTCAGACAACTCCACATCTGGCTTAAAGGATACTGTCGCAGCCGAGACATCCCATATGTGGACAACTTCACCTCCTTTCTCAACAGAACTGACCTCTTCAAAAATGACCGTCTGCACCCAAATCTCATCGGATCTCGCCTCCTATCCTTGAACATTGATCTCACCCTGCGCTCCTGCATGGCTTACTCTGGTTGACGGTCAGTGATTCCACACTCAAAACACTATAGCGGTCCAGTGACAGTCTCATCTATCCCTGTTATTATAAACCTTAGGCCTAAGAAATGCACTTCTGATCACACCAGCTCAGCGAATCACAGTAATCTAATCCATATCCCTCCAGTTGTCAGCCCCTCACACAGCAACGCACCTCAAATAATAAAAATGGCTCTTTTAAATGTCAGGTCACTTACAAATAAATCATTTTTAATAAATGAACTCATTAGTACCCACAGTCTAGATTTCACTCTACTAACTGAAACCTGGTTGGATAAAAACGGAGCCACTACACTCATTGAGACTGCACCTCCGAACTTCAATTTCCTCCATACCACTAGAACTGATAGGAGAGGTGGTGGAATTGCTGCTGTCTTCTCAGACATTTATGTCTGTAAGGAAGTCCACCTTGGTGATTACATATCATTTGAATACCTTGCCTTGTCAGTGCATTGCAAAACTACAATCTTAATAATAACTGTTTACCGTCCACCAAAATCCAAATGTGGATTTCTGGAAGAATTCTCCCAGCTACTATCTAAGGTTTCAATTGATTATGACTGTCTTATTATAACTGTTGACTTTAATATTCACATTGACAATGAAACTGACCCAGATGCCATAAACTTTGTTAGTCTGCTGGAGGCATTCGACCTCTCCCAACATGTCCGTGGACCTACCCACAATAAAGGACATACTCTGGATCTTGTCATCTCAAAAGGACTCAACATTACAACACCTCTTGTTGTAGATATAGCTTTTTCCGATCACTGTTGCATTTACTTTGATGTTTCTGCTTGCCCTGTACAACGTCAAAATTCTCAATTACTCAAAAGACGCATAATTAATGACAATACAATTGAAAGCTTTCACAAAACTATAAATGGGTTGTCGTTGTCCATGACATCTTCAACTGGGGATCTTGTGGACAACTTCAACTCAAAAATACAGAATGTATTCAACAAAATTGCACCGCTTAAATCTAAATATGTAAAAAAACAAAAAGCTCCCTGGAGAAATGGAGTGGACATTAGACAGTTAAAGAGAAAGTGTCGTCAGGCAGAGCGACAGTGGAGAAAAACAAGACTTCACGTTCACAATGACATCTATAAGGATAAACTGAATGAATACAACAAAGCAATTAAACAAGCCAGACAATCATTCTTTTCTAAAATCATCAATGAAAATATTAATAATAGTAAAGTGCTTTTCTCCACTGTTGACAGACTTGTTAACCCACCTTCCATCATTCCTTCAGAAATATTGTCCTCAGTAAAATGTGATCAATTTGCTTCTTTCTTTAATAACAAAATCATTACTATTAGACAAAACATTACTGCCCTAAAACCTACAACTGAACTTGCCCTCCCTTTCTCCAGAAACTCCTATTGTGTCATGCCTCATTTTAACTGTTTAAATCTGAAGGAACTTGGTGATATTGTTGGTCAGCTCAGGTCCTCCACCTGCTGCCTGGATCCCCTCCCAACTGCATTTTTCAAAAATGTTTTTAACTGCTTAGCACCAGAGGTTTTACATATCATTAACACGTCTCTTCAGTCAGGTATATTTCCCACATCACTAAAAACAGCTGTCATCAAACCACTTCTGAAGAAAAACAATCTGGATCAAAGTGTCATTGCAAATTACAGGCCCATCTCCAACCTACCATTCCTCAGTAAAATACTTGAAAAAACAGTTTACATTCAGCTCAAGAATTATCTAGCATCAAATAGCCTCTTAGATACGTATCAGTCTGGATTCCGTCCCCACCATAGCACAGAAACAGCACTTATTAAAATCCTAAATGATCTACATATAAACACAGACTCCAAAAAAATGTCCATTCTTGTTCTACTTGACCTTAGCTCTGCATTCGACACCATTGACCACAATATCTTACTGGAAAGACTTGAAAGGTGGGTTGGTTTATCAGGCCCAGTTCTAAACTGGTTCAGAACCTACCTTCAGGACAGACAGTTTTACGTTTCCATCGGTGAATTTCATTCAAACAAAATGAACATTACATGCGGGGTACCACAAGGGTCAATTCTAGGACCACTACTGTTTAATCTCTACATGCTTCCACTCTCACATGTCATACGCAAACATAAAATAAGTTATCATAATTATGCAGATGATTCACAACTTTACATTTCACTACACCCCGATGACCTATCACCCATAACATCCCTCACTCAGTGTATCAAAGACATTAATCAATGGATGTCACACAATTTTTTACAACTAAACAGGTCGGCCGGCTTGTTAACAAGAGCCTCTTGATAACAAGCCGGCCAACCTAGTTAGCCGCAGTTAGCTACAGTTAGCTCTGTAGCAGTACAGTGTGTATGTGCTGCTGCTGCAGGAGGTGTTCACTTAGCGATCTCTGTTTGTTTACAACAAGCACCGGAGTGAGCGGTGTCAGTGGGGTGAAAAGACGAGTGAAAACCTCTAACTCAACAGACATGGCTTTTTTTCATAAAACATGAGAACTTATAACTTGACCATAGATTGTCCAATCTGCCTCAAACTTGTCATGCATGATGATGGTTCATCACTGACCAGTTCTACATAACAATATTTCATAAAGTCCCGCCCCTTTTGATTAGCCACGCCCCCTTTATTAACTAATGAACCGTTTGTCCTAGATACTTGTTTGAGGTGTCTGTGAACTCAGGACAGAGTCCCTGTTTAACTGCTGATTTAAGCCACGACAATGACGGTCCAGAGGCAAGTACACAATCAAAATTTCTCTAGAAATTCTCTAGTTATTATTTTAAAATTTAAAGTCATTTGAAGCCTAATTGTGATGCCGGTGCTGTGAAACAAAGTCTCATCTTGTCATAAATGTATAAAATCAGCAAAATCACAAAACTATTAGATGAAAACATTTTCTGTTATCAAATCGACATCCATAAATAATTCACAGTTGACTTGTCTCAGTTTGTTTAACTCTTTATACATTATACAAAGTTAATTTGCAAAATAATTATATGTTAGTGCTTTAAGTTTCAGATAAATGAGAGAAAGAAAAAATATGGAAATCTGATCTGAAATTAAATGTACAATGGGAATATAAAATGATCAGTTTGTCAGCAGTTTCAACATCTTTAAACTCTGGGATCAGCAGTCAGGGCTTATATAATACAACTACCGTCATATTCAAAAGGGTACAAATGTTTTCAGATTTCTGTCCAATTTTGGTGTGTTTAGCATCATGATTGAAGTTTTTAAAGGCAGATTTTGTGGCAGATAAACACAACCTCAGTGGTTTATTTCTGTTCTAGAAGTAATCTGGAACATTGTGAATTTTGGGGCATACACCATGTCTGGTGCTTTTTGCTATGAGCACTTTTTTAGGACATATCAATAACACTCATCTGTGTCAAACACTAGAGATAGGATCACTGGAAGATCACACTTCTGAACACTGCAAAAAAGGTGTGTCTAAAACAAGATAAAAACACTAAATCTGAGGGAAATTATCTTGCTGCATGGACAGATAATTTCACTTAACAAGATTTCTTGAAATATGATTATTAAATCTAGAAATAAGTATGTTGTACACTTAAAATAAGAAATTAAGTCTCAAAACAAGATAAATTAAAGCTGCAAGCAGCAAAGAACTGGCCCGAGCAGAGTGCACTGCAAATTATTTGTTATTTACCAAGATAAAAAAAACTTTAGATTACAAGTGTTTGATAATTTATCTTGTTTTAAGAGTTAATTTCTTATTTTAAGCGTTCAACATGCTTATTTCTAGATTTAACAATCTTAATTGAAGAAATCTTGTCAAGGGAAATTATCTGTCCATGCAGCAAGATCATTTCCCTCAGATTTAGTGTTTTTATCTTGTTTAAGACGCACCTTTTTTTGCAGTGAAGCTCAAGGCTGTTATTTAAAGACTGTGTTTGCAACAACAAACCACCAGCTGGAAACAAGAGAGAAACTCTTGTAGGATTTGTGATCTTTTGAGGACTTTTATCAAACCCACATTAGTTTTATTTGCTCCAGACTACTGAGAAGTTAACTTTCTGTTCCCTTTTCTTTTCCAATGGTGTGAGCATCCTGTGAAAACATGATGACTCCACCAGAACTTCACCAGGAACTAAATACACACTTCTGTTAAAATTAAATAAAACACTTTCTAACCCGGATGCATGGTGGTACTGAAGTCCTTCAATCTGAACACAAATGATGAACATAACATGGAACTGATTGACTGTTTTTGGGTCCGATAGGGAAAAAAGACACTGAGGTAGCAGCCATTGAGCATGAGAGTTATGAGAGTTAGTTGCTGTAGATTTAATGTACTGTTATTTAGTGCTATAATACTGAATAAATAAAAAAACAAAGCAGTATATCTTGCTGTTATCTGTGCTTATTGTTGGAGGTTGAAATTCCAGTTTTGCATTAATAGTATATTTCTGGTTATAAGTAAATAGGTGCATCAGAGTAACTCTCAATTCCAATAGAAATCACTACAAATTTGCAATTAGAGCAAGCTGACCATTTAAATCACCATCACATCATTTACAATGCTCAAAATATCCACTAGATGTCAGCAGTGAGGCGTGCTTCCTTCATTCAAAGCTTTTATGGGGCTTTTAAAGTTTGAATGGCCTTGTGAAAAAATCATGTTTGTTTATTGCTTCATCACCTTGACAAAGTTATGTTAAGTTATAACCAAAGTCTCAAATTTCAGAACCTCTGGAAAACATGTTCTGGTTTATATTTTATGTTATTCAGTCTGAAAAAAGGTGGTAATAATTGATTATTTGTGGCCCAAAAGTAGGAATGTATCTGTTGTCACAATGTCTTCGTTCTGGCTCCTTTCATCTGCAATTTGTTTGTCATGTGTCATAATTTTTGTTTTGACCCAAAAAATGTATTACAGAAGCCCAGAGAGGCAGGTGATCAGGATAGATTTCTGTCCGGTGTTTATGATTTAAGAACAGATTGAAAAAAAGTTTCGTCAGGATAATAGTTTTCAATGCTCCTTTTTAGGTAACCTGTGAAACAGATAGGGGTAAAAACTTTTGTTCGGTGCAAAAAAAAGTTTTATCAGATTTAGTTTCCTTTGTGTGTATTGTTGTTGTTTCATACTAACAATGATCATAAAGCAGTCGTGTTTTCTGCCATTTACATGCTGGTTAAAAAAATTCTAGCCAAAATAAGCAAATGAAAGTAATGTTACAATGTTGCAGACACACAATATACAGTGATGGAAAAAATTATTAGACCACCCTTTGCTTCAATTTCTTGTTCATTTGATACCTGGTACAACTAAAGGTACATTTGTTTGGACAAATATAATGATAACAACAAAAATAGCTCATAAGAGTTTATTTTAAGAGCTGATATCTTGACATTTTCCATGGTTTTCTTGATAATAACCAAAATCATTATCAAGAAAACCAATATGAACAAGAAAATGAAGAAAACAAGGTTGGTCTAATAATTTTTTCCATGACTGTATGTGCCTTTTTTTAGAGTGCATGGAGAACTTGAGAATTTGAAGAAAATTTGAATGCTTTCATCTTAGTTAGAAAAGGAGATTGTGGTGCACTGTAGTGCCTCTTGTGGCTGAAATGAGAATTACATCAACAAACACAAAAGAAAAACTTTAGAAGACTTTCTTTCCCCAAATGTGTTCCCAAAACAAAAGCAACCTAAAAATCCTGAAGATCCTGGCAAAATTTAGTTTTGAAGTATATCATGAGTGACATAAAATTTAAGGAACGTTACGATAAGATTATCCTTGCAAAAGCTGTCTTTTCACCTCTGAAGTCATGAACACAAGACAGAAACATTAGATCAGACTTAGAAAATGGATCATCTCTCAGGGTTTCTGTAATATAAAGAGGAGCATCACAATAAATCCAAAGATTAAACAGACTACCTGAGTATCAAGAGGTACGTTTGAAATACTGTAAACCTTAAATATACATATTTCCAAAGGAGAAAACTTTCTAACACTTTTATTATCCTAAGAATGAAATAAATAACCGGTAGAAATTTCACTGCTACACTACTGAAAGTCTGCAGCTGCAACTGTGCACATAAGTTCACATGATCAAAGTGAAATAAATAATATGCTTCAGTGTGAAGTTGCAGGGCCATCTCAAAGGCAGGGTATGTCGAATCTTTCACATGAGGCCAGACGGAAGCTGAACAGAGTGCCGGTCCATTAAGACAGCCTCAAAAGCTTCTGAGGAAGCGGCATGGAGATCCTCTCTTGTCCAGGCCTTTATTGATTGGTCAGAAGCTAGATTTTTCCCCGCAGATGGTAAAACAGTCAAGAAGTCCTTGGTCTGTGTCAGGATGAGAAGAGTTGATCCAGAGGCTGATTTCAGGTTTCAGTCACCAAGGTCCATGTCTTGGTATTGTCTGGATATCCAAACCGAACAGGAGTTTTCTCATCCAGCCAGAGTCTGTAGCCTAATGCCAGTGTTCAGTCTGTGGCAGAGTGATGGTGGTTAGGACAGGATTGCAGGAACCCATCTGATCCCACATAGATTGTCTGTGCTGGCTGAGCGCTTCCTCGCAGATCTCCGTGCGTCCTTATACTTGTCATCACATAGTCTGGAAATCGCCTGAAGAGAGGAACCAAAGTCTACCTTCAGTATCCATACAATTTCTCATCATTAAAAGAATTCACACTTTTTACACTGCAAAAAAGGTGTGTCTAAAAACAAGATAAAAAACACCAAATCTGAGGGAAATTATCTTGCTGCATGGACAGATAATTTCACTTGACAAGATTACTTAAATTAAGATTATTAAATCTAGAAATAAGCATGTTGAACGTTTAAAATAAGAAATGAACTCTTAAAACAAGATAAATTAAAGTTGCAAGCAGCGATGAACTGGCCCAAGCAGAGTGCACTGCACATTATTTGTTTCTTACCAAGATTAAAAAAACTTTAGATTTAGAAATGTTAGATCATTTGTCTTGTTTTAAGAGTTAATTTCTTATTTTAAGCGTTCAACATGCTTATTTCTTAATTTCTTAATTTAAGAAATCTTGTCAAGTGAAATTATCTGTCCATGCAGCAAGATCATTTCCCTCAGATTTAGTGTTTTTATCTGGTTTTTAGACACACTTTTTTTGCAGTGTGGAGAAATGTTTTTTCCTTCAAGACTAAATGTATGAAGCATGCTTGCGATAAATCATGATTATCTCTAGATACTATCTGTAGAATTTGAATGTAAATATAAAATCATGCTGAATACATGTTTCTGTCTGTGGAAAAAATAAGACAAGTTTGATGTGAATGAATGAACTCAGTTGCCCTTTTTGGAAAGGAAAAAAAAGCAACATGTAGAGAGAAATACTGAGTTAATGTACAGCTGACTGCAGGCATCTCACCTCTAGTTTCTGGGCCTTGTCTCTGCTGAGTGGCTCCAGGGGGAAGCTGAGGTTGTTGGACTCTGAGAGCGATCGCAGGTCGAAGTAATATTTGGCGTAGACACTGGACGGCACGTTGATGTTGAACTGCAGCAGCTCCAGAAACTGGCGCTCCAATTCGTTCCTGTTAGAGAGTATTGAGCAGGAGGTTCATGAAATGTAAGATTTTTTACAACACGTGACTTTCTGTAATAAACATGTCACACACAGAATATGTTAAATACATACAGAATATCAACACAATGCTCTCTGTCACCAGCCAGTCATACACACGTTTTTTTCCTGTCCGAGACTAAGCTCATTCTGGTCGTCTTTCTACAAAACTTTTCATAAGCTTTAAACAAACTGGTGCCTTTGAGCCCTTTAACCTCGATCTTTCGTGTGCCTGAAGAATTCACACATTTCAACAACAGGGAAAACAACTCCATTGCTTTTGCATCTCCGGTAGCCCGCAGACGTATCTTACTTCATTGGAAGGAGAAGAATCCTCCCTCCCCTAACTCTTGGCTAAAGGATCTAATGTCATTTCTACACTTAGAAAAAATCAAGTACAATATTAGGGGGTGGTCCGACAAATTTTATAAAACTTGGAATCCCATTCCTTCCTTAATCGAGTCCATTCCATCCTTAGATGATTAAGATAGATGGTTATAATTAAGATAAGTTGATATAACTTTTAAATAATTGTTTTTGGTTTGTTGATTTGGTGGTCGAACTCTAGGCACAACATATACATGTAATTGTTATAGCTAATTTTTATTTATTTATTTTCCCAAGCATTTTGGATCCCTCCTCTAAATGTCCCTTTTTATTTATTTTTTGTTTTGTTTGTTCCTCCTGTTTTTCTTTGAGGGGGAGAGAGTTGTGTTTGCTCATTATCAGTACTATTTATTGTATTTTGCTTATTTTATGTGAATGTGACTCTCTCGTTCAGGGTGGGGGTTCTAAAAGGGGAAAAATGGGTGAAATGTATCCTTACTGAAATATGTTATTATGGCTTGACAACCCAATAAAGATATATATGATTTTTAAAAAAGAATATCAACACAAGTTTACGTCTTTTATCCAGTGTTCTTTCATTTTTCTTTCATTTGGCAACGAGCATTCATGAGCAGTCCTGATTACTGGAAGGTTTTAATGTGAAGTCAAAGCAGTTAAATTACTACCCTTCAAAAATAATGAACAATGAAGGAAAGATGACTCACTATATCCATGTTCACATCTCTGAACTATCTGTTCTTAGAGAACTAAGTAAACAGACATTGATTCTTCTTCCTGAAGAAAGAGATCTGACCTCTCGAACCACATTCATGCAGCTGCAGCAGTCTACTGTTGAACACTCCAGGGAGAGTGTTTTTCATTTCCTTCACACATTGCTCTAACACATCCAGGGATTAAAACCCATCACTTTCTGCTCTAAATCCACTGTTTTTTTAGCTTTATGTCCCTGCAGTGATGACATTTCACACTCATTTACCAGAAACCAATTTTCAGGGATTCATCTTCCAGTTCTGAGCTCAACCCAAACCTAATCCTAATATGGATCTTAATTCTGCATACCCATCATTCCTTTTTCTAAAACAAACTCACATGTCCTCCACAGTGATATCCTTGAGGATCTGGCAGTAGTCAACGTTCCAGACGGCCTGGTCGTCCCAGACCTTGGAGGCCAGCAGGATCGCACCCAGAACGATCCTCTTCCAGTTCCCCGGACAGATGTCGATCTCTGCATAGGTCAGGAGCCTCTCCAGGTAGACCTGCACAGCAGCATGGAGATATCACTGAAAACTGGGCATAAGGCAGTCGGTAGTGACTTAAAAAGACATAAAAATACCAAAAACGTTATCAAAAGCTACGGAAAACACAATACAAGTCTGGAAGCTTTTAGTCATCATGACCTCACAAATTCTCAGAATGCTGGATGATCTGATCTAGGGCTGCACAATTTATTTTAAACGTGATTACGATTTTGGCTGCCACAATTAAATTAACCTGATCTTCGGCGATATTTCCATTTTAAAATGCGGCTCTCCTGCATATCTAAGCAAGCGCTTTCTACACCAGTAGTCCACCAACCACCAGGGGGCAGGGTCATTTTTTTACTCCCCTGACAAAAGCCAACTTAGCAACTTTGTTGCTATATTTAGCGACTATTCAGACCCCCGTAGCGACTTTTTTTTTAAAAAAAGCAACTTGCGACAAATCCAGTGACTTTTTCTGGGGTTATTTGAGACCACCTTCTTACTCTTCTTAATGAGCCGCGGGCAGAGTAAAAACAAGTCGAAGCGGCACAGTCCTCCTGCAGCAGTCTTTCCCAGCTGCAGAGCCGGAGGGGATGTTGACCACAAACTGTTGCTATTGTTTCTTTAAAAGTAGTGCAATAAAAATACAGATGTTTTCCCTAACATGATGAATAATCGTGATTAATAATCGTGCTTACAATATTGATCAAAATAATCGTGAAAAGTATTCATTTTGGCCATAATCGTGCAGCCCTAATCTGATCTGTCTCATTTATTTATGTTAATCCTCTGCTCAGTGGTGTCAGGGGGTATACATCCACTCTGTCCTGTGTGACATCCTGCATTCATCACTGGTTCTTGAGATGCACGACACACACAGGCGACATGGTATTTTGGATGCACCAATTTACACACATCCCTGGCTTGTCTCAATACATCAGGCTGCACTTTCCCCCGGGGCCAAACACAAACTGTGTGTGATCAGGGGTGTGTGAGGGCACCGATTAAGGCAGGTTGTACCTTAGCATCTGAAGAAACGTGGGAATGCTTTTGTATGTTTGTTTTGTTTTCACAAGAAGAGCTGCCCAGGATGTGTGTTTGGGTCTGAGTGTTGTATGTTATGATCCATTAAATGATTAGGAGGACGGGGGAGGCTCAAGAATCTTACCAGTGTGACAATGGCACACTCTGCAGTGAGCTGAGCGGCACTGAACAGCGTCCTGACAAACCGGTAGATCTGCTTCTGCTCTGGGTTGTTCTGGTCATAGTCCAGCGGCACCTCTGATTTCTGCAAGAAAAGATGGAAGAAAGAGGTGAAGAGAGGAGAGGAAGATGTAGGTTTAAAGGCAGAAGGAAGGGTTAAAAAATTGATTAAAAGTACATTACAGAAAATTGGACCCAATACTAACAAGTTAATTGGAGGCAAATTGAACAGATGTGCAAAATAGTAGAAATATTTGTGCAAAATGTGTAATATGATAACTGAGGACGTCTTACTGAAAGAGGATGGAGCTTCTCATCGAATATATCGAGCAGCATTCCTCCTTCTGTGTCCCTGACATGAGAAAAAAAAACCTTACATGGTGGATTTCATTCATAAAACTTTAGTCACTGTAGTAGCAAATGTGTACAGTTATTAATTGACAGGATGTGACAAATCCTGTAATTTATTGATTTAAAAGTAAACCCAATTTTAATATTATTACTTGAGTTTGATTGGAAGATCAAAATGAGGTACTTTATTACTCCATCTATCTCCTCAAGGTACAATAATACTTCTGAGATATGTTGGAGGGGTTGTGGGCTGGTAGGGGATTTTACTCATATATTTTGGGATTGCCCAAAGATTTTAGATTTTTGGAAAAATATTCAAAAGGAAATAAAACATGTTTTGGACATTGACTTTACTCTAGATCTAGCAGTGTACATATTGGGTATAGTCCCAGATAATGTTACAGATGAGAACTTGACTTTGTTACTGAGAATTCTGCTTTTAATAGTGAAGAAAACAAGTACAGCCTCTTGGTTAAAGCCACAACCCCTCAGTATAACAGAATGGAGAGAAAGAGTAAAAAATGTATTTATCATGGAGAAAATCACAGCAAGGTTACAGCTTAAATCAGACAGGTTTGAACAAAGATGGCAACCAGTAATACAGACAATGTCAGAACATAAGTCACCTCTTCTTTTTCTTTGTTTTTTTACCACTTTAGTTATTCAGTAAATGTATGTAGTTGTGGATACATCTTGCCCATATTACCTCCTTTTAAGAAGGAGGAAGAAATATTTGAAGATAGGATGTGAGGGCATGATTATATGTTAGAGCTGAAACTGTAATAGCATCTCCTTATGTGTGTTCTTAATGTATGTCTCGTGTGTATGTGTTTGTCATCTCATGTGAAATAAAGAAGAGAGTTAAAAAATATATATATTATTACTTATAAAACAGTCCAACCAAGACTACATATCACGTTATGCCATAAAAGACACATTTTTATTTTTCAAAACAAGTACTGCTACTTAACTATGTTTCTGTGCTAACAATCCAAATTCCACATTTTAACACTAACAAGTCTATGAAGAATATGAAAACATTAATGCAGACACTGAGATTGACAAAAAAGCTTTGAAAATGACTGAAATGATTCCCACCTGTTTTTTATATGGTAATAAATTGCCAGTGCTACACTGTGAAGAGAAACAAATATTACATGTTTTATTATGTTTGAACAAAACAGATATATATATATCTTTCTAAGAGATTGTCCATCGTGTTTTTACCATTTGATGGTGTATTTGAGGTTGGGCTGGCTGACTGTGTTGTCATCTAGGAAGATGGTGGAGCAGGAACTGTATTTCCGCCTCGCTGTTCCATGCTACACACACACACACACACACACACACACACACACATAGTGACTGTTATTAGAGTGTACATGTTTTAGTCTGACCCACATAAAGCATGCATCAGGAGAATAAGAAGCAACAACATGAGACCTCAGAATGTGACAGTTTAGTCATATTTAGTCTAAGGCTGCACCTAATGATTATTTTTATTATCGATTAATCTGTGGATTATTTAAACGATTAATCCATTAGTTGTTTGGTCAATAAAATGTTGAAAAATGTCAATCAGTGTTTCCCACACCACAAGATGACTCCTCAAATCTCTTGGTATGTCCAGAAACCAAAGAGATATTCAGTTTATTGTCATAAAGGAACAAAGAAACCAGAAATATTCACATTGAAGAAGCTGAAATCAGATAATTTGGACTTATTGTCTTTAAAAAACTGCTCAAACCAATTATTCTATTATCAAAATAGTTGACGATTAATTGAATAATTGATTATTGTTCGATTAATCGAATAATTGTTGCAGCTCTAATTTAGTCCTTTCAAAATAACACAAAGGCCAGCTGATTTTTGAATTAAGAAATTACATTCTTAGGTTTAGATTCATGAGGGAAATACAAAAAGTTGTGCACTCACATTATTGATGAAAAGGCTCTTTCGTTTGTCTCGCACTACAGAAAGAAGGAAAGAGAGGTTTATCAATACATTCATTTCTTCTGACAGCAGCAAAAAGACAAATAGTAAACCCAGCAGCCATCAACCGCATCACACAGTGTTAGCAGAAGAAGCAAAACAACAAAGAGTTAACACCATTTACAATGTTAATTTGTCACACAGAAAAAAGTCTTTAGAAGCTAAAGTGAAATAAATTAGTAAGCAGACAGATTGGAGCTTCAACAGACAGAAGAGAAAGTTCTGTTTTCACCACTAGAGGGAGACAGAGTCACACTCAGGACTACTCACCATTCCTGCAAGGCACCTCTGAAAAAGAGGAACCAGAAACCTTATTTCTATGCAATGTCACTACCACTTTCATAATTGTTACAAATATGGTTGCACACTTCTGTGTCTGCTCCTTTATTTGCCGTAAAGCAGTGTTTCTTGGAGGTCAGGGCCCCTCAAAGGATCACATGATACATATGAGGGGTCGAGAGAGGATAGAGAAGACATTACCATCTCTGCTTCACAAAATCCTGTTAATTTTTTTTAGGCTTTTCTCACATTTCTTTTCCCCTTGTCATGTATCGGGGAGCTTTGCCTCTTTGGGACCCATAATAAGATATGAGAAGGACACTTTAGTTCTCAGCTGATGGGGATACGCAACCTTTGATGAGGGGTCACAAGAGGTCACTTGGCTATAAAAAAGCTGGAAACCCAGTGAATTAGAGGATAGGGCTGATGTTTTCTGATATTTACATTTTTTATCAACTAAAAATACAAAAAGACAAAAACAAACCTAACTAAAACAACCTAAATGTTATTTACCATAATGGCACAAAGGCTTTGACTGCACAGACAATATTTGCTAGTCGGATTAATTTTCTGCTGGTTCGGTCTCCTGAGGGGATTTGTTGATTTAAAAAAAGGCTTGAATAACATCAGCTTTATCCTTTAAAAGCACGAGGAAGAGGGAGGGTTGACCACCAACATGTGACTTTTTCCAGAGACAAAATATTGCAAATGACAAGCAATAATCATTACTTTTCTATCATCTCATGGAAATGTCATGCTCATCCATGTTTCCCTTACAAGACAGATATTCATTCTTTTTGCAGCTGGTCTAATATTCATCTCACGTACACAGGGTTCCAACTCCTAATCTGAAATTATTTTCCAGGACTTTTCCAGGACATTTTCAGCCGCTACAGAGACAAGTTATCATGTCATACACTAATACATTCCCCTGTACTGCTCATTCTTTATAAGTGTTATTTTGTACAGTTGTAACTAGCATTTACCTAGATTGTTTCTAGTCTGACTTCCTGACATTGTCACTCCTATAATAAGAGGACAAGAAACTGTCTATTACTGCCCATTTTTTGTTGTTTAACCCTTTGATGCACAACATTGGTCAAAAATTACCCACATTCATTTCCCATGTTATTAATGCTTGCTGTGTGTTTCTGTGCTCTATCTTTTGATATCAACTTATTTATGATTCAATTCTCCAAATATTCTTTAAATATCTTGTTTTGATAACAACAGATCATTATTTCCATTTTGCCTCTCATACTTGATGAAGAAAAAAAGTTTTTGTATTATTACAAAGCTAACTATTTGGCTAAGTAGCTTGCTAAGCTAACTAATTAGCCAAGAAGTTAGCTAAGTAGTTAGCTTAACAAGCTACTTAGCTAAAAAAATGCATATGGGTCATTTTTCACCCATGTTGTGCATTAGAAAAGTAGTGACACAAAAAGAGATTTTATTAAAAAAATTAATAAAGGAAAACATACAATTAGGATGTATGATGATCAAAAACAAACTAATAATACAAAAAATAATTTATTGCAAAGATATAGAACACAAAAACTCATACATATCGGGTCACTTTAGACCCATGTTGTGCATCTAAGGGTTAACCAACCTGTCAAGCCCTTTGAATTGCATTTGATTTGTTTAAAAGTTACAAAATCACACACACACACACACACACACACACACACACACACACACACACACACATACACACACACACACTGCACTTTATTTTCTCATCCCCAGCCACATCCTAGCCCCAGCCATAATTTTGTACTATTTTTTATTTATTTATTTAATGTGTGCCTTAATATGCAATACTTTTTATTTATTAACATGTACATGTATATTTCATTATCCAGCATAATGACAATAAAGCTTCTCTTGACTCTTGAATAAAGTCAAATTGACTGATTGATAGCTGTAATGCCAATTTAGCCATGTTAAATCACAATCATTTAAGGCAGGGGGAGGATAAATCATTTTCCAGGATAACTTAATAATTTGACATTTGGCCTTTTTTCTAATTTTCCATATGTTTTCCATGACTGGAAAATTGGTCAATCATTTTCCAGGTTTTCCAGGACGCATAGGAACCCTGGTACAAATACTGTGAATGAAGAAGTCCCTAAGCATAAGCCCGTGCAAAAAAGATTTAATTGAATTAGTTATGATGCAATACTGCATCTAATGTCTGTATGATGCCGTTTTTTTCTGCCTAAACATCATAAAGCCTGCATTGTCTTGCTGTTCATTCCCCAGGCCTTTAAAGAAACTGATGACCTCATACTGTGCTGTTTAAGGCTCTAAAAAACATGTTATTATTTCCTCTGTCACAGTATGACCGAACCCCCACAGGATGCTGAGGCTCTCAGTCAGACGCCTCTGGGCATCAGCATAAATTAGCCGACATCAGCTCGCCACAAAGAAACAGCTCTGGGACCACAGCTCCTACAGATACAGTATTTCTCCATGGGAGAATTTATTTATTTTTCTACCGAGCCTCTTCACTTGATTGTATTATATGATAAGTGTGTTATTTGTTAGATTAATAAGTCAGATCCTATCAAGCAGTGCTACTCACCATCATTCTGGGATTTGCTGAGGAATATGGTGCTGGCCCGCGGGTGGTCCGATGGATTGTACTCCATATTCAACTCTGTGGAAACACAAAGCACAAGTGCCACAACGATCAGAATCACACTACTACATACATCTTTATGTTCCTTTAATGCAAGTGGAGAAACATTAATCGTTTTCTGTATTAGAGGGCAGTAATGTACGTTTTTTACTGCCTAATTATTGCACCAAATTACCATATTGAGTCTGTAGAGGGCTGATGGGATTGATCAATACCAATGACCAATTTTCTCACTTTCGGGTTTTACAAAGATACTTTCTGGCTCTTCATCAGATAATAAAATATACATATACATAACATATACTGATGTTGATTGCTCAATAATAGCTTTAAAGTATGATTAAATGATGATAATTTACCATATTAGCTGCAGGGCTCTGGGGATGGCTGTTGGTCGGCCTGGGATTTCAATATTAGGTGAACTGCCATAAAATATGTTTGCCTACAAACAACTAAGATCCCAATAACGTGAATAACTTAAATAGATGTATGACCAAATAGGCCTCTGAAAATATAATAAAAACCATCAGCCTCAGTGCTGTTTTGTGCTAGTGAGCAAATGTTAGAATGCTTAAATGCTAAATTAAGATGCAATACCAAATGGAAATCAGGGTGTTAGCTTCATTATTGTGGGCATGTTAGCATGCTAACTTTTAGCTAAAAGCAAGGTTGTGCCTAAATTCAACCTCACAGAGCTGCCAGCATGGTTGCAGACTCTGTCTTCTCTTACTCGTGACACAAAATAAAATAAGAAAGCTAATTTAAATAGCTCTTAAAACATTTTTGCCATCACAAAATTCCCCTTTGTGCGGCTACGTGCTGATTTTTTGTTCCACTGCCCTCACCAACACATCTAGGCATGATTCATGTCCCCCACCACAGCTAATCTGCACTGCATCACGGCCTGAGGGCACGAGCCACGGACACGTCTGTCTGTGCACGAGTGGAGCACACAAAAAATGAGCCCTCACCATGCATGCAAAAATGCTTGGTTGACTCGTTTCCTTGCAGATAACAGTTGCTACTTTGATAAGATGGTGATTGGTGTGACCTGAAAAGGCTTTTTTTATCACAGTAAGTTCTCCTGAAAAACATGCTACACTATTTATGAAATGAATGAACTTTCTGCAAAGACAAGTTTTCTAAAGGTATTTTGCACTTGTAGCCTTTGGGAATGAAAATCCAGCACTGCTGTCCATCACGTGAGACACTTTCAAAGTGGTTTCCTTTTGTTGAAATCATCATTAAAAAATGCCCGGCATGCAATCTGCACTGCCAAATGTTCTGACTCCTACGATATGACTGTAACAGACCCAGATTAAGATCCAGGCTATTTGATTACAATGCAGACGCTGGGAGAGCGGAGCAGCCGATCATTTGTCTCCGTGACAGCAGCTGCTGTGGGACAACTGACTGTGGGAATTAAATAATATCACTGCTGTTAGCTGACAGAAGTTTGCTGTAACAAACAGGCTTCTCTTTCTGACCACCAGACCACCCTGCAGGCTGTGTTCAGCTCTATCGGCCCATGACTCTGCACATAACATGATTCATGATCTCTAGGGCTCAGTTTAGTCATGATAATTGTTCCTAAACTGCTTGGTCTTCCAAAACATAAACACTTGTCTAACAGCAGAAGCATATTTTATGAATAGAATTATCTGATGACTTGGCAGTGATTAATAAATACTTATAATTTGATTAATTTTTGTTTGACCCTTGTGTGGTGGTCATGTTTTTGTTAATCAGCAAATGTTTGTGTCTGATTGATCCACTGCATTATTGGGTTTTAAATCAATGCAGCCCTTACAAATTATGTTAAAATACTTACCAGATGTTTACTGGATCCAAATTACAAGCAATTAAGACAGCAAATATGGTTAATATTTTCTATTAACCTCATATTCATGAATAAAAGTGCTATCCATTTTTGTGATAAAACTGTTAAACTGATAAAAATGTTAAGTAATTGAACACATGTATCATTATTTTCAAACTAATTGACGAAGTTTACACGCACACAATAATTCGATAACTGGGAGTAATCAGGTAATGGTAATAATCTGATTTAAATTTTCATCATTTGTTAGGGATAACTGCAATAGTAGCTCTAATAAATATATTGTATATAGGGCTGTTTCCACTACTGGCCAATACCCAGAATGAGGCGGGTCTCACTCGCCCCTAATTTGAATATGAGCCGTCTGGAACGGACTTTTGAAGAGCAGGGTAAATGGTAAATGGTCCTGCACTTATATAACGCTTTTCTATAGTGCGCTCATTTACCCATTCACACACACATTCATACTGGTGGCAGAGGCTACCCTAAACGGTGCCACCTGCCACCATTGGGAATTCATTCACACACTGATGAACACAGCATCGGGAGCAATTTGGGGTTCAGTATCTTGCCCAAGGATACTTGGACATGTAGGCTGCCGCTGCCGCTCTACCAACTGAGCCAAAGCTGATCCTGGAAAAAGCCTGATTGCTTATTGGATAGAACCCTAAGCAGGATGTGATGTAGTACTCGACGCCACAACAACACGCGCCATTTGTAAAAGCTGGCGAAGCAATGTTGCCAACTTAGCGACTTTGTTGCTATATTTAGCGACTTTTCAGACCGCCTAAGCGACTATTTTTCAAAAAAGTGACTGGCAACAAATCCAGCTACTTTTACTGGTGTTATTGGAGACTTTTGAAGACTCGGCTGCGGCTGCGGCTGCGGCGGCTGCGGCTGCGGCGGCGGCGGCGGCTTCGATTCGTTCTTACTCTTCTTAACGAGCCATGGCCAGCGGCTTGTTAAAAAGATTACGAACGAATCGAATCGTCGCAGTCACCTCCCGAATCTCATAAATACCTCTGGGGGCCTTTTTGTAATGTGAGCGGACATTTGAGAGGGTGTGGCCTGAGACTTTCCCGGTGGCCACTCTTCCCCCTAAAGGAAACAAGACTTATGTGCATGTTTGTATGTATATTTTTTTGTATAGTAGTACACACATCCTGTATGAAGTGCTTGTTTATTAGGAGCCCCTATGAGACCATCTTTTTTACAAGGTAGCCACTTGACAAGTCTGCTGGTGATGAACAGATTGAAGCTCATTGTGGGTGAAGAGTTACAAAAACTCAACCCTCAAGCTGAACAGTGAAGCAATCATCTGTACATTTCCATCCACTGAAAACAGAAATAAAAGAGCATTCTGACAGACTCCTTGTGTACCTGCTAAACTCATTTGACCCCAGTCCTCTCAGCAGCTAACCCTCTGCTGGACTGCTGGCCAGGACCTGAACACTGTCAACTGTGTTAACACGACCAAGCTGAATGGACTGAGCTGGGATTAGACTTGTGACAGTTTAGCACCTTATGCAACAGTAATCAGGAGTATCACTGCATCCGGCCAATTTCAACACCTTCACATATTAGAGCTTAAACAGAGGCTGAGCTGGTGTTCAGTGTGTGTGAGATCACTGACCCTGCAGGGTTCAGAAAATACACTAAGGATTTCAAATTCACTGGTCTAATATTTCAGATTTAACACACTTCTTGTCACTGTGGGATCATTTCTGACGGGTGCCACTGATGTGTCAAATATATGACACATGTCAAACGAGAGTCAAGGCTGCCAGTCACACAGAGCTGACTCAGGTTTTTACTTCAGTCTACAAAGAAAACATCTCTGGAGTCTGTGTTAGGAGGAGGGAAAAGAAAACAAGCTAGTTGTATTCAATATGCCTGTAGTTAGGCTTTTAAATGTTTAACTTATTTAACAGCAGCAACCAGAGGAAGTTACCTGAATCATTTTTACCCCAACACAAAAATAAAAAATGTTTTACCTATTAAACAACCCAGTATAATGCTGAATTCACTCAGCAAATGTGTCAATATCTTGTCAATATGCAAATCTAGGTCAACCAAGTGGAATCCCCAGGGTGCACAGCAGCTGGTGTCGAGTGTTGAAACGTGATATTCAGCAACTCAAGTAAACTTTAACGAAGACTCGCGGTCGGCATCTGCACAGTGAAACAGGAGAAGCTCAGCTAACCTATCGGCTGTCTGCCTTACTGCTCTTTCATAATGAATTAACAACAGGCGCACCCTGCTCGCACCGGCTCAATCCATAACTGCACAACACTGTGTCTGATATTGTATGTTGTTGGTTTTTTTATTTCATTTTTTTTAAAGCGCGGCTGTAAATGTCCTTGAACCCTTTTTAATGAGGCAGCACAGGGCTTCTGTTGGACAAGTGTTAGATTTTGCTGGTTTGGATTCTGTCGAGCATCTTGCTGCGTCAGTGTCTCCATCCTTAAATGTGGCGGTCTCAGCAACACTGTGCTGCTATCACTTACCACAATCTGTTTTGTTTTGAGGATACATCAATCCTATCCTTTTCCCCAATTCTCTAGTTTAGTTTTGACCATCAAAATGATTTTGATAGATTTTGAGATTATGAAGTTGAATCTTGCACTCTAAATAAATATTACAGGTCCATATTTTTGTTCGATGGCTCAAAGGGAATCAAAGAATCGTTTTTTATTGCCAAGTAGGTTTTCGCATACAACGAATTTGCTGTGGTGTGTTGCTGCATAAAATGTAATTAAGATGAATCCAGGTACTTCAGCAGCTTAAATTGAAAATATAGATAGTTTTCTATAGTAGAAAAGTCAAAATGCTCAAATTATTTGAAAATATATAAAAATATAAACAGTAGAAACAATGTGTACAAATATGGAATTAAAAAACGTTAAACATGTTTAACATTGTTTTCTACTGAATCTGCATCTTTGATCTCATTTTTTTGGTCCTAAAACTGTATAAAATAGCTCTTTCCAATATAAAAGCTGTTTTCTGCAAAGTGGCTCAGACAAGCAGTGGCTACCCACAACACCAAAATGAAACAGTGGCTGAGTAGCATGAACAGCTAGTTGGTGAAGAAAATGGATCTTCAAAAGCAAAACTGGGCTAAACGGAGAGCGACAATTGGACTCAACAGTCATTAAATGGTAATTGGTAAATGGACCTGCACTTATATATCACTTTTCTAATCGCTTTGCGACCACTCAAAGTGCTTTACACTTCAGACTGCACTCATTCACCCATTCACACACACATTCATACCAGGCGGCAATCTCCGTGTCTGAGGAGAGAGGCAAACCAGGAAGTGCCTTAAACTGCATTCTACCAAAAATTCCAGCAGGGGGCGCTAAGTTTGGCTGCAAGAATCTGTCCATTCATTTCAGTGCAAAATGAGAATACTTCTCACTTGATTTATTACCTCAGAAATCTTTTTAGGACAACACTACCTTCTCAATCGCTGGTAAAAAATCTTCTTTAAGACAATTTGATTTTAATAGTTCTAATAAGGGCCCCATTTAGAAGAAAATAGAAGAATTGTATGATTTGGGGCGTGGCTAGCTTTGATTGACAGGTCACTAACAAGGCGAGCCGTCATCAGGAGAGAAGCAGAACAATGCATATCCACGACAACCTGTCAATAAAGTTATATATAACATTACATAGATCTAAAAAAGGACGTTTATTTGAACATTTTGTTCAGTAAAAATGTCTTGTTCAGAGTTTGGTTGGAATAACAGACACTCCAAGGAGTTGCTGTTCAGTTTTTTGAGGAAAGTACCATACATTTTGTTTTTGTTTTTTGCTAGCCAAAATTAACATCCCAGATAATGCTAACATGAATTAGCAGCGACTTCTCTCAGTCAAGTTGAGGTGTAGAGAGGCGTGTAGTCAGTGTCGTTAGATCCCTCTCGCTCCTTCACAGTCCAAATATGGTCTGCTCCCCGTATCGGAAACAAGATGGCGATGAGTGTAACTCTAAACTTGATGCTTCCAACGGGCCACAAACCGATGGGTGACGTCACACCATTGGGAATTAATTTACACACCGATAAACGCAGAGTCGGCAGCAATTTATTTATTTTATTTTATTTTGTAGGTCAGGGATCGAACCACTGACCCTCTGATCAGTGAGCGACCGCTCTACCAACTGAGCCACAGCCGCCCTGTTAGGAAGACTAAAATACAACCCCAGTGCTTAATGTATCTATTTTAGGTTTTGAATGGGTTTGTGGTTGGATGCCTGAAGTAAGGTCTGTGGTCAACACAAGCTGAAGAGATGTTCGAGTCTTGTTGAAGGTCATAAAATATGTTTAAATACCCCCATTTGTTAATTTTGGAGTTTTAAGAATGTCCTGAAAAAAGGCGGTTGATAACAAGTGGCGAAATGAGACTACAGCGGTTGTCGGGGACATTAAACGTCATCACGTCAGCATCTCTCTCACTAGACCACTTCACAGCCTCTACTCGTGTTTTTCAGAGCTCTTGCAAACTCTTGTCCATTGTAAATTTTGTTAATAAACAGTGTATTAGGTTACTGCCCTCCTGACAGGCCTGCCAGCCTGCACAATAAAACCGATTCAGATGATACAGAACGCGGCGGCGCGCCTGGTCTACAACCAGCCAAAAAGGTCACATGTCACACCGCTGCTCATTGAGCTCCACTGGCTACCTGTTGCAGCCCACATCAAATTCAAATCTCTAATGCTGGCCTACAAAGTTGTCTCCGGTACTGCTCCTACCTACCTGAACGCCCTGATTCAGACATATACTACCTCACGACCGTTGCACTCTTCCAATGAACGGCGCCAGCCTCTGCCCCCCATTGGTCCAAGACAATCCAAACTCTTTGCATTTCTTGTTCCCCGTTGGTGGAACACACTACCAGTTCCAACCAGAGCAGGGGCGTCCCTCTCTACCTTTAAAAAAAACTCCTGAAGACCTGAAGGCTCTTCAGAGAGCATCTTCTTCCTAGCACCACACGATAATTCTACTCCTCAAAGAATTGTCACTAGCACTTATTGATGCACTGATTATTATTGCACTATACATTGATTGTTTGTTTTTACTCTTCCTTTAAGTCGCTTTGGATAAAAGCGTCTGCTAAATGACTAAATGGAAATGGAAATGTACAGATTCATTAGCTTGTCAAAACCGCTGGTTAGCTTGTCGGAGACCATCTGAAGCATAACGGTAGCGATGTAGAAGTCATGCGACTGTTTTGTTAGGGTTGGGGTGAGTCAAATTTGACCCAGGGATGTAAATGTGTGTTACCAGAATCTTGAACTAAGGAACGTGGAGCTATAGATACAATCTCAGTTAAAGGTTATCTTCATTCTACTTATCTAATCTCTAAAATACCAATTAATCATAAATTTATCAAACACTTGTTGCCGTAATGTATTTTTTAATTACACATTCTGATTCTGATTCTCCTATTGTAATTATCAGGCTTCACCTACTGGGATTATTCCAGCTCTGCCTCTGAACACAGTCAGAGTTACGTCTGCAGTGTGCCCCGATATGAACGTGATCCCAGTGTTATTGTTGGAGTCTGTGGCAGCGTGAACTCTGATTCACTCCCACTGAACACGTTCACTGTTCAGTCATGCTTATTAATCTTTGCTGGTTTCATTTTACAGAGACGTTTGGATTTCTTTGGAATGTGCTTATGTGCTAATGTGCTTTACGGACATAAATGTCCGTAAAGGTAAATGTCTGCTGAGGGGAATGGAGGTTAACTTCTGATATGGTTTCCTGATTAATTACAGAAGGACCAGTTGAAAATTACATAAGTCTAGGTAGATAGCACCTGATTGTTAGCCCCCCTGCTAGTGTTGCACATTTGACCATCTTCATTATCATGTCACCTGTCAAACAACAGCAGGCTGTCATCCTAGCCCCCCTTATACTGTTTCAACACACACAGACACGCATACACTGATAATAGGCCTTGTGTTGTAACGGACCCAGCTTAAACAAACAGAACTGACCTGCAAACACATGCACATGGCCCCATATTCCTGGGAGAGCGAGGGAGAGTTCCCTGGGAAAGCACTTCTTCTTCCATGACCAATTCAGCTATTACATTACATTTACGAGAACTTTTACCAATGACAGTAATGAGCAGGAATAATTAGTGTAATATAGCTTATATACTAGCTTATATACTTATTATACTAAGCTAGGTTTAGAAAGAAAAATACATAGTTCGGGTGGAAAAAAGTACATTTAATTTCAAGTTTGTTAACCCTTTAACACCGAGTGTTTTTGGATTACCATAATTACTAAACCGTTTACACTATGGGAAAAATTCAAATGGTTTCAGAAAGCTGAGAAGTTGGTCAATGTGGTGTCATTACGGTTTCACTCTTGCTATTTTTTTGTTATTTTATAGTAAAATACATTTCCAATATCAAGTTTTACATAAAAAACTGTTATTGTTGCTCAATTGCTTTGTTTTCCCACCACTAAAACTCTCAAATCAAATCCCGTTTTTATTCATTTTAGACTGTTACTTCACTCTTAAAACATGGAGTAAATTCTAAATAACTGCCCGATATTTAAACTTCCACATGGTGGAAAAGTGCTTACTCACAGGACATTTCAGACCCTTTTATACTCAAAATAAGAAAAGAAAAAGTCCAGGTGGACATTTTGAATAGGGCTGCATGATTATGGCCAAAATTATAATCACAATTATTTTGATCAATGTTGTAATCACGATTATTCATTATGTTAGGTAAAACATCTGTATTTTTATTGTACTACTTTTAAACAAACAATAGGAACAGTTAGGGTTAGGGTTAGGGTTAGGGTTAGTGTGTGCAAAGAGTGTCTGGTGCTTGTTGTAAACAAACAGAGATCGCTAAGTGAACACCTCCTGCAGCAGCAACACTCAACACTGTACTGCTACAGAGCTAACTGTTAGCCTATTAGTAATTTGCAGACTGGACGCTTAGGGGTTAACATTCCCTCCGACTCTGCAGCTGGGAAAGACTTTTGGAACGAGCCGCCGGCCCCCAGCTCATTAAGAAGAGTAAGAACGAGTCTCCAAAGGTCTCAATTTGTCACCAGTCGCTTTTTTGAAAAATAGGGGGTCTGAAAAGTCGCTAAATATAGCAACAAAGTTGCTAAGTTGGCCTACACTGCTTCGCCAGCTTTTACAAATGGCGCGTGTAGTTGTGGCATCGAGTAATACGTCACAGCCTGCTTAGCGTTTTATCCAATTATCAACCAGGCTTTTTTCAGGGGAGAAAAAAAAAAGGCCCTGCCCCCTGGTGGTTGGTGGACTACTGGTGTAAGAAGTGCCTGATTAGATATGCAGGAGAGCAGCATTTTAAAATGGAAATATCGCCGACAATCAGGTTAATTTAATCATGGCGGCCAAAATCATGAAGATCACAATTAAAATTCATTAATTGTGCAGCCCTAATTTTGAGGCTTTAAAGGTGTTAAAGGGTTAAGTAAGTATGCTACATAAGTACACAGGTCTGTTACCTAAAATAGCTCAATGTTGAATTTAGGTTTCATACAAGACATGAGCAGTGATCTCCTGAGGTAAAGTCCTGTGTTTGTTTGGCACATTTATGGTAAGGTCAACAAATATATATATTGTTTTTTATGAACTGCTTGCACAGACCCATACGGCTGTCTGTCAGTGTTGAGTAGATGTATGAGAGAGACAGATAAAACATCAGTCATACAGGAAGATGTGGGTTCTACATGGGGATGGAGGAGGGTCAGAAGGCCGGGCCAGATGACTCATATTTAGCTGTGTCAGTTTGAAAGTGGTTTTGATGGGTTTTGTAATCAGAACTGACACCCTCCTGTAAGATCTAGTCCTCATTAATGTAAATGAGATTGTCTTTTAAGTGTTTTCTGCCTCCACAGCTCAAAGCCAACATGCCTCTCTGATGTGATAATTAGTGAAATGAGGTGGTCTTGGTGTGGACTGGGGAGTAAATAACTCTCTCATTTATAGTCAATACATCAAACAAGGACCTTGTCCTGTGAATATATCCTGACCCTGAAAGGAATAATCAATTGCCAACAAAGGGAGAAAAAGAAACAAGTGCATTTTCTGGTTTCTGGCCATTAACCATCCTGAGTCCATCTATTTATTGAAAATACAAATGTTTAATTTACAGTAATAACTTTATTTATATATGATATGTAGACAACCTGAGAAAGCCAGTTGAAAGTGAAATCATAGGAGCTTTCACAGTGTGCCATTTATGTTTCTAGACCATTTTTAAAATGTGAATTTTCTTTCTACAATTAAAAACTACTACTATTTTTAATTTACATGCAAATAGACTGTTTTGTAGTTTTATTTATTTTATTTTTTTTCTGCTGTTTTGTGTGTATAAATGTTTTTTTTTTTAAAAATGGTATATTTCCATAGACACCTGTGTCTTTTGTTTGTATTTTGGGTTCCTGGCAGCTTTATACTTTAATTAAAATAAAATGAAAATCTGACTGATAGCCAAGTTTGTGTGGAGAAAAAGGAGCCATGCATGTGATGTAAGGACAGACTGAAAGATGCTAAACAGAGACAGAAATTAATGCATTGGAAGTTGACAAATTTGAACCAAAATCTCCTGGACTTCAGAGGTTTAATTTGGGGTGTGTTTGTTTTCAGCTGTAACCTTTTAATAGAGCTGTTTCCTCTTCACCAGCATGGTGAGCCCTGCATGGTGAAACACATGGCTGCTGCTCCAACAACAGTAATGGGGCTTGACGTGGCTTTCACAGTGGAAATAATTAAGTGTATTGTGCTCTTTCAGCAAAACTGTGTTTTTATTACTTCACTCCCCCTGGACCAAACGTTCAAACTGCTATCATGGCCAACAGACCACACTGTTGGAGAAAGCAATGCAATTAATTTTGTGTTCTTGAGGCCAATTATTTGAGGGAAAATATGTTTGTTCATCACAAGATGAAACTAAGAAGCCAAACCGGGAAATAATCTTACAATCATTCATTAGGTTTCATCTCTGTATGCACTGGAATGTGTTTTATGTCCTACCTGGCATGTTTAAATACAATTTCTAACTAATTTGCATGTGTGCATGTGACAAACAGTTGTGTAGTTGTGTAGTCTTATTCCTCTTGCTGTGATCTTGATGAAAAGGATAACCGCACAGGACCAAGGAGTTTGTTGTGCCGGCTCGGAGCAGATGATTTTTAAAAACTGAGGTACACTGCAAAAAAGGGTGTCAGAAAAACAAGATAAAATCACTAAATCCGAAGGAAATTATCTTGCTGCATGGACAGATAATTTCACTCAACAAGATTTCTTAAATTAAGATTAATAAATCTAGAAATAAGCATGTTGTATGCTTAAAATAAGAAATTAACTCTTAAAACAAGATAAATTATCGAACACTTCTAAATCTAAAAATTTTTTTTATCTTTATAAGAAACAAATAATTTGCAGTGCACTCTGCTCGGGCCAGTTCATCGCTGCTTGCAGCTTTAATTTATCTTATTTTAACAGTTAATTTCTTATTTTAAGCAGTCAGCATGCTTATTTCTAGATTTAATAACCTTAATTTAAGAAATCTTGTCAAGTGAAATTATCTGTCCATGCAGCAAGGTAATTTCCCTCAGATTTAGTGTTTTTATCTTGTTTTTAGACACACCTTTCTTTGCAGTGTAACGGGTGGGGTATTGTGCAGTATAAATTAGACACTGAATGAAAATGTCTTGTGGAAGTCTGTCTTTCTCATCCTATTCATAACATGACTAATTACAATGCAGAGCTAACCTCTCCTGTCATTTCAAACCATGCTTATTTTCACTCAAACACCAGTCATCTATTTTTTCTAATGTATCGACTAATCAGCCACCTGTTGACACACCTGCCCTCTATTAGACATCAGTTCAGGTATATACAGTATTCTCCCCCAACCAACATGCAAGCTTTTTCCAAATTGTTTCTGCAGCTTTTCAATATTTTGCCATGTCTTTTATTAAACAACTGCCTGTTTTTGACCACTGACCGCCTGCATTAGCCCAAAATCTGCAAATTTGTTCACAGAATCTACATAAAAGCCTGTTGTTAATTTTTGGTCTGAAACAGATGTAGTCAAGATAGTTATATCCTTTATTGCCTTGTCTGGCAAGTCTGCTTGTGAGGCCTGTTTTCTGAGTCTGAATCCACAGGATGGACTACAGCAAATTAAAGGCTTTTACCAGCATTTTGGTAAAAAGCTAGTGGAGAAATACAGTGCAATTGTCTGTGGCTAAAAACTCAAGAGTCTCTATTTTCTTGAAGGTATTTAAGAAATTCTGCATTTTTTAAAAAGCTTGTGAAAAAAAGAAAGTGAGAACACAGAAGTGAAGAACTACAAGTTATCAGTTTTCTGTTTGCACTGTTTGCTGCACAGCCCTACTTGTGATGTATTATGCAAAGATAAAAGATAAGCCCTGTGATTGTAGATATCATGCTTCACAAGTGCACTCAACCTAGTGAAGAGGGGAATAAACATGGGACTAAGCTCAAAGTAAGATATCAGTTAATTGGATGTTACAATATGTGCACTACCACATTTTGTTTTTCATAACAAACCATAAATAACGACTGCTTACCAAACCAACCACATTTTGCTCTGAATCACCGAGGAGTCCAGTCTCCTTCCACGGCTCCTTACTGTACCTAAATATAAGAGCATCAGCTGATGCATGATGCCTCACAGAGACCTCAGTCATCTTAAGAAAGAAACACAGTGGGCTTTGTGAAAGAAAGGCAGATCATATGACTGCTTTGTCTCTCTTTCTCTCGCTCTCTCTCCATCCATCTTCCACCTCCAGGGTGGGAAGTCAGTTGTGTTAAAAAGCACTTCATCTATATCCAATACTCATTAAAGCACAGCCTCAATCATTGTTGCAACTTCATTAGTCTAATGTGTAGTAAGGGATCTTGTGACTGAAGATGTGACAGAGTGTCAGAGGTTTTCATTATGCTCCTAGCTCCAAATGATGATTGCACATGCTGACAACATCTCTCTCCACAATAACTGCACCTCTCAATGAAAATATGAAACCCATGCAAAACAGCAAAACCTTAATTCTCCCAAACTAAGCTCTTTTCTGAAACTCTATCCAGCGGTTTAGCTCTGGATATGCTTCAAGGCCCCCGGCCAGTGAAATGATGGTGTTATGTAGGGAAGTGATTATCTGTTCTTAAAAACAGGGGGTGCTGGGAGGTCATTCCAGTAGCTCCAACAGTGATGTAATAGTCCACAGTGAGAGACCAGAACTGTCTGCTGTCAAGGCATGATGGGAAAACATCTTCCAAGGTACAGTACAGTGACGTTTTACTCAAACTGACTTTGCGTTTGAGGGCTATATTGCAGTTATAGTTTTCCTTCCAAACCTAACACCTAACATATTTCAATACCAACATGAGTTACTCACTGAGGTCATTAAAATGTATCTAAAATATTATTTGACTATCAACTACCAAAACTTTTGGAATGCACCTTTCTGGTGACATTTTTCGAGCAGGAAACTTTTTAAATTCTACAATCTTTCCAAGTTCACCATCATTCCTCTAATCCTTTTATGTTTGTCAGTTTGTCCAAACAAGAAATAATAATTCCCTCCAAAGCAGCTTTTAAGACCCTGATCAAACCCGAGACAACACATCCTAACACAATCTTTTTACATTACAAGATTTTCCTGTAATTTTTCTTGTTTTGTTTTTTTACATCCCTGTAGGCAAACTGTAATATGTTTAAATTATCAGTATGATAAGCAGATAAGTATGACACTAGCTGAACCAATTAGCTGGGAAAATTGTAAGGCTACAGACAGTGAGCCAATCAAACTTTAAGAATAGGGACATCATCGTCCTGCCAGGACACTTTTGGATGAGGCCTGAACTGACTTGTGCAAGTTGTTTGTCAATTTATACTCATAAAATAACAGTTCTTTAAAAGGCAAACTTCTTCAAATGACATGAGAAGAATAATGTAAACTGCTCCCTGCTAGCTAGCTTCAATATAGGGCTGCACAATTAATCGAATTTTAATCGGATTTTGGCCGCCACGATTAAATTAACCTGATTGTCGGCGATATTTCCATATTTAAATATTTCCGGCTCTCCTGCATATCTAATCATGCACTTTCTACACCAGTAGTCCACCAACCACCAGGGGGCAGGGCCGTTTTCTTCCCTGAAAAAAGCCTGGTCGCTGATTGCACTCGCCATTTGTAAAAGCCGGCAAAGCAGTGTTGCCAACTTAGCAACTTTGTTGCTATATTTAGCCACTTTTCAGACCCCCTTAGTGACTATTTTTTTTAAAAGCGACTGGCGACAAATCCAGCTACTTTTTCTGGTGTTATTGGAGACTTTTGGAAACTCGTTACTCTTCTTAACGAGGCGCCAGCCCCCGCGAGTAAGAACGAGTCGAATCGGCACAGTCCTCCTGCAGCCGTCTTTCCCAGCTGCAGAGCCGGAGGGGATGTTAACCCCTTAGCGTCCAGTCTGCAAATTACTAATAGGCTAACAGTTAGCAGTACAGTGTGTATGTGCTGCTGCAGGAGGTGCGATCTCTGTTTGTTTACAACAAGCACCGGACACTCTGTGCACACGCTAAAAACTGTTCTTAATGTTTGTTTAAAAGTAGTGCAATAAAAATACAGATGTTTTCCCTGAGCTCTGTGGTCATTTTAAGGCCATGTTTGTTGGTACTTTTAATAGGATTGCATAATTCAATATTTAATGATGTTTTATGGACTTAATGACTAATAAGTTAATTGAAAAATACCCCTTGAGCATTAACATAGTTGGCAAAACAAAAGTCTAAAAGGCTCAAAATCTAATAGTACATCATAGTGCACTTCAAATCAAGTGTTACCAACTTTTTAATACACAATCGCCTGCCCATTCAATTATGAGCAGATGATGTCTTTGAAAACAGCACGTCGCACTCTAAATTAAGGCGTTAGTTCTTGGCACTCGTGTGTCCCTGGTGGCTTCTCCTATCTGCTCCGACACAGACTCACAGCTGCCTCTCTGGGCTTTTCTTTGAGGGGAGGTGGGGGTTGAAGACTTTTTTTCTGATGATGCAGATCATAATGAAGCCCACTAATCTCCATCATACTGTCTGTGAACTCATAATAGAGCCAACACATTAGACACGCTCCCGTTTCAATCACCACACCACCGAGACAGACGGCCGCTCAGCGCGGGTCGTCTTTATCCCCATCAAGAAGCGTTGGTCCGCTGCCAATCATCTGCCTTTGAATCTTCTTCTTGTTACTTTTTCTGCTCTGGTACCAGAGCATCTGGCCCCAAAGTAATGATCCAAAACATTTAATACAAGAAAAAACTAATTCCACTTTGCTTTTCCACTATGTTGCCAATGATATGACAGCAGCTTTGGCAGGGATACATAGCCGTAATGACAACATAAACACTCGCCATAATGCACAGCACTCCAGTTTATAGCAATCACAAATGGCATAAAGCATGTAAGTTGCATACACTCATCAAGTTTACAAGAGGAAATGACATCAGTGATCAATAACAAGCAGGTCTTCCACCATGCTGACAGTGCAATTAAAGGCATCTACTCAGTAGTAAAGACTTCCTACAGCAGAGTGCATCAACTACCATGAGCCATGATAGTCTTTAGTTATGTGTAATATGCACTAAAGGACAGCAAGACACTGTCCAATAGGGGTGGACGATATGGCCCTATAAGATTATCACGATATTTCAGGGCATTTTTTGCGATAACGATATTCTTGACAATATTAAAAAATACTGAAAAATATAAATCAAATATGATTTTTTAAGTCTGTATAAATAAATAAAAAAAGTCGAACAAAATAAAAATCAATCATAAATCTAAAATGTAGTGTAAAGTGCAAATCTCAACAGTTGCCATATACAAAAAAAAAAAACTCTTGTCTCTTGAGTATTAGCAAAAACTGTAATTTAGACTGAATATTCCCATTATTTTTAGGGTAATTGTGTCATTCATTCACACATCATGGTATTTCTCCATTAACTTTCCTTGAAAATGTTATATTTTTTTACAGCAAAACTGTGTGTTTCCTACAGTTTATGACAGTAAAACTTAAAGTTTTGTGCTATTCTTTGATTTACGGTAATTAAAAGTGTCTACTACGCTGATATACAAATTTTAATTTTACACCTTATTTCTGATGTAATTAGACAGTGTTTTATGGTAATTCCTACAAACATTTTTTTACAGTGTATATACTTTCAGTAGGTTGAAATGTGACGTTAATGCAGCACATGAGACTCTGGAGCCGCCACAGTCTAGGTCATTAATGGGAACTCTTACGCCACTACGGCAACAAGTAGGAATGTTGTCAATATCATGATATGCATTTTTTTTACCCATAAAAACATTATACCGGTATAATTGTGAACGATGCGATATGGCACACCCCTACTGTCCAATGCTAACTTCTTCTTCTTTCTCTACTTCCATCTGTAGAGTTTTGTGCCAAAATGGCATTCAGATCCATTCAACTTTCTGTTCATGTCATTCATTTCCTGTGAAAGGGTAATTGTGTCATTGTGACATCATGGTATTTCTCCATTAACTTTACATGAAAATGTTATATTTTTTACAGCAAAACTGTGTGTTTTCTACAGTTTACGACAGTAAAAGTTAAAGATTTGTGCTATTCTTTGATTTACGGTTATTAAAAGTATCTACTACGGTGATATAATATTTTTAATTTTACACCCTATTTCTGATGTAATTTGGCCGTGTTTTACTGTAATTTCTACAAACATTTTTTACAGTGTACAGGACAATCTGACAGTCACACCCACTTTTTTTGCAAACATCTTACAGCTGTTTTAGGTCCAAAAGTAGACTGGGTTTGAATTTCTCTCTCAAGCTTTCGTTTTTGAAACATCTACTTCAGTCACTTTGTTCAAGAGCAACTCCATGAATGCCTTCAAGGGAAGACTGTTTAAAAGAGTTCTCTTCATTCCCATTTGTGCAAAGAGCTTGAAATTAATCAGGGAGACAGTGGGATGCAGCCAGGAGGACATCAGGCCTCTCACACTGCCTTCAGTTGTTGACATTTGGAGCAGGTACACAGACTTTTGCCTTTAGATGTGGAACGACAACATGTTACATGGTCTGGTTAGTTTCAAGCTTACTGATCTCTTGTTGCAGAACAGTAAACTAGTTGATCAACCAACTACAGGCTACTACTGAGATTTGTTTTCCAATCTGTTCCATCATGCTGTCACATAAGACAGGTACTGATTACTTGTTTTACATTTACATTTTCTAAGACTGACTTATCAACAGAAGTGGCAATCTACTCATTAGCACAATTCAATATATACTATGCAGGATTTTCCTTAAAATTAAAGAATTATACAAAAATAATCCCTGTAATTCATAAATTAAAACCCATTAGAAGAGTGTGGTGTTGCCTCAATTTGCAGTATCCCTGAACACTTTTTTTTCTATTTTCAGGATATTTCTGGGCATTATCATTTGGGCACAAAGCTACTAAAATACCATTTACAGTGCATAGAAATGTAAATATGTAGCGGGGAGAAATGCATGCAGACAAAGCTTGTTCAAAAACAAATTAATCTGGGGTTTGCTTTCACTTTCTATATGAATGTTGTGTTATTAAACATTAAGCAAAATTTCTGCAACGTGTGTCTTTAAAAAGTGGATTCTTACACTGCATCCCTGGTACGTTAACATCAAACTCCTTGGAGCCAGAAACAACCTTACTTAATTTACTGTTAGTGTTATAAGCTGCCGCAGCCTGCACCTTCAAGACATTAGATCTAATTCAAAATAAATGTTGATATGGCTACAAAATACAGTATGTCTCCCACAATATTGGCCTGATATATAGGCAGACTTTCTGATAGTGTGCTACAAAACAAAATTTCAAATCATGCCAGTGAAAGAATCCAATTTCTGGGGGAAAATGGGTCTTATACAGTTTATGAGAAAATCCATTTATATGTAATGGTTGGCCGTTGGCTGAAAATAAGCAATCCATTTAGTAGACACTTTCCAGTGTGAATGGGTCAATTGTAATGCATATTAGCATGTGTCAATGGAGGGGGCTGTGCTCCGTAGTTGCAGTTTCTTTCATGCACAGGCTGAAAACAAAGAACAGCACAAAGGAGTCTGCCCTCATGAACAGGATGTTGTCTGCAGCTCCGTGTCGCTCTGCAAAGACACATGGGAGTGAAAACGCACACATGACTCTTCCATGTGTCTGGCTCTACTGATGCCTCTGATATATTTCACTCACTCAATATTACAGGAAGATGAGTGTGAACAGCAGCTATTTCTACAGGATATGAGAAAGGTGCAGATTTAATAGAGGTCACAGAAGAGGTCAAAAGTGATCATCCAAGATTTAAAAGTGACTGTGATATCTTTTTTTGAAGGCTATAATGGCCCTATAGGAATTACACTCCATTGCTAGCAGGCTATAATATGCAGATTATATTTAGTTTAATATCATCATAGAGTTTAACATTGTGTCAATTATTCAGTGTTGAGTTTAAGTTGATTTTTTCTGTTTTCATAATTTATGGTGTCCCAATCATTTTTTTTAAGCTTCAGTACTTTTTTCATGTTTTTTCTGATTTAAAGACTATTTCCACAGTTGTGTTGCATTTTAAATCTAATATAAGTTATTTATTATTTTATTATTATTCCCTACTGCTTTTATTTTTATGCTGTTCAACTGTATCCTTTACTCTTTGTATATTTTATGAATATATTGTCTTGTGTTTTTATTTCTAATATGTTGACCTTATGTATGTAAGGTGCAACAAAATACAAAATAAAATACAAAATAAAGATATTATTATTTTAAATATTATTAAATGGTATTCAGAAACTCTACAGCATCCCTAGCAATCCCCTGTTACATTTCAGTGGTGTTGTTATAATATAACTTGCAGCAGCCTCTCAATGTGACTGTTTTATATAGGGTCGGGCGATATATCGATATAAAAAAATATATCAGACCAAATTGAATATATCGATATAGTTCAATTTTTTTTCTTTCTTTATATATTAATGCTGCCCTTACTAGGGTCTGTCATATTTAGTTATTTTGTAATGTTTGTTATTACTATCTCATATAAATATATTTATTTCAGAAAAATATTGGCTTATTTTATTTCATAGGCTATTTTTATTTAAGATATTTTTTTCATTTAGATATGCGCTTTATGGAGCCTTGATTTTTCAAAAAGGTACTCCTGTTATACGGTATTTATGTTCACTTTAATAAACAGTTTCAATAAAACTACTTGTGACATGTCATATTTGACTGACTGAAAATTTGCTCTCACTTTGCAATAAAAATATTGGGATATGGGATATATATCGTATATCGATATTCAGCCAAAATATATCGGGATATGACTTTTGGTCCATATCGCCCAGCCCTAGTTTTATATCATTTTGTTGGATTTTTCGGACTAAAAGTATGATAGACCGTTTAATGTTCCTATAGTACTCATATAAGAACTGCAGAGCCCCCCAAAACCAATCACCATATAACTTTATGAATGTGTTTGCTTCCTTATTATGGTCACACATCCCGGTGACAGCTTAAAACACTGATGTTTTACCGTCGACGTTCTCCCTGTCGCTGATGTGCTGCAGGTTGCATCCCGTCTCCTCCCTGCTCAGCTCCGACTCCTGGTGGTACGACTCCAGCCGGGAGTGGGCATTCCTGCGGAGCTTGGGGCTGGCAGACACGCAGCAAGAGGTCGTGCTCCCCATCGTCCCCGGTATCGACCCCCAGAGGTAAAGGGCTGCGTTAATAATCCTCTCCGCTGAAACTGGAACTTTACACGATGGGTCACCATAGATCACCGGAGCGCGCGGGGTGCATCCGTATCGCAGCGCGTGGGGATCCTGTCAGTGGTCGGTGTGATCAGGGAGGCTGGACGTGTCACTTCCACCGGTAGTGGGCTATGTAACGAGCCGACCTGCCGCCGCTATCCCGGGCATCGTAAACCGGGACGCATCCCGGTCCAGGCACGGTGGTGTGTGGGTCGGTGTTGTGGCTGGCTGTCAGAGCGAGAGACCGACAGGGAGGGCTGCAAATCCCCACAAAAGGTTCCGGTTCAAGTGGGTGGTTACAAATGACAGCAGGGGAGATAAGAGGAGGGGTGACAGGGCTGGAGCACTGGCAATCATTTACAATTCATTCGTCCAAGTTTATATTTTCTGTCATTTGATGGATTTTTAGACGTATATTTGCCCATTGTCATCTATATTTTGGAGGGATATGGAACATTTCATACTCGATAAGACTGGACAGCCCATCATTTTAACCTAAAGATATTATCTCAGAATTTAAATCTAATAACAAAACAGTATGCTTTATAACAAATCGTATGCTTCTGATGGGTAGCCCAAGTTTTACATCCACAAAATGAACTTTAGTGTTTTCACAATAGAATTTAATTTTATATCGAAACTTTAGAGTTGATGTCAAATAAGAAATGTGAACGCACTCTCATACACTTTAAAAACTTATTTTCAGAAACCCCAGAATAATATAAAGGGAAGCACCTTATACCTTATGTGCCTTATTATGTTATTATTTTATTTTTATATATATATTTAATTCTACAGATACTGTAACTGACATTTTTCTTTGTATGTCTTGTTTATATACTGAATGCCTGTATTTTCTTCATTGTTAATAAAGATCTGAAAAATAATAAATAAATGGATTTTTAGACGGCATTTTTTGTTGCCATATCAGTGAAATAAATATTTTATAATTGTATAGTTTATTTCAAATTTTAAAACAATCTCTTAATTAAGCCCACCTCTCTGTCGCTACATGGAACAGAGCAAACTTTTTCTCCCTGTTCCCCCTCCCATCCCCCCACCAATAAAAAAATTAATAAAAAAATATATAAAATAAACAAGTAAATCAATCATAAAATAGTATATATAACAATAAGAACCTGAATATGGTATACTGTATGCCCTTAGGCCTTGGACATTAATTATAAAGTCAAATACTGAAAACAGTTATACTGATAGTTTTCAAGGGTGTTTATAAGCGCCTTTTTAACACTCAAGGACACTGTACAATAGTTTAAACAAGACAAACAGGTAATGAAAACAAGACACAAGAAATAAAACAAAACAAAGAAAGTGCGGTACAGTTTCAGAAAATAATAAAACATTTTAACATAGGGATATTAAAGGGTGCTTCTATTTATTTAGCCTATATAGTAGATTCAACATTGGCTCATGTTTGGGCCTCAGGATATGCTATAGTAGTGAAATAAATGTCACTGGTCAACTTTCAGTGGTCGGACTCAAAAAATACATCAATTTAACAAAGGACTCTAACTCTAAATACCATTAAATAGCAGTAATTGTTATGATTATTTGGTTTGCCAACTGGCTCACATAGTGCAACATAGCTTTGTAACATAAAAACATGTTAGAAAAAAACAGAAAGAGGGCAGACTTTTGGGTCAAACGTAAGAAAGAAATGCCAATCGATAGATTCCCAATATGAGCTGTATAATCTGTCCCATATTGTAAATAGTAAGATTTCCATGTCCTTTTTATTACTGTTAAAAAACAGGTCTGGGTGCTTTAAGCCTATAAATACTGTGAAAGTATCAAAGTGTTCAAACTACAGAGAAATGCTGTATTTAGAAAAAAATCATGAGTTTTTTTTTTAATTAAAGGATGTGAACATGGTGAAGTAGGAATAAAAAATAAATAAATGTATGTATGTATAAACATGGAAATGCGCATAATATGTCTATGTATTATTCTCCTGGTTTGCATAGGCTTAATTGTGCATGGAACAGTTTTCTGATTCACTGGCCCTGCTTAATGATCTGTGACGAGACAAAACATTGCTCAAAACTGTTTTGAAATGTTTGATACTATTGAAATAGTGACATCTGTTGGCCAGTCCGTGGTAATGCAGTTGTATAAATTAATTAAATGGCAATGTGATGGAACAGAGAAAATATAAATCCCAAACCTGTCTTTTTAGAAACGTATATATTGAAAATTTATTATGTGGCTCTACACTAAGATATTGTTGCATTTCAAAAAGCATGACTCATATTCTAAACCAGATTGAAATCTCTCCAATACATATATGATGTAGGCCTCTTCGTAAAGTTGTGTGTTTCAACGACACTCACAGGTAGACCTGAATCTGCAACACGTATCCACCAGCGGGCCGATCCAGGCCAAGTAATCCTATTTTCTTCTAAGTATCTTGTTTGAGAGCTTTCAATTTTACAAAACACGGTGACACCCGAGTAACTATAATGTTAATATATCTAAAGATTACAGCAGAAAATCAGCAGCTGCTGTAAACTTTACGAGTTCCTGTTTAAAGGTTTCCTCCATGGTTGATTCTGCAGCTAACCTGACCTCTCCTCATTAAATCATGCCTCCAACATGCAGTGCAAAGCTGCAGCTTGTGTATCTATCGTGTTCATTTCTGTAGATGCACCAGCACTAAGAAGCTCTCTCTGCCCTCCTAAATTCTGGGACTTCCTCTGCATAATTTGCATGACACAGTGTATCATGCAAATAGAGATCATGACACACACCTCAGGACTGCCAGGTGGCATAGCTGTACAAGGAATGACAACAAGACAGTAAGGCTGTTTCCACTACACTCAATACCCAGAATGAAGCAGGTCTCACTCGCCACAACGCCCCTAATTTGAATACGAGCCGGCCAGAGCGGACTTTTTTCGGGACTTTTGTCTGGACTTTCCCTGTTGCAGAGCAGGGCCTTTTTTCTCTTTTTTCTCCTTCTCTTTGAAAAAAGCCTAGTTACTGATTGGATAGATCGCTAAGCAGGATGTGACATAGTACTCGATGCCACAACAACACGCGCCATTTGTAAAAGCCAGCGAGTGTTGCCAACTTAGCCACTTTGTTGCTATAATTGGCAACTTTTCGGCTCTTCTTAAGGAGCTCCGGGGGCCGGGGGCTCCTTAAGAAGGGTAAGAACGAGTCGAAGCGGCACAGTCCTCCTGCAGCAGTCTCTCCCAGCTGCAGTCACAGAGCCAGCTAACAGTTAGCTCTGTAGCAGTACAGTGTGTATGTGCTGCTGCTGCAGGAGGTGTTCACTTACTGATCTCTGTTTGTTTACAACAAGCACCGGACACTCTGTGCACAGTTAGCGATGCCGGTTAATTCACAATCACTATGTTTATAATCAGCGGAAAAGCTGTGCATAATTAGCCATGCTGCTTTCTTTATGATCAGCTGCTGACTTTGTGCGCAGTTAGCGACGGTGGCCACAGTTGCGTCTCCCATGTTCAATCCATCGCAACGATCGAAATCGTAAACTCGTAAATCCCTCTGGGGGCCTTTTTGTGATGGAGACACGCAGAGTGAGAGGACATTTGAGAGGGCGTGGCCTGAGACTTTCCCGGTGGCCACTCTTCCCCCTAAAGGAAACACGGCTAGTAAGAGAAAAGTTTTAACATCTTTTAATAAGAAGTCTGCTTGAGGTGCTGGTGGAATGGTTATATTGTGCATGAAACACAAGAGAAACAGCTGCTATTAAAACAACAAATTAAATTATAAAGTAGTTCTGATGATTTTTGTGTCAATATGAGCAAAACAGTTGATTTATAACAATGTCGTAAAATTAGCATATTTCTATCCAAAGTTATATTACTTTATTTTAAGTTAAATATGTAAATGTGTTAGTTATTTCATTTCTTTGCAGAGTTTGAGCTTGCTGCTGTAGTAGTTTGTGTTGAACAGCAGAGGTCCTCCTTGTCTGCCACAGTGCTGCACCGTTAGTGTTGTCAAGGTAGGCTTCATCTCACAGCTTGTAGGCGGTTTGGTAAGGTGGAAATTTCCACTCCAGCCACTCTGGACCAAAGGCCATGAAGATGTTTTAAAGGCAGCAAAATTAAATATTAAATACCTTCCCACGCGGGAACTTTACAGCTCTGAAGGGGAAAGATAATAAATGCAGGGGATTTAGAGGTTGGAAAAAATGAATTGGGTTTTTTTTAACAGCAATTGACCTGATACTGACTAATCCATAAAATAGAGTGAAATTTTATGTGTTTGGGATTTTCATATTTGCTCAAATGAAATAAATGTGAAGTGTATAATTCCAGATGGCTGATACTTGATTTATTCAAGTGAAACAGTCCACAATATATAATAATTAAAGTTTAATTTTCAAAAGTCAGTTACAATTATAAATTCATGTAACATTTCAAGCAACAGAGACAGAATGTTGAAGAGATTAAACTGAAGCTTCAGAAGAGAAAACCTTTCGTTCATTCTCTTCACAGTTTCAAGGTTTCCCTCTCAGGCATTCTCCCTTTCAACAACCTATTCACCACTGTGTGTGTGTGTGTGTGTGTGTGTGTGTGTGTGTGTGTGTGTGTGTGTGTGAGTTTTATGTGTGTTTATTTGCACAAATGAGACAGTGAAACACATGATTATGTGGTAAAATACCAATCCTACCAAACAGAAGGAATTATTTCCGCTTTTATTACCATCAGCCCCTTCAAGGGTCAATGCTATATTGCCATGGGTTGCTATGGAAACTATTCATTTTTATGTGTGTTCCCTCTAAATAGTTATTTAATTTTACTGGCTCCTGCATTAAAAATCCCATTCAGTGAGATTCATATGAAGCCAATAAAGACATTTACTATTCAACAAAGGGGAGCTAACGTTTGTTGGCAAGGAACCAATATGCAATCCAAAGTTTGTGTCTATTTTTATGTGGACATTACGTCATCTGTGACCTTTAGGGACTAGAGGAAAAACACGGCTGATAAACAAGTTATGGACAAGCCATCTCGCCCATCACCTTGAGCTACAATGGCTTAAACACTCAACTATCAGCAATCTCCTGCTCATTGTGCTGCCCCAATTTATTCCTGAAGCTGTCAGAGATCACCTTGAAATATTTTTCTATCAATTATCGCCCCGTAAAATCACCACAAGTTGGGGGAGTCTGAATTTAGTCTTCCTTAATTCTAATAAGCTGAATAGAAACTAGCACTTAAAGTCATGCATTATTCATCTTTTATTACATCCCTCCTCACATTTAAACCATATTTAGGCAATAACAGAGAATACAGGGAAATCAAATGGCAGAAAAGTCAAGTCAAGTCAATGAGAAGTGCCTTAAACCTGCATTCTCTCTAATGGCCAGTAGGGGGAGACTCCACTAGTTGCTAGTTTGATAGTACACTGCAAAAAATGGGGTGTCTAAAACAAGATAAAAACATTAAATCTGAGGGAAATTATCTTGCTGCATGGACAGATAATTTCACTTGACAAGATTTCTTAAAATTAAGATTCTTGAATCTAAAAATCTAATATTCTTGAAATAACCATGTTGAACACTTAAAATAAGAAATTAACTCTTAAAACAAGATACATTATCTAACACTTCTAAATCTAAGTTGTTGGTTTTTTTTTATCTTGGTAAGAACCAAAAATTGTGCAGTGTACAGAAGTCTATGGGGAAGTTATTTCGCTTCTGACTTGATTTATTACCTCAGTAAATTCTAATGAGTTTATGGTCTCAATCCCTAGTTTCAAGCTTCAATGGCCTTCAGCATGATGTTCATTTTGTCAATTATGTTTCCATTTAGAGTAAAATAGATGATGAAGCAGGGTTTGATATATTGCGTGACGTTTTGGTTGATAATTTGTAACCAAAGAAACTTTGGATAACAGTGTAGAAGCGTTATAGCAATGTATATACACTGCATGGTATTGTATTACTTTAAATAGCTGTGAATTCGTTTTTAGGTGTTGTGTGTTTTTGTCTTGGAACTTTTATCCTTTAACATTCATAAAAGATTTTTGGTTGCTTTAAATGCCTCATACAGCATTTGGATGTACTAAAAAACACTTTCAGGAGTTGGCTGTTATTTCCCCTCCCAGAAAGTACATTTAGTTTTAAGCCTATTTTTAGCCAGCCAAAAGTAGCATTCAAAGTTAACGTGAATTCAGGATGTATCACTAGTGTTAACTGGTAACTTAGCTTTGTAACTTTGTGAGTTGCTGTATAACCACCTGAGCTCAATGGTCACTTCTGGCTCAAAAAAAGTCAAGTAACTGCCAAAAATGCCAAACTCTCAAAACCTTTCAAAACGATACTCCACCAACCAATGAGTGACATCACTGTGACTACATTCACTTCTTATCTATAGCCTATGGGTGCGATGTAGATGTAATCTGTGCAATCATATTACAGTGAGCTTTAATGTGGGGAATATGAGAAAGGAGTGATAAAATACTCTTCAACATGCTTTCAAAAGACTCAGCTGTGATTGCTAAATGTCCGGAACTTGACGGCAAATTGAAATCAGGTCAAATGTCTACATAGGATGTTCCCGTACAGTGTGTTGCAACAGTGTCATGCTTTGTCTTGACTGATTTATTCAATCTCTCTTGTATGTCTTTAAGTTCCTTGGAGGTGTAGTCAAAAACTAATTCCCACTTCAAAGGGAAGCTTCAATATATTAAACATTGTATCCTAAATTTCAAAAGAAAGAAAGAAAAACTGGAACTTTCGACATTAAACTTTTTCCTGTTTTGCCATTTTCATTTCCCTTTGACAAAAAAAAGTTGAAGTACCTCTGACAACCAGATGGAAGCAGCACTTTTATCTGCACCTACATGAAAAGTTGTCTTGAATCCATAGACTGTATACAAACAATCCTAAGGGGGATTAAGTTGAGTGTTGGCTGAGCAATAAATCACATTTCACATCTGAATATTTTATTAGATAAACAAAAATAGTTTTGGTTTTACAATTCAAACAAGGAAGTACACTGAGAAGAACACCTGGTAAAAGATAAGTGCCATTTGATACGGCAAAAAGAAAAAAACATGCAGAGAAGTTTTGACTCAGTTGATATCAAAGAACACCTGGATTCAATATCATCTGCCTTTTTTATAGAATACAAAATAATGGCCATTCCTCTGTGAATACAAAAGCATGACAGGTTATCGTGTTGGCTGACAGCTACTGGATGAATCATAATGTTGTCACTGAGTTAAACAGCAGTTAAATACCCAACAGCCATACACGATGGTCTGTTACATTAAGAGGGGCTCTTTTTATCCTTTGAGTAAAATTTATTCAGGGGAACAAACTTGACAACTACAGAAAGAGAAAAAGCAAGCAAATTACCAGAAACATTAACACAAGATGATATATTATCATTAAAATAAAATATCTTTACATCAAAAAAAGAGAAAATAAATTGGCATCACCCTTTAAACAGAGCATTTTAATATCTAGCCACAATCAATTACAATTCATATCACAATGGATATCCACCATTTGAAAAAACAAGACTGACAGTAAAGCACGACAGTTATTCGAGTCAGCTTAAGATGTTGCTTTACAAAAGTTTGGTTTTCAGTATAGAATAAAGTACAGTTGACTTTGTAACATGTTTAACAACTTGTTAATAGGTGACATTTGCTTTGTAGAGGATACTATAAACATGTGGAGTGAAATTCTTCAAATAAAACATATTAGAATATAAATTCTGCTGATATCCACATGGACACTTTGGTACTTTCTGTGCTTTGACTCAATTCAAATACTTTAATGAAAATTAACTTTCAAACCAAGTTCTGATTGAGATATTTCTGACCGAATCAAGGACTTCTATACAAACTGAAAACATAAAATCTAGGAAATCACTTCAATGACAAAAACGCTTGAAGATATTTTTCTCATTGAGGAATGCATGAAACGGCAAAAAAAACAGAAGCATAAATAACACGGATGACATTATCAGGTAAACGCGGTTGAGTTGCCTCATTGCAGCTGGTGATGGATCTGCGGAGCTTTGTGTGCACCTTGTCTGACCTCAGAGAAACTCGCTGGTACCGAGACCCGGCTGACCCGCCAAAGACTTGTGGTAATCTCTGCAATTGAGCGGTGCATCCTCAGGAAGCACCTGTATTTCCTCTTCCTGTCCTTCTTCAGCTGGCTCTCATTGGCTGGCTTCACCCCGTGCACAAAAGCAACAGCAAGCATAGTGTGAACGACACTTGAGTCTTAACATGCAAAAAGCACAAGATAAGAACAAGAGCAGAACTGGCAAGCTCAAGCTGTTCAAATTCCCCGGGACACTTCTGAATTCAGCATAAACCAGGCCTGAGTGAGCAGAGACACAAAGACGGTCAAAGCAGTTTTTGTTCCAGAGTCTTTTTTTGTGTGTGTGTGTTTTGCTGTAGCAGTTTGTAAACGGCACTGTCTTCAGCTCGTGACCACAAACAGCCGCCGCTACTCGGCTTTGTGGCAGTAAATGTCCTTCAGTGCTTTTAGCTCTTCAATCAGGGTCTTGTTTTGGTTTTCCAGGACAGCCACGCGGTTTTCCAGACATTTGACGTACTCCTTCTTTTTCCTGCGGCACTCGCGAGCTGCCTCCCTGGAGAGGAAAGAGGAGGAGAATATGTTTGAGTCGCTTGATGAGAGATGTAGTTGAGTTTCCAGACAAAATGCAAGCAAAGCACAATCCGAGGCAGCACATGTTTTCAAGGCTGTCAAGTTCAGGTTTTATAGTTAAACTGCTCACACATTTATGTGCATATTTTTCAATTTGTAATCAAAGGGCAGAGAAACATTTGGACATGCATAAAAGCAGTATGCTGCAGCTTTGGCCTTAGCACTGCTGCTGACTTGTCGCTTTGGCAACTAAAAAAGTGTGAACATCACCCTCGGGCCTGTCTGTCCAGACTGTTCTGTTGCATGGAGCCCTGGTTGAGTCTTTTAATTTCACTGCATGAATTTGCTCTCTTTTAATCATATTTTGCAGTAGAGTAACACATTTTCCCCCCAAAATGAGATTTGGAGAATTATGCTCTTACAGAGTGAATGCAGGATAGAAAATAAGACTCAGAATTCAAGGCTATTAGGTTTTGCTTGTAAAGACATCTCAGTGAGTGCATTCTTTAAATGACTGTGCACTGAACCTGAGCTTGTTTCTCCATTACCATCTCTTGGCAACAGCTCCTACCTGTTTTTCATCAGTCGGACCTCCCTCTTGCGGGTGATCTCTTCAGCATGCTGTGGTTGGGGGTTCTGCATGGAGCCCGGGGACGCAGCCATCACGATGCTGTGAGCAAGGCCTGAGTTAGGTGAACGCAGCTGGTAGGCGGGTATGTCTCCTGTGGCAGCTGTAGGGGGAAGACAGATTAAAATATTAGGACTCCAAGTTCTGTCACTTTAACATTTTGTTGCCCTTAGTCCTGTTTTATAACAAACATTTGATCCATGAAAGGAAACAATAATATATATTTAGAATTTTTCCAATTTATTCAATATCTATTCAATCTCTCAGTGTATTTTTTCATGTTTTCACCTAAAAGTGCGGTAAACATGAATATATTTCGCCAGAGGATGCAACTTCAGCCCTGAGCACTTATCTGCTCTCCTTCCTGCCTTAAAAGATGAATTTCCTGTCACCACGACTTTGTTCCTAAATGACCTGATTTGATGGAAAACGAAGTCCCTGTCGGCGGGTATTATCATGTAGGTGCACAAAATAAGAGGGAGAGTGAGCTGACAAAATTATTGATTATTTTGTATATTATACAGCTTGTTTTAGGGCAGCAATTAGGAGCTTAGCAGAAATGTGACATGAAAACTAATCAGTGAATAATTTGTATGTTTTTTTCTTTTTATTTAATGCATCTACAAGCAAGAAGCCCTTGCTTGAATCATAATAGGACATGCTTCATACTGCAGTTCCTCTAATGGCCACAAGGTGCTTGCTCAAACACAAAATAAAACATAAATAATGTATAATTTCTGCTCTTGAATTACTTCATTTGTGCACACAAATTAGTTATTTATTATCTGGCATTAATGTCAAATGGCTAAAACAGTAGAATTTAAATTTTATGCTTTTTGTGGCTGCTTTGCTTGCTTAGGGGGAAGCTCACGAGTCTTAGCAACACACAAGCAGCTACTGAAGTGTCTCAAATAATAAATGTATTCCCTCACATGTGTATTATTAGGTTATCAAATCCTTTAATAGTGGTAGTACTTTGTTCAGGCTAAGCAGTTACACATGCACCCAAACTAGACCAGCCACTCATTAAATATTATATCATATATTATTTGTTCAACAAGACAAATACATGTTTTCTTTTAACTTATTTCCTCCTGAGACTTTTTTTTAAAAGGTAATTTTTCTTGTGTGTTTGTGAGGTGATGTTGTGTTAACCACAATGTGAGCCACTGTGTGCTGCTGATAACCAGCAGTTTTGTATTTGTCATAAAAAAGTGACGCTGCTTCTGGAAAAAGCAGCTTTGTGGATGTGGTTTATCGGCTGTTTGAGTCATCAGTTGAGATGACTCAACTGTTAACTGATCTGCCTGCTGTCTCTCGCTATTTCAGTTTCTCTTCTTCACTTTGTTCCTGAGAAGTTTCTATCTTCTCCCCCTTTCTCTCTACAAACAAGCACACACAAGCACACACACACTCAATCAAAAAAAAAAAACACACAGCAGGTGTAAACACACACACACAAACGCACGAACACACACAGAGCCTCTCTATCTCTCTCTGTCATTGTAATAACAGAGTGACTCGCTCTGTGCTGACGTCAGTGTGTGCGTCTCACTCGCCCGTTTTGCATTCTCTCTTCCCTGCCTGGCCTCTGTTCCAGGAAACTGGAGTGACGTCAAACCGACAACTATCTTACCCTCCCTCCCCCCACTGCCACCCGCCCTTTTACTTCTTACCCCCCCCTCCCTGCCTGCCCTTCTGCCTGACAGCCACTCGAGCGGTTCAGAGAACAGACCGTGTGTACGTGTGAGTGAGCGTGAGTGTGTATGTGTGTGTGTGTGTGTGTGTGTAGCAGCGGGATATAGACTAACAGGAACATAGTTGAGCAAACTAACCAAAAGCCTTTATTACACCACCACCCTGAACTGTCATGGTGCTCTTCCTGTGGTCACATAGGAAGGACAGCTGTCCAATCTGTGGCATGTATCCTCAGTTTCAAGTATCAAGTAAAAGTGATTTAAAAGTGATTCAAACCTTGTCAATATTTCTCTGTAAAAAAGTTTTACATTTTCTCTACCAAAAAATATTTTCACTGTGCCTATTTGCAGGTGTAACCGTAGAAATAACTAAATAATCCTTATTGGAAAACATGCTGACAACATATGCAATACATGCAGAAATATCTCAAGAGTAAAATAAAAGTGACTTTTGCACCTAACACATAAACAAAGACTTATGAGAGAAACTCTACCTGATTCAGTCTCATCCCCAGTGACAGCCATCTCTTGTTTCCAATAATCCAGCACCACGGCAGCAACACGACACTTGAGCACAGAAACACTCTTCTAGCCTTTTTCCTTATTGCTTTACTACAACCTCTCTCTCTCCTTCTGCCTTTTCCCTCTCAGCTCTCTCTGCATCAGAGTGGTCACTCGTCAACTTTGCAGCCCGATTACAATTACAGGCATTGACATCACAATGACATCACTCCTGCCCGCTGAAGTCAGTAAAACACCCTGGATTAGAGTTCCTCCCACCCCCACCCCCCCGCGGATCAGACGCTGAAGCAGAGAAACACAATGTGAGCTGCATGGGCAGGCAGGCAGGCAGGGAGGGGGGGGGGGCGGTAGTGGAGGGGTTGTATTTTTAGCTCTAGTGACGCAACTAGAGAGACGCTCAACAAACAAGAGGATATTGTGTCCCAAGTGGCTGCCGTGCAAACTGTTGAGCACCCTGATTGGAGTTATTTTGTGTGTGTTTGTGTCTTTAATGACGGCAGGAGGGACGACAGAGGGAATAAAGATAATTGAGGTTTCAAATTATTTGTTTAAAGTGATCACAACATGTCCACAACTCAAATTGCTGAATTGTACAGCATAACAGTTATTTAACAAAGCTGTGAAAAGATTAGATTTGCTCTTTAATCTTCTGCTACACAGAAAGAGATGCTTTTGACTTTTCCGGTAACACAAATGGCAGTTTTTTTTTTTTGTTTTCTTTTTTGAATAAGCAGGCTAATAACTGGGTGGTTAGTTAATGGGATTGGTGTGAGCTGCCACAGCTGGGAAATATCAATACTACCAACAGAAACTCAAACATAAGAGCTAATAAAAAAGCATTTGAATACAATGGATTACAAAAAAATTATTTCAGTTAATTCTTTAAGTTTAAGCCAGTACTCTTTTAGTTATTGTAACTAAATGAATGAAAAGAGAAAAACATTTTTTTTCATAGTACATTGCAACTTGTGTGTGAGATGTAATCATATTGTCCATGCTTAATTGTGATTTGGCATTTTAAGAGAAATGATAAAACTTATTACAAAAACAGAAGACGATCTAGATTTGGCTGCTTTTAGAAAGTAAAAGCAATTGGCAGTTTTATGTTTCTAACTAGAGTGGAGTTTTTGAAATTGGACCTCTACGCTATCTGAGTCAGGAAAAGTTCTTCTGACTTTGGTGTGTTCATGAGCTTTAAGTTATAATGCTGAAACAACATGGTCACTACAAAGATGTGTGGTATCATACGTTCAGAGTGTTAAACAGCAGGTTCATAGCTGTTTTGAGTATACAGTCATGGAAAAAAAATAATTGTTCATTTTAATACCTGGTACAACTAAAGGATACAACTTGATAATGATTTTGGTTTTTATCAAGAAAACCATGGAAAATGTCTGGATATCAGCTCTTAAATTAAACTCTTATGGGCTATTTGTGTTGTTATCATTATATTTGTCCAAACAAATGTACCTTGAGTTGTACCAGGCATTAAAATTAACAAGAAATTGAAGAAAACAATGGTATAATAATTTTTTCCATGACTGTATGTGGCAATGAAAAAGGAAACGGATCAGTTGAGCCATTAAATGCGTACCAATATTTTCTTCCACTGTGAGAGCTCACAGCGCTGCAACTTAAGAAAACACATGAAAATACACAAAACACAAGCACATTGAGAAAACATCTTCATCAATTTGACAACACAAGCGCATCATTTAGAAAACGCACTGCAAAGACCACAACACAACACAATAAGAAAAAGCGCTGCAAATAGACCCCAACACAACAGAAGTGTTTCCAGAGGAAACGATCATTACAACGTTTCAATGATCATATCGACATATACATCTCATACATATCATATACATCATAGCTACATATCATAGCTAACGTTAGCCGGCGATCGATAGCGTGCTAACGTTAGCCGGCAATCGACATCGTGCTAGCATTAGTTAATTTCACGTTATAATGTTATAACGTGAAATTATCAATATCTTGAAATAACGTGATAATATCACATGCGGGTCCAGACATGTGCATCACTTTTAAGTGTCCTCTGGAAACACTTCTGTTGTGTTGTGGTCTTTGCAGCACGTTTTCTAAATGCTGCGCTTGTGTTGTCAAATTAATGAAGATGTTTTCTCAATTTGCTTTTTTTTTGTGTATTTGTATGTGTTTTCTCAAGTTGCAGCACTTCAATTCAAGAGGAAAATGATTTGTGCATCCGCCTACTGATTCTGATCTGCTCCAAAATGTAATGGGATCTTCCATGGCCCAAGGTTCATAATAATCGAGCCAGTAGTTGACACATAATCCTGCTGTCTAACAGACCAACAGACATAGAAAAAACCCAGAACATGACCTTCTTGGTGGAGGTATTTAGTTGGTGTTGGCATAGTACTGTAATCCAAATGAAAGCAGATGCTGAGCACATACTGTGTCTTCTGCCACAATTGTCTTGGGCGTTGCTCTGCCTAGTATGAGTCAGACTACTCGTACTAGACGAACACTTTGTTGCCTTGTCCCCCTGGTTTCTCAGGTAAACGAACTGTGCTCTGACATTTCATTGTTACCACCCACTCTGAGATCTGCCAGTAAAAGGATGGGTGTATACAACAAAACAGTGTAAAGTGCAAGAGCAGACAAGCTCATTCACAGCTGATCACCTAATACATACTAGAAACAGAAGGCTCCTTTTTTTGTTGAGCGAAGCAGTCTGCCATTCATTTTCACATACAAATGGCAGAGCAAGGAATTCGTTTGGAACCAGAAATGGTTTGTTGTTTGATGTGTCTGGATCTACTGAAGGATCCGGTGGCTATTCCCTGTGGACACAACTACTGCATGAGCTGTATTAACAGTCTTTGGGTTGAACAGGCTCAGAAAAGCTTCGTCAGGTGCCCTCAGTGCGAGCTGAGGCCTGTCCTGGTGAAAAACACCATACTGGCTGATTTAGTGGAGGAGGTGAAGGAGACTGGACTCCAAGCTGATCACTTCTATGAACCACCTGGCTTTCAAAACCACGAGATCCTCAGCCTCACAGAGGAGCTTCATGAGAACGTTTGCTCTCGACATAACAGGCTGAAGAGCGTTTTCTGTCGAACTCATCAGGAATGTGTCTGCTGTCTCTGTTCCATGGATGAACATAAAGGCCACAACACTGTCTCAGCTAGAGCAGAAAGGGCCGAGAGGCAGAGAGAGCTCGAGGTGACTCGACAAAACATCCAGAAGAGAATCCAGGAGAGAGAGAAAGATGTGGAGCTGCTCCAACAGGAGGTGGAGGCTATCAAGCGCTCTGCTGATACAGCAGTAGATCACAGTAATAGGATCTTTACTGGACTAATTAGTATATTGAAGAAACAGATTTATGAAGTGAGACAGCAGATCAGATCTCAGCAGAAAACTGAAGTGAGTCGGGCAACGGAGCTTCAGGACAAGTTGGAGGAGGAGATCGCCAATCTGAGAAGGAAACACGCAGAGCTGGAGAAGATCTCATACATAGCAGATGACATCTCTTTTCTACAGAGGAAGCCTTCACTCACCTGTCTCGAAAAATCCACACAATCGCCAAGCTCCAATACACATCCTCTGAAATACTTTGAAGATGTGACAGCAACTGTGTCCGAAGTAAGTGGTAAACTTCATGGGATTCTGAATGAGGAATGGCCAAAAGTTTCACAGACAGTGACTGAAGTGGATGTTTTATTGATATCTCCACAGCCCAAGACCAGAGCTGAATTCTTACAGTATTCATGTGAAATCACACTGGATCCAAACACAGTGAACCCACACGTGTTGCTTTCTGACGGGAACAGAAAGGCAACTCTGGCGAAAACACCTCAAGATTATCACAGGCACCCGGACAGATTTCTAGAAAGGTGGCAGGTCCTGAGCAGCGAGGGTCTGAGCGGACGCTGTTACTGGGAGGTGAAGAGAATCGGAGTGGAAGCTTTCATAGCGGTCACGTATAAGGATATCAGCAGAACGGGGACTTTTGATGCATGTGCATTTGGGAACAACTGCAAGTCCTGGGGATTGGCTTCTTATAAAAGTGGTTATCATTTCAAGCACAGCAACATCAGAACTCCAGTCTCAGGTCCTCTGTCCTCCAGAATAGGAGTGTATCTGGATCACAGAGCAGGTGTTTTGTCCTTCTACAGCGTCTCTAAAACCATGACTCTGCTCCACAGAGTCCAGACCACATTCACTCAGCCTCTCTATGTCGGTTTCTGGCTTCCAAATACTAAAGGAGACACGGTTGAGTTGTGCTCAATTAGATAGAGGTTATCGAAGAAACCTTCAAAACTTTTGATACCCTTTTGTGCAAAAACTGGCAGATTGGGCAGAAAGATTTTTATTTTTTTTATTTTTTATTTATGCATTTATTATTTTTTGTTTTGTTAAAATTTGTTTTAATAGGCTGTAACCTTAGTGTATGAACTCTAATCTCCTCTAAGCTTGATTACTGTAACAGCCTGCTCATCGGTATACCCAACAAACACCTCCAGAAACTTCAATTCATTCAGAACTGTGCTGCCCGAACTCTGATGAAAACCTGCAAATAAAACCACATCACCCCCGTTCTTCAGAACCTACACTGGCTTCCCATAACCTCAAGAATTCAATACAAGATCACCTTCATCACCCCCACATCTGGAACTCCCTCCCTGAACATTTACGACAACCCCAGTCTGTGGACACTTTTAAAAAAGGGCTTAAAGCTTTTTTGTTCAGGCAGACATTTTTAGGTTGTCCCTAAATGTTTTTATTATTTTCTCTGCACCTTAATCTCCTCCTTTAGCTGTTTTCTTTAATGCACTTTATTACCTGTGTCTTTTTTATCTACTGCTGATTTTAACGTGTCTGATTTTTCTCTAAGTCTTTTGTTTATTTTGTTTGTGGTTTCTGTAGCACTTTGCGATTTCTTTATGAAAAGTGCTTTACAAATAAAATGTATTATTATTATTATTATTATTCTTGTGAAATGCCGTCCTTTTTTTCTTTCAAAAGCATTTGTTCTTTTTATTTTTATAAGACAAAAAAAGTGCAAGGGAAAAAGGCAATGCTGAATGAGACAAGTCAAACTGTCAGCTATTCAAAGTTTACTTCTGGATTTACGTTGTTAATAATATATATTTATTTGCTCACATTTTATGTATGTTATGTAAATTGTTTTTTTTTATATTCCAGTCATTTAATCCAGTATTTAATTCCCTTGACTCTGCTATTCAGTATTAAGGAAGCCCAAATTATAACCGCTCCAACAAGGACTTTGTGTTTATATATTGGGCTTTTTTCCTTGTAAGGATGAAGACGACACTTATCCAGACACATTTTCAAGGATAGAGGCAAAGTGTCACTCCTAAACCAAGAAAGTCTCAACAAGAAGGGTTCATTGTTAGATAAACTATCCCAAAAAAGGGCACAGATTGTAACCCTATTATTTTCACAACACAGTCTGTGGCAATAATGTAAACTGGCTTTTGAAGTGATTTTTTTTCTTTTTGGTCTCCATAATGTCCATATTGTCCTTGAGCTGTAAGCACACAATCAATGGGTCAACCTCTGTGGCCCCCCAATAATCCATAACTGCTTCACCTTCTCTATAATCTATAGTCTCGCCTGCACTCTGACGGTGACACATGAGCACATGTATGAATCGTTAGTTTTTAAGCTCTGTCATTTTTTTCTCTGTGGTATGATTCAAACAGCGTCAATTATCTCTCTGATTCATATTGTAATAATAAAGGTTTAAGGCATCAACATAGTTTCATTCAAGAGTTTTCTGTCAAACAAAGACAACAGACATTGAGAACAATAATTGGCCCAAATACAAAAGCATACTTTGTCATATTAACACTTATTTATAGCTTAGATTGAACTGCAAAGCTTTTTCAGCCCTGCTGGTAATGTACTGGCCCCAGGACAAACTGGTCACTATGGTTACTAACACCCAAGGTTGTAGGCGTGCCCTGTACATTTTTTTCTCTGTCTTAATCCCAGAATTTCAAGTGAGGATTATCAGATTTAATTTGATTCACACATGTCAATTTAGCCTCCATTTATGCTTCATCACTGTAGAGATTATTCTTCACGCTAAAACAACCTGGAAATGATCACATTTCTATTTAAACATGACATTTCAAAATCAGTTGAACCTTACCTTGGACGAGCACCTGCCCCCCCTGGATATAGAACTGCTGTGGTGAGTCTCCGGGCTGAGCTGCACACTGCAGGATTGTGGCTCCAGGCTGCGGGTTGGGGGAACTGGCCACCGTCAGGGTCTGGGCCCCCTGAAGGGCTTCAGCTCCAGGGCTGGTCAACTGGATGGCTCTCCCCTGACTGATTGCAACTGTGTGGGGTCAAAGTTCAGTGATAACTAGTCTGTTATCTCAATGGAACGGAGCAAAGTTGGATTTTTGTTATGTCTGAAGTTTAGAAAGCAAAACTATAAACCACCAACATGGTTGAATATTTTAAGTCAGGAGTAAATAACTGTAGATGTAAAAACTTTAACTTCAATCCATTTTTCTATAAACCACCAATATGGTTGAAAATTTTAAGTCAAGAGTAAATAACTGTAGATGTAAAAACTTTATGGGAGAAGTAAACCACAACTCCCATGGAGCACTCTAGCAGGACATATCTAGTGATAGGAAAATGACATTCACTGGCCACTTTATTAGGTACACCTGTTCAACTGCTCGTTAATGCAAGTATCTGATTGGCAATGGCATCTAAATGCATTTAGGTATGTAGACATGGTGAAGACAAGCTGCTGGAGTTCAAAGGGAGCATCAGAACGGGGAAGAAAGGTGACTTAAGTGACTTTAAACATGGCATGGTTGTTGATCTGAGTATTTCACAAGCTGCTGATCTATCAGCCATCTCTAGGGTTTACAAAAATGGTCCAAAATAGAGAAAATAACCAGAGAGCGGCAGTTCTCTGGGCCAGAATATCTTCCTGTGTGTCAAAGAATAGATTTTGAAACCCTGTTGCTTGTTTACAAAGCACTTAAAGGTTTCAGGCCCAGATATATCTCAGAGTTACTTATTCATTATGAAGCATCCAGATGCCTCAGGTCACCTGGGACAGGTTTTTTTAAGTGTTCCCAGAATCAAAACCAAGCAAGGTAAAGCTGCATTTAGTTTCACCTGTGAAACCAGCTCCCTGAATACCTGAGGTCTGCTCAAACTGTCTATTTAAATTTAAAACAGGGCTGAAAACATTATTGCCTACTTCAGTTTTCTCACAGTTACAAAATATATATTTTATAATCCTTTTAATTGCTTGTTTCAGTTGTTTTTATCATCTTCTAAATACACTTCTACTGTCTAAATATTATGTTTAAATTCTGCTTCCTACTTCTAATGCTTTGAATGTCTGTTGTATTTCTAATATTATTTTATGCCTCTGTAAAGCAATTTAAATGACTTTGTGTACGAGTGGTGTAATACAAATAAATTTGCATTGCCTTGTTGATGCCAGAGGACAGAAGACAATAGCCAGACTGGTTGAACAGGAACTCAAATAAAGTAGCAAAAAACCTCACCGCCACTTTATTAGGTACACAGTGCTAACTGATTAAGTGTCCGGTGAGTGTATAATCCTCCACAGCTAATTTACAACAAATGCAGCAACCGTGATGCATTTTTTGGGTCCTGATTGGCACAACAAAGGTTTTTGAATTTGCTACAGCTTGGATGTGTGCTTCTGGTTGTCCTCCATCTTCTCCATGGCAACAGCACAGAGGCAGCTGGATACTGTTGTATTTTAAGCCATTTACCACACTTAACTGATAGAAAACATGTGATTAAGCACTCGTTCTGCACCCTTTGCTGCTCTACACAGACTTATATTTGCACAAACACAATGGATTGATGTTAAAACATACAATACTGTACGTTTTAGAGCACCGGACTGTAAAATAGATGTCAAACTCCATTTGTTGAGGCTGTTTAAGTTCAGCTAATATTCCTGTTTATGTGTGTGTACTGACTATATTGTCCTGAGCTGGTCTGGTAGATGGAGGTCGGCACCGATGCTGAGGAACTGGAGACCTGCACCTCCTCCTCCGTCTTCTCTTCATCGATTTTAGGAACTGCTGGTGCATCCGATGAAAGCTCATTGAGAATTTTTCTGTGGGAGATAGATTTCCATAAAGTGATTCCACACTGACAGTTCATCATGATCACACTTTACACACTTTATCATGCTCCTGTTTAATGTTGACATCTTTCTACCGATAAGACGGACGCCTGGAGAGAAGCACCCGTCTCTTCTGGGTGTCTGACTCATCATCCTCCAGCTCTGCTACAGTGGCAATCTGCAGAAAACAAGCAGTAGTTAAAAGTGGTGAGTAATCCACGATATATGTATTTTTAATTTTGGCATCATCACTGGTGTTAAATGTTATCGCTGAGGGGGAGCTGCTTTCCGTACACAGATATCTGTGAGTAAACTGGGACGGGATGTGTTCAGAACAACAAATCGTGGAAGATTGGGATGACGTCAGGGGAGGAATTTGCTGGCATTTTATTTTGAGCCTTCATTTTTTCAAAACATCACATGTCTCAACACATCACACATTCTATATACCATGTAATTATATGTGAATGTGTGAGGTAACGCCCTCCTTTCTCCAAGTATGACCTCACTGAAGCGTGAATAAACAGGTTTACATTCTTTACATATCCAAATGGTATGACAAACAGGAACATGAGCTGATAATGTTACATAAATCAGTTAGTTTTAGGTGCGTATTTCACCAACACAAAGGCCGCTTTGGCCCTGATTGAGGACGATGTCTGCGCCAGACAAAGGACTAGTCTGATTCATACTAGATTAAACAGAGGTGTGTCCATGTCTACTCATTTATAATTATGCAAGTGAAAGAGAGGACTATGCTCTCAAAGCAAGATCATAAAAGTAAGAGTTAATTTGTCATAACTTGCATTTCTCCGGATGTTCAGAGAAGCAAATATCAAACTTTTAATAAACTTGCTTGATCAGAACTGTGTAAGAAAGAGTGGCACAGGATATTCATTTCTATGACATGTTGTAATTTCAGCGACTATCATGATTAGGCAGAACTTGTTATTGATGAAACTCGCTGATAAGAAGTGCAGATTACTTTGAAATCAGTTCGCAAAACCACTTTGTGGTTGACATGCGCTGTTTCCCGCTGTTGTGCGCGTTTGACCTCCTTCCTGACCAATTTCCTTGTAAAGGTGCTTTTCATGTTACAAAGCTTTGCAAATTGAGCTGCACATGTGTGCAAATGTGTTGCAGCGTGTTATCTGATCTGTTGTTTCATTTCCCATCTGCAAAATGTTTTTTTTCTAGTGCAGAAAATGCTGAAAAAGCTGTGTGTCTACAACTTGTTATTCAGTGAAACAATCCCATTGTGACTTTTGGCCGGCGTCACACACAGGTCAGTGTCGTCTGTTGTGTCTACAGTTTGTGGATCTGTCCTCCTGCCCAGACGCAACAACATCTCCTGCAAGTGAAGGTTAGTCTGATGAGCTTAAACCTCAGCTCTAACTGCTCACATCAATCCTATTAACACATGCACTGCATTAGACCACAAGCAGAGGACCGCCTACACATGGCACCTAAATCCTCATTCACCTACACACTAGCTCTGACATCACAACCCCATTTCTGTTTACAACTGGGTTTTTTTTTATTGGACTTAAGTCACCTAAATAAGGACTTGACATTTCACTTGTTCTTTTGCTTAAGACTTGATCTGGCTCAGTCTTGAATGACTTGAGACTTGCTCTGGCTGAATAATATGGAATCCCATTTCAGTCTATAATAAATGAATTAATAAATAAGAAAAAATTGCGTTGTGAAATAAATCCTGAAATAATTGAGGCAATAAATATATATAAATATAAAGATATGAATAAGTCAGTATAGTTCATTCAATCAATCAATCAATAAGTAAGTATTTTTTTTATTTTCAAGGACATTTTTCATAATAATACTTTTTTATTTAAGGCTTTATTTATAGGCAGATTTGTTTATTTCAGGTTGTATTTATAGGCATATTTATTTATTTTCCTTTTTTACCTAATTATTTAAATTACTTGAGACTTGAATGGAAATTTACTGGAAATGTATTTGACTTGGATTGAATTCACACTTTCTCTGACAATGTTGACTTGTACATGTTTTGAATGACTTCAGGCATGACTTGAGAATTGCCCTGACAGACTCGAGACTCTATGTCAGAAATGACCGGGACTTGTCTTCAATGACTTGAAACTTACTCTGACAGATCTGACTTGAATCGTCTTTGGAAATACCTGGAATTGTCGTAAAAAATTACTAAAAACTGTCTGTGACCTATTAGAAACGTGACTTGGACTTATCCTAAATTATTATTTCGAACACCAAAAGACTTAAAAAGAGATCTTGCTGATGCTGATATCTTTATGCATACAGACTGTAGTCAATATGTGGTGCAAATATTCTGTATCTTAACCTGTTTAAAGAAAAAGCTGAAGCTTAATTAAGTACAAATGATCACAGAGGACATTGCATGTTCTCACCTGTCCAGACTGGACTTGTGGAGACTGTATGACAGAGGTCTGAGGGGCCTGGATGACCCCTTGGACCTGCACCGTCTGACCGTCAAACAGCTGGACAACAGTCACATCAGGAGACTCTTCTGCCCCCGACACCTGCAGGCACAAATCCAGACAATCACACCAAATTACTCAGATGGAAGACTGGCTTTAGATGTGAGATGGAAAGAAATTTGCTGAAAACACTGATGCCCTGCTGTTTATAACAAGGTGTGCATGTGAGTGTTTGTACCTGAGGAGGTTCTGCAGGAGACGAACTGTCTTCACTGTGGTTCTCCTCTCCATCTGTCACTGAGTTGTTTAGACTGCTGTCCAGCTGAGGCGAGACTGAGGCGTCCATAGTCGTTCACCTGCACAAGCAGATTATTAATCTTTCTGCTGAGGCTGACAAAGACCTTTGTTATGTTTTCTTCTCCAATTCAATGCCTGCAACAAGCTAGACTTTTCTTCGTATCAATGATATCTCTTTAATGAAGAATTCCATAGTCAAATACTGAATTTGGAAAAACTGCTTTCAGTATTTCTGCTGCATCTACCTGGAACATCTTAGAACATTTACTCAAACTCAACACAATTATAACTCTTTCACTGTAACTGTTTTTTGTCTGTGTTGTTTTGTGTTTTCTCTGTACTCTTGACATCATTGTAAATAAGGGGTTGCCCTCAATGATTCCTCAAGAAAATAAATAAAGGATAAATGAAATTGTCACATTCAAGGTTTAAATTGTTTCTCTAATGTGCCAAAAAAACAAAAAACTTTTGAAGTCTGAATCTGAAATATTATGTTTTTAGACCAGCCAAACACAATAAACCCTTTGAATTCAGTACAGATTCATAGTTTGCTGCTGTTGCTTGCAGGTCAAAATTGGCAGTGATTGTTTAACCAGCTGGTTACAAATTTGTATCAATATAACACCCATTTCTCATGCTCATTGTGTGCAGCAGCCACCCTGTGGGCCGGCACACTTTCACACCCCATGACAGAAAACTGGCACGAACTCAAATACTATTTCATACATTTTAAGATGCTTTCTATCTCAGAAAAGGGGCAGAATAACAAAGGAGAAGAGTATTTTTTACATTAACATCTTATAAGTGGTTTGTAGCAGACATGAGGAACATTACATATCAGTAGATCTGTAAGGCTAATGATTCCAAAGCCCCGACTGATGTCATCAACCAGTGTCACAACAAAAAGTAGTTCAAATGTTGAAATAAATAAATACATACATTTATCAGGGTCTCTGTTATTTGCTCCAAGCACTATCTTAAGTCAATGTTCTCAACTTTGAAACATCAGATTAGACATTGTTTTCCTAATGCAAATATGAAATAAAATGTCATTAAAATGTAATTAAAGCATGGGATCATTTAAGAACTGTAGGCCCTGAATATCCCTAAGTTTTAAAATATTTGCTGCAAAAGTATCAAAGGACAGGACTATAAAGACTCCTTTTCCATTTCTCAAAATATAAAGGTTGTAAAGACAGTTTCCACTTTTTATAGGTGTCTTTCAAATTAAGTAAACTAAACTTTGAATTACCAAGTTCAACAAACTCAATACACAAGCAGAATCTTGATGGCAAATGTTACTTCCGTTTTTTAGCAATACATGAAAATACAATTGCATTACAACTTCACTTATATGTTTACTGGCAGCACTTTTATTTTTTAACGGTGTATTGATTCATTAGCGTAATTTAGAAATAAATGACATATATATTCAAGAGGAATTTCGAACAAAAACTGAAGCGTTGATATTTTCTTTTATGGAATGTTTTATTTTGAAGAGACACATTTCGCTTAACATCCGACGTTCATGTCACTCTGTCTGACTTGACGCAGCTCTGTGAACTTGAGCAGAAAGGAAACTGGTGCCAGCGGAGCCTACCGAGAACACTTTTTTAAGTCTCGGGTGTTCGGCTAATTCTACCAGCAAAGCAAAGTTTTCAATGAAAAGTTTGGCACCGGAGACGTGCTTGCACCTTGCCCTTCGGCTCTGCCCGACTGGCGCTGAGCAGAAAAAATTGACAGCTTTGCAGGGACTTACCGAAGTTTTACGTAGTCTGACTCGTCACTAATTACACCATGGGGTGGACGGCCTGTGCCTTCGCTCACGTAGTTTCACGTCAGCGCTGATGATGCTGTGCCGAAAATGTCGACCGACGAGTCAGTTTAACGTCGAAGAGTGTCGAGGTGGAGCGAGATGATTCACGGCCACTTACTTCCGGTTTCGCTTTGCACGGCAGCGGCAAAAATCTGCTTCTAGAGATTTTGGTTCAAATTTGTCAACTTTCTATGCATTAATTTCTGTCTCTGTTTAGCATCTTTCAGTCTGTCCTTACATCACATGCATGGCTCCTTTTTCTCCACACAAACTTGGCTATCAGTCAGATTTTTCATTTTATTTTAATTAACAAAGTATAAAGCTGCCAGGAACCGAAAATACAAACAAAAGACATAGGTTTCTATGGAAATGTACCTTTTTTTTCTTTCTGTTTTTTAATTTATTTATTTTTTAACATTTATACACACAAAAACAGCAGAAAAAATAATAAATAATAAAACTGCAAAACAGACTATTTGCATATAAATTAAAAATATAATAGTTTTCATTGTAGAAAGAGAATTCACATTTTAAAAATGGTCTAGAAACATAAATGGCACACTGTGAAAGTTCCTATGATTGCACTTTCCACTGGCTTTCTCAGCTTGTCTACATATCATATATAAATAAAGTTATTTCTGTAAATAAAACATGTGTATTTTCAATAAATAGATGGACTCCAGGGAGGGTTAAACGGGCATAAGTAAGAATTTAACTGTTGCATAGGCCAAATATATCTCCATATATTTAAATTGTATCGAAATGTATTGCTTTAAATACAATTAATTCTCTGTTTTCTTTGTTTTGGACCAAACCAAATTGTTTACATAGCTGAGTAATAGGCCTAAATAAAGTTAAATTCAACTGCAAAATGTGTCCCCACAATTAAAAGTTAGATATTTCAGGAATATAAAATAAAGAGATGTGTATTACATTATAGTATGTTAAATATATGTCTTATAACGTGTCTATAAAACGTAAAAGGTAGGATTTTTTTTATCACTAATAGGCTGCACAGCCAGTGAAGTCCGTTTAAACAAAGAAACACGATTCAAGTTTGCAGTAATATAGACAAGCTGATACACTGTCTAATCTTATATACATTTTGGATATTTTTCAGTGTTTTACTATGAAGACTGAGTGTCTTGTTTATAAACCAGAGTAATGTTGCCATCTACTGGCTGGACAAAATAAACACTTTTAACTCAATTTTGCAATTTCTTTTTTTTTTAAATACTCTTTTTATTGGTTTTTCATTTTTATAAACACAAACATTAGAAAAAACAAAAACAAACCAGACAACAAAGCACAAAACAAAACAAAAGAAGTCCCACCCCAAACTAACAGTGAGCGCTGCGCTATATATTTCTATTTATACATAAAATAAGTAAGCAAATAAAAAGACCACAGGAGACAGGTAAACGAAGAGCACATGCATAAAATAAATGAAAGGGCAGACAGCCCTCATCTTCCAGGGACAGATGAAGAGTTATAGCTTCTGTAAAAAGGAATGCAATGGTTCCCAGATCCTCCAGAACTTGTCCGATTTGTGATTAAGGTCATGAGTTAACTTCTCCAGAGGAATAAGAGCAGACATCTGTGATATCCACCTCAGCAAGATACATTTTTTAGCCAAAAACAAAAGATTTATCAACAGAGATTTGGAGTCTGCAATTTAGCAAATTCAATTGAATTGGACAGAAACAACAGTGTATAATAAGTCTAACACTATATGTGTCTCAATTAAATTATTAACAGTAAGCATTTAAATAGTGAAAAAATATTAACTAACACCAGACACCTATAGGAAAATTAAGTATCTTCCATTTTCACAAGCATATTAATGTGCGATATACAATCAGAATACTGGGTTGTTACCTCTGGAGACTTGATATGCCTCAACAATAAACTGCAGTGTTTCAAAGTGTTGATAACTGACTTAGTTTATACTAAACTCTTTGATTATACACTCTACAAGAACATGCATAAAATAATAACAGTAATAATAATACAAAGATTTGTTATTAAAGGACCTTGCAAAAGTAGAGCTTTTGATCTTCATCAGCATGACCGAATAAACACTTAGTATGTTTAAAGCTTCCAAAAGCATACATAAGAAACATAATATATGGACTATGTTTATCAAAACTTTTTTTAAAGTTTTTTTTTTAAATATATGAAATGCTATCCTAATGCCATATCCCTATGCATGATTTCATTCTGATGTAAAGGTGCGTACAGTACTGTGGCTCTACTGTAGAATCTGTCCTGTTCTCGCTGAATTCCTTTATTTAGATCTGACTCTGGCTGACCCCAGAACCACCATCTGTCCCCGTGCATGCCAGAAGAGGTCGTACTGTTCACACATTGCCCCTGCTGTTATCAAAGAGCACTGCTCTGCATGGCCAAGCCCCTCCCTTAATCTGTGCCAGTGGGACCATAAAATGCGCCTAATTCAGCAGAACTGAATGAGGTGTTTCAGAATGCTGTTTATTTATAGTGCAGAAGTTTAATATGCATAGATTGTATTACAAATGTCGTACATTGCAAATTCATAAAACAGGAATTGCAAACTGTCTTCCATTAAAGAAGAATAAAATAAGACATATACAGTACATACATAATATACATACATTGAATACATAAAATGCTTACATGGTTGGCATTTGGCTGATATTAATATTGCACATTGGTTTTTTTTAAAAGAATTAAATAGATTTTAGCATTATAGCGATAAATTGAAAAATACATATATATATATATATATATATATATATATATACTGTGTATATATATATATATGCAGAGGATATACACAGTTTAGTATAAGGGGTATAAAACAGATATATAATATAGAAAATATACAGAAGATATTTATATGTAAAGTATGCTGTACAGCAAATTCAATTCAATTCAATTCAAAGAACTTTATTTTTCCGTTAGGAACTTCACATGTGGAGGAGCAGCAACAATACAACAATACATACAATAAACAAACACACATACACACGCGCGCACACACACACACACACGCGCACACACACACACACACACACACACACACACACACACACACCCACACACACGCACAGACACACACACACACCATCAGCCCACACTAGACATATGGCAGATAATAAAATCTTTGCTGAGCCTAGTGAAATGAATAAGTAACTAATACCTCCATAGTGGAGGAGCAATAAATAACAGTTTAAAAAATAATAATAATAAAAATAAAAATAAAAAAAGTCCAGGTGTTAAAAGAGAGAGGAGACAGTTCAAAATATATAAAATAAAATATATAAAAGTATAAAGTGTGCGATTGAGTATGATGATAAGTATGATAACAGAAGTATGATACTGTTACGATATTAATATTACAAAGTATAATATTAGAGTATAAAAAAATACAGTAAAGCTAGTAATGTGTTACAAACTGTTTCCCATTATATTTTCATTTTCTGTCATTGTTCCTATAATAACATGTATCATTTGTTGAAATAACTTTTCATTCTGGACATATTGCATTCTTATTTTATTTGGCTTTCAATTTTCCATCAGAACATTTTTGCTATCCATCATTTTAGTAATGAGATTTAATCATATTGGATATCCTGGCCTGTGTCCCCTTCATCCCACTGCTTACACTCTAGTCCTCCCTCCTCCTCCTTCACCTCCTCGGCCTGTCCTGTGCTCAGAGGATGGAGCCTCCAGATGGTCCAACACCAGCAGCAGAAGGGGGACCGTCAGGGGGCACAAAGGCCTGACAGCAGGGAGCCACATGACCCGGGCCAGACAGCTCTTTAGCACAAAATTAGCCCGGGATGAACGCGTAACACAATTACATGCTGTTAATACCATCAAAGAGGTATTTGGGCGTCCGTTGTGCCCTTTGCAGCTTAACTGGCCTAATTTGGTAAATTTCACAGTCCTTTTGCAGGCACTTTGAGGCTTAAAAGTCATGTTATTACATATTATTTTCTACACTTATTGCCAAAATAAGATCAAAGATCAGCCTCAAAATGTCTGCAGTATAAATGTTGGTGTTTCAGACCACGTAGGAGGCTGCAGATGATGTGTGTGTAAGGACATAATGAGGGGTTGTGGCCTGGTGTCCCTCAGGGTTCATGTGTTTGTTGTGTCAGGGGTGCAGAGTCCTCGTCTCAAAGCCACCCACGCAACCACAACACATCTGAACTGAAGCTCCCTGTGATTTTAAATGTCCCTGCCGAGCTGTGTTCAATTTGATTTGCTCTGCACAAGCTGTTACACTGTCTAAATGATGGACTCTCATCCTAACTGCATCTGAAACATGCTGTGTCTGATACAGTGCAGATAATCAGGTTTTTTTAAAGTTGATTTCTTGTCTTTCTTGTTTACCTACATAATTAAACTGTTTATGATGAAACTGATCCAAACATTCTGTCATGAATTAACTATACTTTTTCAGAGATGGCTTTAAAAATACAGTTTCCGATCATAATGGGAGGAGTAACTTTCCAATTTGGACCACAAGAGGTCCCCACTGATTCAAATATGTCAGACACAAACGTCATATCTGAATATCTGAATGGACATTTGTGTATTTGGTGTCACTTTAAGAGGCGTATTTCTCATCTTTGAGTAAAACATTTGATAAATTGCTTTTCAAAGGACCTCAACTTATACTAAAGTCTGACTCTTGTTTCTTCTCTGATCACTCTTTGACTACCACTCGAGTGAAACAATCACTGGCCAAGGTATTGACCTTTGACCTTGCTCCTTCACTACTGTTGCTTATCATGTAAAAAAAACAAACTTGAAGCACACTCTATTGTAAGCAGCTCTGTGCCAGACAACCGGCTATACGTCAAAGCTGTTATAAAACCTGCACTGTAAATAATTTACTGTGATTTTTACAGTAACTTATTGGCAGCAATTATTTACAGTAGAACTACTGTAAAAAAACAACAACACTGTGATTTCAGTTTTATTTACAGTACTGGTTTCTTTACTGTCAAATAAAAAAAAACTGTTAAACACTGATTTTTATAATTTGATAATAATTTCATCATTAACTAGTAATTGCAAGTAATTACTCTATACACTAAAGAAAATAATATTAATACATTTACTCTTTTACAATTGATTTCCATACTGTGTTTTCAAAATAAAGTTTTTCATACAAAACACTGTTTTGTATGAAAAACTTTATTTTAAAACAATGGAAAAATACAGTAATCTACTTTACTTTTCATACTGTCTACTGTATTTTTTCTGCAGTAATGTTTAAACTACTGTGATTTTCCACAGTAATGCTTTGACTACTGTAATTTTGTCACAAGGACCGATTTTTATTGTAAATTATACAGCACTATATTGTAAAAATCAAACACAGTGATTGTTTACAATGTACAGTCCCCTTCACTAAAAGTAGCCGGTTTATTGTTTTTCATCCCACCGGCGTGATTGCACATTTCATCCGTGTTACCTTTTGTGAAAACCACCACGAACAAGTGCTCATATTCTCCAAAGCAGAGTCTGTTTAATGCATTGTGACAGCTGCTGAGGCTGTGGTTGGTGGCCTGTGAGCGCTCCAGCTGTGTTAAGAGTTAAAATAGTCTCACAGCTGCATGCTGGCACCGACTGGTGGAGCGGTCTCATTTAACCAGTGCCCATTCAAACCACACACACACTTTCCACATACTTTAAATTCAGTGCCTCTCCTCTCTTCTCATGTTCTCATTAAACCTTGTCTTGCAGCTTTTCTTGGCCCTATGGACACTATAACCTACTCTTCAATCAGGGACATCTCACTGAGAATGTGTCTGCCTTTTTGTTTTTTCTTAAAGATATAACAGGATGGCACCAGATATGAAAGCAGGCATAGACGTTAATAATCTCCTGGCTCAGGTGGATGTTTCCTGCAGAAGCCTGGTCCCTGTGGTGTAGACATGTTCAGACGTACATCTCCATCCATGTGGCGCAGCTGCTCCTAAAAGCTCCCCAGATGGATCTTGACTGCTTTTCATTTGGGGGCTTGGTTCAGTTTCAGACCTGGGTGGAACGATGGACTGAAATAGGAAGGGAGCAGGTGCACAAGGAGGCCTGTGGTTTATACCAAGTGATGATGTATCATCAAGTGCAGTAAAAATATATATAGCCTATCGCTGCTTAGCAAAAAAAAAAAAAAAACAGGCTCACAAATTGAACATGCACAATATAGTGAGACTTTTAGTCCCATTTCCAATTATCTTCTCGACTATATTGAACTTAAATCTAAGCTCAGCCTCTAAAAGAATATGAGACTGAGAGAAATGTCTTCACTTTAGTTGGTTTTAATCAACTTTGTATTCTCATAAGGACACAGCTAGAGGCTTTAGTAGCTAAAATCTGCACTGATTGTTTTCAATCAGTGTATTGATTCTAATATTTTTGTCCCTTTATTAACAAATAGAGAAATACAGACATTCAGGATATAGCAAGACATACAAAGAGAAATGTCAGTTACAGTAACTGTAGGTTTATATATATATATATATATATATATATATATATATATATATATATATATATATATAATAAAATAATAAGCCACATAGGGTATAAGGTGCTTACTTTTATACTATTCTGGGGTTTCTGAAATTTTGAGATCAAAATGATGGGCTGTCCAGTCATATCAAGTATGAATTTTTCCATATCCCTCCATACCCCTCCAATATAGATGACAATGGGCAAACATAAAATAAATGTAAAGTTGTCTCTGGCTTATCTCCACAAAAAGTGCACATTTCGCCTATCAAACCTGGAAATGAATTTATTACATGGGTAAATATTATGCAAAATTTCAAAATGAACTTCTCTGATCTTATTTGAAAGACAGAATGTGAAGGGACACAACCATGCTCTACGCCAGTTTATTCCCTTCAATTGTGAATCCCAAAAGAACTTTCCTCTGCGGGAAAACTTATTTTGTCTCTGTATTTTTTTTCTGATATGCTTGTTTGTGCATTCTTTATCCATTATATCAATCTCACACATTTTTAGAGAAGCTATTTGAACAGTAGGCTAACATTTTGATAATTTAAGTGTCATTTTATTAACTCAATCATGGAAAGGCTGGAAAGGCTTTAGCTTCTAGGAAGTTTTCGTTGATTCCAATATAATAATCACTGCTCTCCTCTGTGTGCGTGCAACGTTGCTTCCCCGCGCGCCAAACATTACCCACGCTGACCACAGCGGGGGGCCACACTGCAACTGTGGCTATCCCTGCTCCTGAGATGCCTTCATGGACCGCTCGTAAACTCCCACCTCAAAAGTTAGAAGTTTGGAATGCGTTATTTCTCCCACTATTTATAGAAGGTATTTAACACATGTATAATGCCTTCTTTTGATGTCTCACTTGCAAAGACATAGGGATATGTTGTTGGCTTCTTCAATAAGCAGAATATTTGATTATATGGGCTACCTTATCACACAGAGAGAAGGAAATGCAGTTTTACTCATTTTTGTTAAGTATTTATAGAAACATATTCACATGTGAAAAGCAGAGGCATAATACAGAACTGACTGCAGAGCTGGACTACTGATGCTGCAATTACTATAGAGGACAAGATATACTGCACATCTACCATGTAATATGTGCCTTAATTTATTAATTAATAGGCCTATATCTTTAGGCCTAAGTAAATGAATCCGGGCCAAAAACATTGGTAACCTAAGCATACCACAGTGGTATAAGGAATTAGCTTTATGTTTGCCCCTGGAAAGAATTACATACATGCTTTAGAATAACAAGAGGTATTTCAAAGAGTATGGGGACGTTTTATACATTAAATTAAAAACAATAATCTGGCTTATTTAATAAATGAACCTGGAGCAGAATAATTTTACCCTCTGCATATTTTATACTTATGTTAATTTCCTCTACGTACTCTTTTTGAATGGATCCTTAAGGACTCTTGTTCTTAAATTATGCTGCCTTTGGCTGCCATGTTCTTGTATGTTTGCTTGTTTTGTATTTTTCTTGTGACCTATGCGTCAATTTTGTAAAACAAAACTCAATAAATATATTATTGAAAAAAATGTATCTGGGCTTCACTGTTTCCTTTCCTAGAGGCCTAGACCAACATACACATTGTTTGCTATCAAACTGTTAATGTATTGTTTGTTTTGTTAATAAATGTTTAATTTTGGTTTAAATTGAGACTTGTATAACATTTGTTATCATTGTGTCATTTTTATCGTGTAAATGGAGGGAGAAAAGGCAATATCAGCTTCAAGAATCGGCCCAAAAAAAATCAGCAGCACATATCGGGGATCGATTAAGACTGATGTCAAAATAATCGCTATCGGCATCGGCCTTTAAAAAAACCCGTATCGGTCGACCACTACTCTTTTGTCATTCATGTTGGACGGCAGGCTCTGGATCCCAACTTTCCCGTAGGTTCCTGAACGCCACATGTGACCGAGCATTATCTGAGCGCAGAGGGAGAGAGACGGATTGGGACCGAGAGAGGGAAGGAGGGAGAGAGAGAAGCTAAACAGGTGGTCTGAAAACACACAGAAAACAATGTCGTCCGGCGGGGAGAAGCGGAAAGACCTTTAGTCCTCGCTTTCCTGAAGGAATACCGGGCCAGCCGCGGAGCCGAACCAACAGAAAACCCATGCTCCTTTTTTATTTCCACACGGGTTTCTCCTCCTCCTCTTCTTCTCGGTTTTACTCCGAATCTGGGCAAGATCTCGGGATACTAAAACCATGAAAGTGACGGTGTGTTTTGGCAGGACCCGGGTGGTGGTGCCGTGCGGGGATGGAAATATTAAAGTCCACACACTCATCCAGCAGGCTGTCATGAGATACAAGAAGGCTATCGCCAAGGTAAGTGCTGGCTACTTTGTTTTCTTGCGGCTTTTGTTTTCCTGGAAACAATGTTGCGACGTCCTGGGGCTCTGCAGGCGCACTCAATATGGCGCTAACTTGAAATAAACGCAAAGGAGATGAACCGGGCTGCCTGTTGGTGTTGCCCTGTGCTCCTGTCGCTCAGTTACTTCACTTCACGGACACACAGTTTCTGCATGTGCGTGTTATCCGCCGTGTGTTGCTGCTTTCAAAGAAAGGCGCACCGCCATTGTGGTTCTTGTTTGTAAACCCACAAAACTTCCTCTGGGATTCTAACTGTGGCATCAAACAAAGTAGTCCGCTGTTTGTTGCATCGTAGGAGCATAAAAAAAACTTTGTAACACAAATGCACAAACACACACACACAGTAACCCGGTTATAAGAGCTCAGTTCATGCCTCTGAAAGTTGCCAGCAGAGATTAGCCTACTAGCAAGTTAGCCAGCAGGCTGCAAAAGTAGGACTGCAGACTGAGGCGTTGAGGGTTCGGTTCAGAGCAATGTAATTAGCAACAGGAAAGTCATTAATGCTTACTCTATACTCTCCTTTTAAAGAGAAAAACTCAAAAAGTTCCTCTTTGTTCGACTGGCAATGATCTCATGATGGAAGGAAGGGTTAGCTGGAAGGTGCAAGTTAAATCACACGTTTTTTTAAATGATTCCTCAAATGCAAAAGGAGGAAAAATAAAAAAAGTGTTGATTTTGAAAAGTTCTGTTGCACAATACTTTTAGATTATATGCAGGATTTCCAGAGAAGAAGCTGTCTGCAGCTGCATGGCTGTGTGAGCAGGCACCAGGCCCTGCAGGGCTGGGAGGGAAACAGCAGTGCCAAGCTCCAGCTGACTGGACTGGTGGAGGCATGGACCTGACACATAAATCTTAGAGATAAAAGTCAAAATAAGAAAACTTGTAGCATGGTGTTGGGGTAGCAGCAGATAACCTCTGAACTAGCTCGGTACTTTCAGGCGGGGTTCTCTGGCTCGATCAGATAAGATGAGACTCGGGGTACAGGAGCATTATTATATCTTTTCCACATCTTACAGGCTTCCTGGAGGGGCTGGAAATCCTTAAACACTTGGATTATAATGTGGTGTTTGCAATGTTTGAAAAGGGCATAAAAGTGTTTGAAATTTAGCTCGTAGTGGATACAAAGTCAATTTACAAACGTCTTTAACATTTAAAAGTTATAGACAGACTGAAATAATAAGTATGTGCTGTAATTTATATATTTATCTCAGCTGTAAGGTGCTGGAAAGTCTTAAAAATACACCTTGAAAGTGCTTGAAAAGTGCTTTAATTTTCCACCGGAACAGGTGTAGGAACCCTGATGTTTATGCCACCATAATTTAATTTATTTTGAATTATTTTTATTGATCTCACAGACATATCAATATCTATTGGTATTGATATTTTTCCATTTTTACAGAACATATAATGCAGAAAATTATGCTTGGAATGATTAAAAAAAAGGTGTTATATATTCAAGATTTGTTTATTCTTTATTTACAAACACTGAACATACAATATAGTACTGATGCTTATTTAGCTTCTTAGCTTTATTTTACCAGTTTTGGTTGATAAAATGTATAATAATGTTAAATAGTTGTTAAAAAGCATTTTGTTTTTGAAAAGCAGCCTACTGAGTACCTTTTTGTAGAGTCATATCAGTGCAGAAAAGGTATATTTTATATTTTTATATATCTGCCACCATGTCAGTAATGTTTCCTCACTAAAATCCATATTGGTATCCGTCTTAAATCCCATATTGGAGTGACTCTAATTTTAGCTAGAATTCAATCAATTCTTCTGTGTCTGTAATGCTTTGGCCCTCAGTCACTCTGCTGTAATCTAAGTTTCCATAATTAATCTCCACATTTGGGATTCAGATAATATTTCATTAGAAAGTGTGATTACAGTAAATTACGTCGGGTCAGATTTGGTTTATTGTCCGACCTTCGTTTAAGGCACAAATATGTCAAGACAGCAAGTCATGCTCCATGAATAAATAACACTTTTCCTGTTCATGTGCTAACTTTAAGGCTGTCTCTTTTTGTTGTAATGAAAGTGACCTAGAAGTCATACTGTATCCTCCTCTGCTCTGAATAATTCAGTGTGAGCAGACAGAGTCGTGCAGGAGAATATCTCTGTGTAGTTGAGAGGCAGGTGAAGAGCTGCTCATAGTGAAGTGATAGTCCACCATATGTGTACAGAGAAGATACCAACTCTGGTTTGACTTCATGCAATTTTGGGTTCTATTAGTCTTAATACTGCAAGAGGGGGGTGTAGTTTTCTGGCAAAAGTTTCTCTTTAACCTGTTATTATAATAATTACAAAAAGCTGTGTAAAATGAGTCTGGGTATACCCGTGCTGCCTTGCACAAACAATTTAGTTTCGAACTTCAAGGCGGCATGGTGTCCATGGCTGATCCTTTGCCCTGCTTTTGGTATCCAATCACAGAACGGGGAGGGACGGCAAGACGATGACGCGTACTATTGGACAGATGGAAGCTTGTAGTTTTCTTATGGATCCAACATGGCTGCAGCAGACGCCAAGCTCTCTTTGGATCTAACTGTCGACAGTGTTCTAGATAGTTAAGAGCCAAAGTTTATTTTAAAAGAAGAACGTTTGTCTTTACACTCCTTTATCACCACCAAAAAGGATGTTTTAGCCTTGCTTCCAACAGGATTTGGCGAAAGCCAACTAGCCCTGTTAGTGGCTAAGCTAATGGGGTTTAGCGAGACCCCGGTCGTTGTGGTCGTCTCGTCATTGATCGCCTTGATGGAGGACCAGATAAAGGACTCAGTCCAACTCGGTACCTCTGTGGCACAGCTGGGTCCAGAGGAGGAGAATGCAATCAAGAGTTGCTGATAGCAGGTTCTGTTCGGCAGTCCCGAGGCCTGGCTATCACTCCTAATAATGCTAACCTCTCTGATATGCTCGTTTTTAAAAAATATATATATATATGTCTGAAGAGTGTGCTTCTTCCTTCATTTATATCTTGCACAAACGGCAATAATCGTTTGGCGCCATCGTGTAAACGTCAGTCGTCTTTTGAGATATCTTCATCAAATTTGAACTGGGAGTAGGTAATATTTTATACTTTGATCCCATTAGTCGTGTTTCCATTAAGGTAAAAAGTGGCCGCTGGGAAAGTTTCAGGCTACGCCCTCTCAAATGGCCCCTCTCCCTCGACATGTGTCCATTACAAAAAAAGTCCCCAGAGGCATTTACGAGACTCCGGAGGTGACGTATGGTTTTTTGATCGTCATGTAATCCCTTAGCGACAGTTTCAACCGCGACGTCACATACGCGACGTATTTAACGCGGGAGACGCGCCAAATGTAAACTATAAGGAAGGAGACGCCGAGATGGAAGTAGCAGAGCTTGCTGTGTTTCTTGTCGCTGTGTTCATGCACATGGCAGCGATGATTATTGTTCTGACTACTCGCTACCTTAACAACTTTTATGTTGTTGTGCCGTCAAGTACTACGTCACAACGCTTTGCGTTCTATCCAATCAGCAACCAGGCTTTTTTCAGGGGAGAAAAATGGCCCTGCTCTTCGACGGGGCCAAAAAAAGTCTGGTCAAACGGCCGCTAGGGAAGGCTCACATTCAAATTAGGGGCATTTCGGCGAGGGGGACCCGCCTCATTTAGGGTATTCGATTACAGTGGAAACACACCTATTGTGTTTTCACGCACATAAGTCCCAGCTATAATGAATCTGCAAGCCTGTATTTACCAAAAATATTCAACTTCCATCACTCAATAACAGTAGGACTTACAGTTATTCTGTTATTCTACACTTCAGAGAGTTACCTTTCAAATGGAACCAAAACCACAGATTTACTCCAAACTATTCAAGAACAGCTTTCAATTTACGTTGGGTATGTCTTTGATATGTTTCAGTTAGGCATTTTAAGGTTAATTTGCTAAAATGGTAAGGGGTTAAAGCTGTGGGTTGTGGCTGACAATATTGTATCACAATATTTTATTTATTTATTGCCAATTCTACATGGGGATTTGTAAGTTAACTAATTGAAGTAACAAATTGAAGTCAGTATGCATCTGGCTACAAGCTACACTCACTGTAGGATCTGTTTTTGAGATTATTATGACAATTTTATGAAAGGGCAATTGTGTGTAAAAGGCGCCTGTGCTGCTGTTTAATGCAGAGGGTGGATTGTTTCTGTGCTGGAAATGAGGCCACACAATCAGTTCTCATTCTGTCTTCTTCAAGCTTTGATCTAAAATACTAAACACACAAATGAAACAAACCCTGAGCTCCCCATGAACTTCTCACCCACAACAAAACGCACAGCCTCAAAATGCAACACCCATGTCATTTAATCACCTCAGATCTGCGTTTATTGCTCCATTCCCACCCTGTCTGTATTTCATCTGACCGAGGCCGGGCATTTTCGTGTGTCACAGAGAAAAAGTCTTTAACTCACAGATGTTGTCATGAAGATCACAGCTTTTTTTCAGTCCGCCCGCCTTAATAAGAGGCCCAAATTTAGGTTTGTTTTTCTGCTTTAGTGTTTGTATGAAGCGTCTTGTAACTTCCCCTGTCATTAGAAAGGAATGCTTCCTGCAGAAAAGAAAAAGCGGTCCACTTCTGAGGGCCGTAAGCCATCTCATAACTGTGGAATTAGAAAGATGAGTACACAAGGATGAGTGTTCAGACACTGTTTGTACAACATCTTACTGGACTTGAGAGAAGGGACAGTTCTGCCAGCCTGAAGTCTCTAAACGGAGTCTGAGTATCCGTCGCTGCTCTTTTTCTTTCCACAGATCATAGGATGGATTCTCACCCGTTTGATTAAGTGTGGCAGGCGTTTAAAATGACACCCTTTGAGTGGAAAACCGTCTGGTGGTTTTAATGCTCCAAACCCACAAGTGACATAAGCATTGGCACGTCACAAGAACCATGAGATTAGTTCTTTTTCTGACTGTTTCTGACGCTCCGAAGCCTCCAGGGGGATATCTGGTGTCTGGCTTGTTGTGTCCACACCAGCATACAGCACATTTCCATTCACAGCTTCACACTGTTGGAGTTTCCTCCGGAGGAGTCTGGGCTATTGTGTACATATTTGACTGGTGAGGCAGACAGATTTGACATGACTTTGACCTGTCGCATATAATAGAAGCAGGTGTTTGCTGTTGGTCTGTGGTTTTTCTCAGAAACACGTATTTGGGTGGAAAAAAGGGCGATGTTGTGCTTATACTTACATATACATTCTGATTTACCCATTAAGGCTCCAACTCATGTTTATTTTGAGTACCAACTGGTTGTTAATTTAAGAAAATGTCAAAAAAAATTGGAAAATGCCAATCGTAAGGCCAGAGAAAGCATAGATGGTGCCTTCAAATTGCTGATTTTTTTTGGACAAACATTCCAAAATCCTAAAATATTCCATTTCCTATTACATAAATGGAAGGAAAGCCTTTAATTCTTATATTTGAGAAGCTTAAACCAACAATCAAGGCATTTTTGGAGTATAAATTACATTTAAGTTATAGAAGGATTATTTTTCTAATCATGCCAGGCATCAGTGCTAACTTTTGGTGTCCCTTAATATTGAAATTAAAAGTTGTAAGAGGATGAGTTGCTCTCTTAGACAAAAATCCTCTGGTTAATGGGTGTTTCTACATTGCAAACCAGTGAAAAAATGATTGCATGTTTGTGTTTAATACCACATCCAAAATATTTAACAAAAATCCTTTAACTTGCTCGTTAATGACATGTGGTTACATTCACTGACGGATGTGAAGAGAGAAAATGTGTTCATCATATGTCAAACTTGAAATTATTTCAGCTTGGATGAAAAATAACCAATAACCCAAAAATAACCAAACCTCTTGTGGATTGAGTTCAGAAAATAATCAAGCAGTTCTGTCGCTGACTGACTCCAGTCTGTCAGCCAGTTTTTAATCTTGTCCTGATGTCATTTCTGTGTGCTGCAGCGTGCTCAAGATATTCTTCAATTCATTGCCCAAATGACTGTTATTAATTAGTGTGCAGGAGCCTTTGATGGTGGACGTGGCCTGGAGATAAGCAGTCCTATATACTGCAAGAGTTACTGCTGTTATTATAGTCATACTAACATGTTTGCCACCAGATATGTGTCACATCTTCAAAAGGAAAAGCTCCAACTCTTTAAGTTGGCCCCCTTTTAATCAAAAGAATGACATAATTGCATGCGATAAAAGGGACGTTAAAGCCAATGTGGTATTGAGGAAAGATCAGTGTCGGGCTAAAGGCTGTAGAGCATGTTGTGCTAAGCAATGTGGTCCTCATTAGGGCTGCAAAGTGGTGAAAATTTTCCGGTAAATTTCCAGACACTTTCCATGGGAAGTTAAGCTAGGAAATTTTGGAAATATTCAATACATTTCAACAGATTTATTTGTAAAAAAATATTAAGTTTTAATTATCTTGTTGAACAATCAATTCTTTCATTGAGCAACAGAAACATGAGTGTTGAATTAAATATTACTCATCAGCTCTGACCCTTTCCCCCAAAAAAGTCCCATTCAACATGTAAATGTAGAATAGAACATGTGATGGAGGAATGCACAGTGCATATAGTCAAGTGAACTTGCATGAAATCTGGCTGTTTTAGTCAAGATTATGCTAAAATATATGTCCCCCAATGATGTTTAAGTTCACTGTAAAGGGCCAACCATCAATTCTGTAAATTCCATTTTTATTCCTGTTTATTCCCATAAATTCCAGTAATTCCCACGAAAATTTCCAACTTAGAAAATTCCCAGAATTTTGTAACCCTAGTTGGTCTTTTTTTCTAAAAAGTTTTTGTCGTTGTTCCAATCTATAGTTGTTGCATCTCTTTACCAAGGGCATTTTGACAGATGCATGGTAAACAGAGGACCATGTACTTCAGTGCAACAATTTTTACGAGCTGCAAAGAAATGAGAAAACCACTGCCCCTCAAATTTACACTTCACTCTGCTTTTAGGTTGAGCTTTTTTTTTTTTTAATCTCTCCTGATTTCTTGCTAACAAAGTGGCACCAATGACGTTATCGTGACCTTTCCAAAGCATTAACCTGGTTGTTCTATTGCATCATCCAACAGTAATTCTGTTATTCCATGCATGGGGTGTGTTCATCCCAGAAGTTGCCCAAGTTTACCTGCGGCCAAATAATCTTCGTAAAATGAACCAAGATCAGAGGTTAGCTCTGCACTGATTGTGATTGGAGCTAAAGAAACCTTAAATGTGATTGCATTGTTATTGTAGGTGCAGCAGATCTACCTCATCTCAGGTCGTAAGCTCAAATAATTTTACAGTTCATCTGTTTGATCCTCATGTCACCAGGCTGAACCAGCCAGGGGTTCCTGCTTCCAAAACGGGCACAGTGCAGGATTAAAAGCTCCACTGATGATCCCCGGGCCGCTGACTTTGCCCTTGACCAAACTACTGTGAAAAATGTCCTAAAACATGACCTGGCACAGCATTTAATTTCCTAAAGGAGTCTGTTAAAGAGGCACTGGAATGAACCGAGGAAAATTAGCCATGTGAGGCTTCCTGTGTGAAACTGTAGAGAAATATCAGGGCACAATGACTTCATAACAGATAGACAAAACCTTTTATAAATAACATTTTCAGAACCAAAGAAGTTACATAAAATCATTACATTACATAAAGGGCTTTGAACACCAGGAAAGATGAATCCAGTCAGCAACTGCAAAGTTTATGATATTTTTCCTTAGGACATGAGACATGCTTATTTTTTCTTTGTGCCATTTGATGATGTTGGCATTATCATGTTTCCCACAGTGCTTCTTTGCTGTGCTTTGCATTTTTGAGTGTTTTTCCTGTTACAGCTCAATAATGCTGCTTGACGTTGAGGAATTTCCGAGTGAGCTGTCATCCTTACTTGTGTTTGACATCAAGATGTGGATGTGATAGTAGAAATACGCCACTTTTGCCTGCAGGTTTTCCCAGGAGGAGCGTGAACATGGTATGGAGTCATTAGCAGCGCAGAGCGGCTGTTTGGGCCTGTTAATGCAGAGAGAGAGAGAGAAGTGAAGTAGGAGGCTGTAAAGTGCTGACTGCAGAGTTCTCAGATGGTGGGAAAACCTGCTCCTGCCTTTTGAAGTTCATTTACATTTCAGTAGATGAACTCATGCTGTTAGTCAGAACTGTTTACAGTAAGAGAAATAATAACTTCCCTTAAATTCTCTGTAATGTAAGAAACCTGTGTGAGAAGTGCAAAAAGTGCACAGCGTCAGCAACATGTAGAACATTAAAGAATTTATTTGCAAACTTGGAATGCTCTTTTAAACTTTGCAGGAAACCTTTTTATAATGTTTAATTTACAAGGTGTTTCATGTGGTTTTCTGTAGCTGCAGGTAGAACAGGTTTGAGACAACACAAATTGGAATGCTATCACACGATTAAATGAGCATTATCAGCAGTTATTATTCCCTAGTATGACTAAGTATGGGCCTGCTCCACCTGCTAGTAGGTGCAGTTGATTGTTATCAGCAATTCTATTTAGGTACAAAGTAGAGATGTTCCGATACCATTTTTCCCCTCCGATACCGATTCCGATACAGAGTACCGATCCGATATCAGTATGTTATAAAAAATATTATACTACACCTGCATGACTATGATATGATTATCATTGTGGTAAGGCCTGGCTCAGGTTAAACCCTTTGTAAAACATGAATAAACAGAGCAGATTCAAGCCATTTGTTTTTACATTTATTTTTCAATAAAACACTATACAAAACCGTAGCGCAACTTAAATAAATAAATTCTGGCCCTAAAAGCCTAAATTTGATGCCTCTTGCACATTCTAATGCCACTATTCCATCTTAATCATTGCATATTTATGAGAATTATTGTAAAGGAGAGTAAGGGTTTTTCTTTGTTTTATTTAATCGGGATCACTATGAATCTGGTGCCATCTGCGCGCATGCTGGTGGGAGATTCCAGTGAAATATATTACACACCGCCAACATGATAGTGCTATTTAGCTTAGCTACTTAGCTTAGCTCCGAGCCTCGCGTCAACCTGCTTTGACACACTTGTGTGTCTGTTGTGTCTGTGTTACGTAATCAATTCCAAAGGATGAAGTTTGCACTTGGTAAACTCCTGGAACAATTAAAAAAATGAAAAAGACCAGTTGCTTGACTTCGACTCGCCTTCACTGACTTGAACTTGTTTGGACTTTCCCAAAAAGATCATTGATATAATGACACTAATGACACATCTGTTGTGTGAAAAACCAGGCTAATCCCAAACTGTCCACACATATGCTTTTTTGTAAACGATCCCTCCATTGAATAAAGAGCACAAGAGATAAAAACACAAAGGTCGTCTTTAATGCGACATGTTGCCGACTGAACTATTGACCGTGATGGGGGAAGGGGGGACACCCAACAAAACCATCGTTAATGAGAGTCCAGATCATAAGACTTAATGACACACAGAGCTTAAGTGGTTTACACAGTGCTATGAAAACAGATTACTTGAACCCTGGCATGCATCCAGTCAGCTGAGCATTGGCACCCCAACCATGTGCACCAAAGCCGGCTACATATGGCGCTGCATCCCCCTGCAGGCCCCACAGACAAACAAAGTAGGCCAGATACCAACCGACTGACTGACAGCAGCCTATTTTGGGTGATGGATGCTTTAAAAATTATCACCAGCACTTGAAGTTCTTTTGATGAGTGCTTGCATCACAGGGTGGTGTTTTTGAGGTCAAGTCACCCCAGCCCCCCCATGGTTCAGCTGTAGACTTTCTTCCATAAACAGAGGAAGCTCCTGAATGTAAACTAGTGCAGGGAAAAAGGATCAGGAAGCTTATAAAAAGTTTTATGATACCGGCACTGCTCTGCTCTGCTCTGAGGTTTTCTCGTCCACCTTTGTCGTCCAGGCCTTTCAGCTGGAAGCCATAGTTTATTTATGAAGGAGATTCTTAGCGTGTCTTCTCAGAAGGGTGTTTGTAGAAAACCAGGGTGGGATGCTGAGAAAGCTTGTATGTTTCAGGAGAGTAAAGTCATTTTAGAAGCCTACCACGAGGGAGTTAATGACTTGGATGTTAAATGTAACTTTTGTTGAAGCACTATTCTCAAAATAAAGCTATACTGTGTTTGAAAAATGTGACTCCTTAAAACATCTGGCACGACCGTGTTATTGAAGTTATTAGCAATTTGAGTGATTGCCTACAGAACAGTGTCATTACTTGTGTTGAGAACACTGCGTTGTGTGTGTTCAAGTCAGCTCAGATTGAATTTACTCAGGAGTTTTGTGGTTTGAGCCACAGCAACATTTAAATAGTCTCAACTGATAGTTAGACTAAGCTGGCCAAGCACAACTGGGTAGTCATCAACTTTCTCCCATAATAAATATGGAGGTTACAAAGCCTAGACATTGTCTGCAAGGGGTTGCTCAAAGGAACAATCCTCTCCCTTCTGGTAAGTTTCTGTCAGCAGCACAAGTATGGAAAAGCTTTTAGCTTTAAGTCTCATTTTCTAGTGTAAAAACCTGAGTGCATGATAGGCAAGGCTGGCCTACCAATCTGGGAATACTCAACTCTTTACTTAATTACACAGCTGCAGCCTAAAAGAATAATTTATTATCATGTAATTACTCAATAAATGGTAATCTTTTGGTCTGAAATGTCCAAAACCCAAACATATTAAATTATTATCCTAGTTTTCACACACAAGAAGCTAAAACCAGCATTTTTTTCCCTTGTGAAATGAATTGAATGATGAAAATAATTGATGTAATTCACCAATCTATTAATTTAGTTGTCATTTCAGCTTGTTGGTTAAAAAAAATAGCATTACCATAATGATATATTCTCCATTTATTGAAGGGCAATATTTCCCTTTGCAATATCGTGCAGTAAAATGAGAAGCCTAAACTGGAAATAGTTATAAATACAAACATGTCAGACTTGTACTCATAACTTTGTTTTTGTACAGTTTGCAGTTAATGTTAGTATCTGTTTGAAATTTTGTGTCATGGCGATTGGCAGTAATGTAAAAATAAGAAGTATGATTGTAAAGAATCCTGAGCAGTAACAAGAACTGTAATCAAACCTCTTGGTTGGCCAATCTTATTTGGAAGTTAGAAAATTAGGGCGGAAAGTAAAATGATTTTTAGTTATTATGATTATTATGATTATGATGATTATGATTATTATTACTAGGGCCGGGACTTTAACACGTTTATTAAGATTAATTAATTACACAAAAATGAATGTTTTAAAAGTAGATACTATAATAGTCGAAAGTACTCAAGTATCACCTCAACGCAAAACATATAGCAGCTAGCGTGGACGTTAGCCTGACTTGCTATTGCTACACTTAATGGCAAAAATTGCACTGGTCTGTTGGACTTGAACAAAAATAAACGATGTTCTTATTGCTTAAGCGTATGAATTCAGTCATTATTCAATGGTCTACTAAAAATCCATGTGAAAAAAAATACTTCTCACTGTTCTCAGGTCAAATATTTATATGCGATTAAAATGCGATTAATTTCGATTAATTAATTACAAAACCTCTATTTAATTAGATTATTTTTTTTAATCGAGTCCCGGCCCTAATTATTACTGATAGAAACTATGAGGAAAAAATAATAAAATAAGACCACACTTGAATTTTGTTACATAGTAATTTGGTTCTTCGTTGGAGAAGGTCACAGGTTTTGTATTCTATATTATCCATCAATGAGCCTCCAATCCCTGACTCTCCAGTCAGCCCTCCCCCTGTCTGCTTATTCAGTGTGAGTTACTTTAGTGTCTCAGCGAGATGTAAAATGAATGTGCACTTGTTTCCAACAGGCAGACTGGCCTTGTTCACAGCCCTGAGTGTCCCTTGTCCACCCAGCGGACAGACACTGACTGAAATGTCAAGGACTCGCTGTGTGCGGAGTGCCGAGCACAGGGAGAGGATTGTCTCTGAGGAATGTCAGGACACTGAACAAACAGCAGCATAGCTCGGATATACTGTATCCCTCAGTGCAGCCTGATACAGCCTGGAGATGTGATTGAGTCTGAGCACTTCATTACCAAACTCTTCCCTTTTTCTGTAATTGTGGCCTAGATCTTTTTATTTCTGCTCCTGTTTAGAGGCCTCATTGTTTAGATGCTGGTTTATTGTTTTCTTCCTCCTGCCGCTGAAATTCCTGCGAGATTCTTGTTGCTAGAGTCTTAAACTTTCATTTTATTGTCTCCCCTCATAACAGACCCTGTTGTTCTCACCCAGCTGTTAATTGCCAGCAGCTAAATGAGAAACCTGGTGTTAGAGTGGTGCAAAAAAACAAAGTGCAAAGCTCAGGCCAATGGGCTTGTTTTCCATAGAAACCCAAATGCATTTCAAAGGGAGGAAGGTCCTGCATTAGCATGGTCCAGATTTTTTAAATGTGGCGAAACAAGCGTGAGGTTTAGCTTGGACACGGGAAAAACCACATGCTGCTCAGAGGATGAAGAGCCTACATTAGCATAACCCAAATGATTTATGAGTGTAGATTAATGATGTCCCTTGAAATTGAATTCAGTACTTAGGCTGATGAGGCTTTGTCTGCTAAATATAGGACAGGCCAAGCGAGAGCTGTGCCTTTGACAGATAGATGATTATTGGCCTTTGGGCAGAGCAGAGGCATGTGGGCCTTGAACTTCACTCTTCATTTGTGTGATATCTCGTCTTCTAGTTGCTCCTGGTGTCGTTCAGGAGGTAAATGGCTTATTTGGAGGGTTGGCATGGAACTGTATCTGGAATCGGTCGGCTTTGGGCGAACATTCTATCAAAATTTCACATTAACTACTAATATAAATGATCATGTGATGTTTCCAATTAATTAAGTGGTGTCAAACTAGAGTCTAACCTCTCATCTATTAAACCATATATTGTTTTAACTGTGTACCTTGGGTTTACCTGAGTCAGCAAAAGGACACTAACAACGGTAAATTAGCCTTGTGCTATCTTTGTCACAAGTCGGTCACTTCCTTCATCTCCTCGCTGTAAAACAATGGGGGCTGCTGATTCTTTTGGGGGAAATTGGATGTTTCTGGGTATGAATAAACATCACCGTTATCAACCAGTTATCAACACAGCATAGTGAAAATACAGACACACTTTTTATGATCCGAAGTGTCGCCCAAGTGTTCTTACTGCTTTCTCTCGTCAGAGTTACTTTTGTATTATAATTAGTAGAGGTGTGAGAAAATAGGCACCATGCGCATCAGGATATCGTGTCGGGAAGTTGTCGAAATAACGCTGCAAAGTTACAATGGTTTCAGCCACAAGAGACTGGAACCAGGTATGTGACTCCGTTCAAATATGTTGTTGGTCAGTCTGTGGGTTTGACTGTCATTGTGGAGAAATAAAAAGACTGAAGTGAGATAAGTAGAAAATTATTTTTCTTTTTGACAAAAAAAAATTCTTGATCAAATTTAATTTTGTGTAATGATATTGATATTGTTAAATGGTTAAATTGCAATATATTGTATTGCAATACTCACCATATCGCAAAATGCTTAAAATCACAATGAAATCATATCATGACTCAAGTATCGGGAGAAAATCATATCATCGGACCTCTGGTGATTTCCACCTCTAGTAATAAGACATGTTAATCTCCATGTACGTGAATGAAATTTCACACGTAGATTGTTAAATCCGTATAAATCAATTCTACCTACACTGGTGATGGCGATCACATTCAACTTTGCAGATGTGACCGCAGAGGGCAAATGTTACCAAACAGAGGCCGACCGGTGAAATAGTTAATATAGCTCACCTGATCAGCACAGGAACTGGCTCACTTTGAACCCCTTTTGACTAAATAGTCAGGAAATTGAAGGCTAAAGAACTGTGATGTGAGAAGATAAAAGTAGAAGAAGGTGTTGCAAGTGCTACTTTACCATTTTCTGTATTCTTTATTTTGATGATTGCTCTAGTTAATACTGTAATGGTGTAGCCCGTTTAACATGTTGATATCTGCCCATTGGGTTTGAGTGGCAGGTTGATTTCTCATAGTTTATGATAGATGAAATAAAAGGCTTTGATTCATCGCTGCCGCCTCCGCTATTCCAAGCCCTCTTTCTCTCCTGGGTGTGTTTTTGACATGGCTGGTCTGCACTTGTCAGACTGCAGCCTGCACACTGATTTAATATTCACCGTTCACACACAGAGGCGGTGAAATAATCAGAAAATCAGGAATATACATTACCCTGTGTGTTCCTCGAATCTGACTGAGCTGTCATTTTGAAGCATTGTTTTTCACGGTAATTTTAAAGAACAAATTCCTTATCACAGAGCTTCTTGAAGTAGATTGAAGCACAATAACAAATGTTCCTGCAATTAAATCCCAAAAGCAGTTTCTCCCATTTTTCTGTCAGCTGAATGTGACTGTATGCGAGACACACACACACACACACACACACACACACACACACACACACACACACACACTGCTCAACAGGAAAATCTGCTCCGACTGACCAGCTGATGATGCAACACTCTCAGTCTCCATGTCTGAACTTGAGCAACATGTTTGCTCTTTCCCTGTCAGCGCCAGTCACATTTGAGGACTATGTTGGTGTTTACCTTTTGTTTCTACATCTGTAAACTTCCTATGTGCCACCACACAGACATCATGTTGAGTGACAGATCCAGTGGATGATGCAAGAACCGCCTTACAGCGTGGATGCAGTTTAGGCTTTCAACAAGTCTACAGCTTGCAGCATCAGTGCAGCTGGTTCTGCAACAATACTGTTATTGTGTGTAAGAGGAACTATGTCACACAAAAACAACAAATATTGACTTTATTTACATGGACTTCATGTTTTGTCTGTATTCTGTGCAGTTTGTTTTCCCTGCTAGACACTGGAAAGCAAATTCTTGAACATTAAATTATGTTGTTTTATACATGCATAATACAATTACAATCACAGTTAGATTAATAACAATTAGTTTTTGTGTATTTCTACACATGCTATTGGTGTTATTGCAAAATTGCATGAGCAATTTGCATTTTTTTTTTCAAAAACTGCAAGTGTGTTGCTGACTCAAAAGATAAAATTCAACATTACAATTGTTTAAACATTAAACGCCTCTAAATACGTTTTGTAATAATAAATCATATTTAGCAAGAGAGTGCAAGACAAAGTAGAGCTGTGTAAGTGTATGTCAAACACTCCACTTTGATTTGAAGTTGGGCTATTAAATTTAGTGTTAAAATATTTTTTTTGGTGCTGAGTTTAAGTGAAGTCGGTTGTGGCTGAAGGAGGACACCTCAGCCCAGACGGGATGGATTCAATAGTGGCTTGCAGAGGAAGAGAGCATTTCCTTTTCCTGTCCCTCAGCATTAGTATGCTGGGAGTCAGTGGTGAGGAAGTGCATCAACTGGACCAGCTGGGCTGTCAGCGGGACTGCAGTATTTTACAGTTGCCTGGCAAATAAAGTGAACTTTAAACATCCAATTTGTCTGCAGGTAAAAATATGTGACTGCCTGATTTAGCTGCACAGCAGAAGAGCTTTATTGCCAGCAAACGGAAGTGAGAACAATACAGATACAGGGAACTGTGGTTAATGATCACTGATGTTGTGCACTGAGAGTGTAGTTCAGTGTTTCCCCTACCATTATATCAGGGGGGCAGCATGCCCCCCCAACGGCACCCCCGTCCCCCTTAACGATCAAGTTAATTTTATTTTCTATATTGCGCCATTTAAGGTTACCTTTCATATATATATATGTATATATATATATATATATATATATATATATATATATATATATATACACATATACATTGTCCTTTTATTTAACAAACTTAATAGCCTTATGTTATTTATCCTATTTACACGACGGCATGTCATTTCTGTCTACATGGTTAGGGTCTCTAACCCTAACCTCTACACGTTTTACAATTCTCTTCTGCTCTCTGTAGTGCGCGCGGGGAAGTTCCTCCCCGATGCGTGCACACAAACACATGTGTGTGCATTCACACACACACACACACACACACACACACACACACACACACACACACACACACACTGAATTTACTGAGCTGCCCGCCCAACTTATCGGCTGCAAAATAATTCCAGCATGATAGAGAAACGTGCCTACCTGTCTATCAGTCCCGCCCCCACATCATCTCTCCGTGTGCATGTGTGTGTGCCGAACTAAATACCATCATGTCCCGGTGATCCAAACCGATCCAAACACACTGCTGCATACGCCATTCAGTCAGCATTAGCTGACAATTAAAGTTGTTTTAATCACAGAAGGGTAAAATGTGCCTAACGGTCTGAATTACTTCCTGTCGCTAAACACATGCTGCTTTCAAAATAAGAGCACAGCGTATTAACAGAATCCACCACAGAGTTTACAAGACTGTCAAAATAAGATGCCTTAAATAAAACATTCAAGAACCTTTATTCTCCTTTACATTAATTAATTGAAATATGCAGTCATTAAGATCAGTGTATGTAATGGAATAGTGGCATTAGAATCTGCAAGAGGCCGCTAAATTTGGGCTTTTTATGTGTTGTAGTAGGATAACAAAGATTGTATGTCACAGTATCTCGTGACTGAAAATGTAATGTGAGGTGTTTGACCTCATTTAGCTCTCAAAGTGCACAAGGTTGATGCATTTTACTTAATAAAGCTGTAAACCTAGGGGATACACTGTGGTTAATTTTTTTATCTCAGGAAATATCTAATTAATGTTGAGGAATTGTTTTGGAGACAGTAGAGCAAAGACGCGTGGAAATCTGTGTACTTGCTGTCTGTGTACTCATCTAGCTCCGGTTTGTTCAGACACCCGGCACCAGCGGGGGAGTATGAAGATAAAAGAGGCAGCCATAACTTCGTGAAACCAGAAATAGTGTCAACCGAAACAAGGGGAAGAACAGCCGTGGTGAAAGAACATCTAAAGGAAATACTCTATGAAGGGCTGGCAGCCATTTAATTAGAACTTGGTCCAGGGGAAAACACAAAGAAATAAAAGAGCTGTAAACCAGGAAATGTGAGAAAAGCAATAAACAGAAACACAAGTAAAGGCATGATATTGTAGACTAATATCAATTGTGGCAAGACTTAAACAAGTTCAGCAAGTGCCAACACAGAGTTTATGATATTTTGGGTATTTTTTGGCAGCTGTATGGTTTTTTATCTGCAATAATCTGCTGAAGAGTTCTTCTGCAAAGGATTCTTTATCACTTGCTTCACAGAATGTCACATTAGACTTGAAGGACATGATAAAAGAACAATAAGACCTTGTTTACAAATACAAAGTTTAATATTTGCTCTTGAAATAACAGTAGAGATCCCATGCATGTTTGATAATACTCCAAACATATTGAGCATTTTTGCAGAAACAAAGTGTGCACTTGCAGATATTAAGTAGCATGGAAAAAAGAATAAGTACTATATATTTAATCCCCTCCAGTCTTGTTCAGTGTGAATGAGTTAAACATGAAGAAATCGCCTTTTGTAATAAACAGTGATGCATTCTTGATGCAACTTGAATGCAGCCTATCACAGTGGTGACAGTTGAGGCCGAAAAAGGCATTGGCTGGATAAAAAGCTTACTGTGTGTGAATGAACTGTGTCAGGTTTGGCCTGGGACTACTGCCTCTTTTGACATGATCAGACAAGATTATGTGTGTCTGTGTGTGTGTGTGTGTGTGTGTGTGTGTGCGCGTTCAATTCCTTTAGTTTGCCCTCTCGCACACATGAATTAGGACACCGAACCCAACACGCCTGGCATTTCAAAGAGGAGGCCATTTGTTGGAAACAAGCGCCCCATTTAGACTATCTTGATCCACGTATTAAACTGTGCCCAGAATCTCTAGCCATCTCTCCGCAGCCTCAACTTGTTCTTTTGCACTCATGTCACATAAAGGAAATGCATAAGCATCCGGTACCTGTAAGCCAAAACGCCAGGGGTCTTCCTGTGTCAAATCTTGAGATTTCTCTGTGAATGAAAGATGAGATTGCTCTTCATAAAATCGCAAAACAGTGGTTTCTTAGTTGAATGAAATTGGCAGGGTAATGGGAAAAACAGGGTGAAAGATAAATGAGAATTAATTGAATCTTCCAAATCATCAAATGATGAACGTTGACTTAGACAAATCTTTTCTGGAACAGTCTCATGGGTTGTTTTTAAAAGCACCGACTGAGTTTTTTTTTTTATTGGAAAGGTAGGGGTGTAACTGCACACAGAAGTTCGGCTCATACACAAGCTCATACACTGCTAAAGTGTACGAACCCTGAGATCAGCTTATTGAGTAAAACATAGCACATTAACTGCATATGGCTAAAAGTTTTAGGGTGAAACTCCAGTATATGGTTGCAGTTTCCTCACACATCATCCATCATCTCCTTCACTTCATCTACATTTCACCCTCAGGAATGAACTGGATTTGGTTACCCTTTGGATACGAGTATTCTCACTGCATTTATCCGTGCAGTCCAAAGTGATTGTAAGCACAAATGCTACAAGCTTGTAACTCTTGATTTACATTTAAAGTGACTGCAGCTTCAAAGTCACATGCCCTACTTATTCCCCAATTACATGGCCGCTGCACGAGCCTGGCCTGCTGGGTCACAACAGGAAAGCCTTTGAGGCATTCTCATAGTTTGATGCTGGACCTCAAACAAACGTCCAGATTCCTCACTGACAAAGTCATCAGGCACACAGATGACTGCTCGATACGTCTCATCATAGAAACAGCCACTTGTGAAACTACAGCAAGTAGGTTTGTTTAACAGCTAATGAACCTAGAACCTCCTTTTTCTTACACTTGTGCCGGTTTTGCTACCCATTTGAAGGTGTGTCTTTAAATGATGATGAGCTTGGGTTGGGGGGAGTTTTTTTTCTGGTCCACCACAGCACAGCAGGTAAAATTTAATTGTTTTGCTGTTGGAGGTGATTGCAAAGCTGCAATAATACCCTTTTTTTCTCCAGCTCTTCAATTAACATCTCTCTGTGGCTGTTTTCTGATTTTCATCTTCCTCCCTGCAGTAATAGCACACTTGTTTTTATTGAAGAATAGCTGCTAAGAAAGCTCAGTTTGTCACCTCGTTACGATCTGTTTAGTCAGTGAATACGATGATAAGCACATTAAATATCCTATAAATTGTTCACAGTAAAAGTCCCATGTTATGTTGCTATTCAAAAGCATAAAAGTGTATTTCAAGTGGCAGTGGAAAAGCCCTATGTGGTGCTTGAAGCTCATGACTATGTAGAGAAAACCAAAGGGTTGGTTATGGGTCTTTAGCCAATTCTCTTCTCCACCTGTTCTTGTTTTTAATCTAATGGTAATCAGTGAAGTTTGATTTTTGAAAAATTGGTTTGGTGAACTTCTTTTGCCAAGATGCCGTTTCCTCAGAATGAAGCTGAGTCAAACCCAGTGTCCAGCGAGGCTTTGTGAAAGCTTGGCACAGAGACAGAGATACTGCAAATACCTCTATCTTCACCATCCAGACTGGATGGATGGAAAAAGCCTCGCTCCTGCCAAAGATTGTGACGGCTTGTGCCTGAGTCCAGCTGGTTCTCTATAAACAGCAACATGAGTTATTGTCTGTTTCTCTGTTCACTTTTTGTTTTGATTCACTCCTACTTCTTATTTTTGGAGAGGATTATTTAACCGTTAGAGACAGGAAAAGATGGACTCGGACTGATTATGACATGACAATTAACATGTCATGCAGGGGAGTTATTTTGCAGACAGAACAATCATAGAATAACTGCATTAATATTTGAGATAAACGTACATAAAGTTGCTTTAAAAGCATATTCCATGCTTTTAACTACAACAGTAATGCAGAAGAACTTGTCTTTTGTTACAATTTTTTAAGAGACTTGTGACGTTTCAGTTCCGTCAGCTGCTTTATATGCAAGACGTTTTCTGCTATCATGTATATCCATGTCTGTCATCCCATTGGACCAGACAGTGTCCTGACCCCGCGGTTTATCCTCTTACATCACCAGTGTTAGGGCTGGCAGAGGGTAAATGAGTCCACATACTGTTTGCGTACATGTCTATGCATGTATACCACTTTGCTTTTAATGCACAAAAATCTAAAGTGGAATTTAAATTTCAAGAGGGGATCAGAAACGCTTAGCCTTTAAGCTTTCACGTGATCCTGTGCAGCTAAAAAAGAAACATTTCTAATCATCCTTTGTTGCACATACATGCAACATGCTACGCTATTTAAGTTTTGATAGAGTTGGAGGTATTTCTAAGAGAAATGTAAGGCTGTTGTGGCTCCAAAACCTGTTTTTGGCCACCTCCATCAGTGGGAATCCCTGATTAATTTAGTAAAGCTCTGTCTACAGAGATGCATTACAACCATGACTCACTTTGGACCCAAATGCCAGATGGATCTTACATTCTTTTAAGGTTATGACTCTGATGATTTCATCATATCTTTCAGAGAGCCAAAGGAAACTATCTCATCTCCTCTCCTGCTGTAACTAACACCCCCCTAGTTTCTCTTCAGGCTCCAGAGGAGGAGACAACTGCAATCTGCATCTCCATCTCCCAGCGCTCCAGCCTCCCTTCTGCCCACATCCATCTCTACATCCAAGCCGTGTTACCTCCCCCACCATCTTCACAACCCACTTCTTTAAATGTGCCTCTCTTCCCCTCTTCTCTCTTTCTCTGTGAGCAGATGATCCACATGGACCCGTGCTTCAGCTTTGAAGGGAACAGTTCCTCCTCCTTTTCTTCATTTAAATGCATACAGAAATGCACATAATTCAGCTCTAATGAAGCTGTGCGTGTGGAAGAAGCAATTGAATTGTTGATAAAGTCTCTTTCAGCCAGATTTATTTTCTCCTTTTTCTGGAAACAGCTGAAACTCTTTCCAAAAATGTTCTGGTTTCTGGCGCTCCAGGCCAGTTTTTGTCTTTCGTGCTGAAGTGTTATCACATGTGATTGACTGAAAATTTATTTGAACACAAAATAAAAGATGAACATTTAAAAATAATCGAACAACAATAAATACAAGACAACAACACAAAATGAAACGACAACAACAAGACTCTACACTTATTTGTGTTCAAAAGGAGTGGGAAGAAGCCAAAGCTTATTAAATCCCAGCCCTTCTCCCTATGTTAATTTACTATATTCAGTTATATAACAGCAATAATATTTTTATATATGTATGTATAACACATAGTAATGTAATTTATAAATTTGTTATTACCATTATTAGCATACATAACTTATTAACTTGCAAACACAAGTACAAATACACCCATGTAGTCATAATGAGACAACAATGAACAAACAAACAAACAAACAACAACACACAAAAAAGAAAAATAGTAATAATACATTTAAAAATAAAATGTCAACAATAACCACCTACATTCATTTCACACACCTGTGTGAAGAATGCAAACGAAAATTTTAAGATTTTAATTCAATAAAAAATATTTTTTTTATCATGACAGCATTAACACTGAAATGACTAAGCATGTAGTGTTTGCTCATAGACGTGTGGCTGCTAAAGGACATGCAGCAGCTGTTGTGAGGATTATGACATGTTGCTTGCAGGACAACCCTTGTCCTGCACTGCTGGCTCACACATGGACATGCACCCCTTTTAACTCTCTCCATCTCCATTTCAATAAACTTTGAAAGGGAGTAGTTCCTTTCTCGCTGTCAGAGTTCTCTGCGTTTGAAGTGCATCCATAAACATTACGCAACAATGTCTGTAAGACATCAGTGGCTGCACTGTACTGTGTTTCCTGCCTGTCCAGGCCTGCATGTCCCATCCTGTGTCTGTACAGGCCTCTGCCGTCCCCATAGATGTTAACTGATGGGTCCACACACCACACCTTGACATTGCACTTCTGCTCAGACCACTGCAATTTAACAATCACATTTCTGTACATGTTTGTGTGATCATGCATGAAGTAATGGGTGAGCTGATTTGCAGGATTGTGGTTGTGTCCAATCCAGGTACGACCTTCATTAGTTAGACCAGGTTGAGACTTGACTCGTGAAGCCCATACCAAGTCTAATCCTGTGCTTATATAACCAAAATTGTATTTCAATGTGTCAGATACATATTTCACTACAAAATCTGACACACCTTTTTTATATCTCTGCTATCTACTTCATCCAAACACTGGAGGGCCTAATTAAAAACCATTAAATGAATCATCTTAGATTATTGAGTATTAATGTTAATATCAGATTATGATCTAAATCAAAGTTTAATTGAGAGAACGAGACCATTTGGAGAAAGAAATCTGTTGTATTCGTTTCAACTACAGATTCACCCATACAGCTGTGTTACAGAGTGGATACTCTTTCTTCAAGCAGTCTTTAGCATAGACTGTCAGCTCAGGACATCTCTAATGTGCTTACTTTGAGACGTGCTTATGGCCGATCATTTAAGTAAGCTGCATCTGTTTTTAATAGTCAAAATGTTGACGTACTCTTATAGTTATACTTTAATGATTAGAGTGCTCTAACTGAGATCATCTTCAAATTTATTTCAGTGTTTAATTTTTGTTGCACTTTTGTTCATGTGGTCTGTTGACGTCTCATATTGATGAGCTCTGTACCTTAAAGCAGCGTCTCCCCTCGGGCCGAGAAATCTGCAACCACACACTACAGCCGACAGCTGTTTAAAGAAGCAGATGGCAAATGCAGCCAGTCTATGAAAGAAAACTGTAACATTAACATGATGTTAACAGGATGTTTTTGAGTCTTGTTTTGTGCCTTTTTGCCATTGAATTTAAACCTCACTCTCAAAGCTGCAGCTCTGCTCAAAAACTCGTACTCAAGACACCAGTGGAAGGCAAACAGGGATTGTTTATTGTTTATTTGAGTCCACAGTAATTGTTACTTTGGCAACATTTATTGTTTATTGGACATACAATACATAATACAGATATAGTAGTAATGTCAACCCATTGAATCAGTGTCACCTTAAACTGGATTTTTATTCCTTACCTCTTAGTCTCTTCTTTTTCCATTACATTTGTCTTTAACTGCTGCTAAGGTGTACAGAGAATTATTAATATTTTGTGCCAAAAAGTCAAGTATTGTAGTCTGTTCTAGTGTAAAAGGTCTTACTCCGGGCCCTCTGCTGTGAAATTCGCCTGGCCTCCCTTTGTCCCAGTGGAGTTGTGCGCCTTTGTTTTGGCAGACCTCCTCTGTCCCGCTCTGCTATTGCAGTTATGTGTAATAGGACATATCTCAGCCCACAACAAATAAGCCTCCTTATTTTTGCCTTTTCCATTTGCCGAGCTGTAATCTGATACAGCTGAGGCCGCTGGCAGTTATTCCTCCGCGCTGTCGAGCTGTCACATGATGCTGGCAGACTCGGTCTTTGTGAGTCCATGTTTTACAGAATAATCCCATGCACCGCTGTCTGCCCATTGACCAACTGTTCCTACTACTTCTGCCCCCGCAAATCCTCTTGTACAACATCTCCCAATCCCTCGGATAACATTCAGCTTCATAACTGGATCAGAAGTGGTATGTGCGTATTCAGACTGACGACATTTGGGGTTAAGGTGTCACCAGATGCTTTCAGATGAGAAGCCATTGATTTTGCAGTGACTCACCTCCTGAAATCCTTCTTTTTGTCTGGGTTGGGAGGAAGAACAGCCAAGGTGTGTGTGGCTCTGGTCGCAACATGTTTGGATCTGATGAAATGCAAAATGACAGCAGTTCCAATGGCCTTTTAAAAGACACAAGTTTCACGTCTGTAATTCACTGATAAAAGGCCCTGTCTGTGTCAGAGCACTGTAAACCTCTATGAGAGGTAGGTGCATGTTGAGTGCAGAAGTGAGAGTGGTGTTTGTTTAAAGCTGAACCTGAAACCCAGTCTGGGCAACTAGAATTTACTCCACTTCAGATTGAAATCAGAACCAACTACTGAGAGGCTGTTGGACTGAGACAAGATGAAATTTCAATGCTTGCACTTGGAAAGTTGGATTGTTGTTTGGGTTTGGGGTGGCTGTTGGGGCTAAGTTTGCAAATTTACTCAAAACTGCTGAAAGACGAGCAGTTTGCACACAGTATACCACACAGAAATGGTAAAATAATGGAAGAGGCATCTATTGTTATGGTGCAAATAGTGTTTGTCAGCAGTTTTTGTGCAAGACTTCTGGCTGATCTACAAATCAAGTCTGTCGAATGAGTCATAGCAGTCTTCATAACACACAATGGATAGTAACTGATATTGTTAAAAAATAATCAGATGCATTGGAAAACTAATAAACCTGTCAAATTCAGAAATTGCACTTTATGAAATCTGGCAACCTCACATTATTACATAACCCAACAAGAGTTACCTCATAGGGTGTTATATTGCTAGTGGGTTCAGCAGTCATATTAATGATGAAACGGTTATTGCAGCGACACTAATACGAACAACGTGAACATAATGGGAACATTTTCTGTTCTACATTTCATCAGTTTTTCTCTGGTGTCGCTTTCATAGTTTCTGTAAACACCTTTAACCTAATTATGCAAGGCCAACTATCATATCTGTTGACATGTGAATTAGTATTTTTTTCTCCTTAGGCTGGTTGTGATTGAAGAACGGGTTTTTTTTTTTGTGTCACTCTAATTGTTGCCGCTTTAAGAAGGAAGATATACTCTTAATTAACATGTGTTCCCACTTAATTCATGGTGCACATAATCTCATTGGGGCTGCACAATTAATCGAATTTCAATTGTGATCACGATATTGGCCGCCATGATGAAATTAACCTGATCATTTGCGATATTTCCATTTTAAAATGCGGCTCTCCTGCATATCTAATCAAGCACTCTCTACACCAGTAGTCCACCAACCACCAGGGGGCAGGGCCGTTTTTCTCTCCTGAAAAAAGCCTGGTTACTGATTGGATAGATCACTAAGCAGGATGTGACTTAGTACTTGATGCCACAACAACACACGCCATTTGTAAAAGCCGGCGAAGCAGTGTTGCCAACTTAGCAACTTTGTTGCTATATTAAGCGACTTTTCAGACCCCATTAGCGACTATTTTTCAAAAAAGCGACTGGCGACAAATCCAGCGACTTTTTCTGACGGCTCGTTAAGAAGAGTAAGAACGAGTCGAAGCGGCACAGTCCTCCTGCAGCAGTCTTTCCCAGCTGCAGAGCCGGAGGGGATGTTAACCCCTTCGCGTCCAGTCTGCAAATGGATAACAGGCTAACAGTTAGCTCTGTAGCAGTACAGTGTGTATGTGCTGCTGCTGCAGGAGGTGTTCACTTGGTGATCTCTGTTCACAACAAGCACCGGACACTCAAAACTGTTCCTATTGTTTGTTTGAAAGTAGTGCAATAAAAATACAGATGTTTTCCCTAACATGATTAATAATCGTGATTACAATATTGATCAAAACAATCGTGATCATTTGGCCATAATCGTGCAGCCTTATGTCAACAATGACATTTTTACGACCAATAGCAATATTGCACTACATTGGCCCTGAGAGAAAATTTATTCTAATTTAATGTTCCCTTTTTTCCCTTTTTATCTCTATCTTGCATTTAATTTTCTGCCGTAGCACTCATTCTTTACATGTCCCTCAAGTACTTAATCCCATCTTCCTTTGTCTTCTCTTTCCTGTTGCATATCTTGCTTTACTTTTGCTCCCTCTAAATGACACATTAGCTGTTCTTCAGGTTTAGACCTCGTCTCCTCTGTTCGTCTACCCCAACACCTCCACACCCTCTCCCCTCAGGAGCGGGCGGCCGTTTCCTCCCCACACTCCCCCATTCCATCCTCTGATTGGTTAAGGCAAGAACTCCCAGTGACCCCCGGGGAATGATGTCAGTCTGTCTCCATGGCAGTGGTTCGTGTTTGTCGTCCGAGGGGACCGCCTGGGATGTGTCACTGTTTGAGAGGACCAAATCTCTTCTTGGCCCAGCTTGTATCAGTGCTGGTGAGAACAAAGCCAAGTTTGAGGCTGCGTGAACAGAGATTAAGAGGTTTGAGTGTTGTCTCATCTGCAGGGAGTTTCTCAACACATGGACACAGCTGTGTGGTTACTATCTGCTGCACGCTTTGTGGCTCACGTCCAAGAAAGCATAGATGACATGCAAATCAGTATGGGTCCGAAAATGTTTCCTTATGGCTGCAACCAATTTTTATTTTCATTAGTGATTCATCTTTTTATAATTTTCAGACAGAAACACTGCTGTCATTTACAGTGACAACATGGTGATTGATTACCATAATTGTCATTGATCGGTTGATCAATTAGGCAATTCATTTCAGCACAATTAGTTGAATTGCAGCCTTTCTGTCATTGGGTTTAGAAATAAGCATTTTTATTAATGTGATTTTTATTATTTTAGTGCCACTTGATTTGATTCTAGTGATTTACTGCATAACTCTAATTTACTAAGAGTAACTTTATTTTTTTCATGCAAAAAAGACTTTTGTGCCTCCAATCAACTAGTCTTTTTTGTCTCAATTAAAGCATTATTTTGTTTTTGTTTTTTTTAGTTTGAACTAGCCAAAAGAAATTGAGCATCCAGAAAATTATTAGAATATTTTACCAGATTCACGAAAGCTTTTCAAACTGCACTCATGGAAAATGGTTCTTTCATTTATCCTTTATTTATTTCTCGAGGAATCATTGAGGGCAACCCCTCATTTACAGAGAAAACACAAAACAGCACTGACAAAACAAATGCAATAACATTAAAAACAGTTACAGTGAAAAGCAGAGTTATTGGTTATCATAGTTTTATACTAACTCTTTGCTGGTCTAACTTTATAATCAGATATTTCTTCTGTAACATCCATAGGCCAGGAAGCTTTTAAGCCTCTAGCTGTATTGATTGTTTTGGACAATAAAAATCACAAATTGGTGCACAAAACAGGTCGCTCTTGAAAGTAGAAGGAACTTGCTTTGGTTGAACCGGCTCTTTAAAGCTGATTGATGTTTTGTCTGTGAGACTTCCATCTCTGACAGGCAGGATTTCCTCCTGTCACATTCTTCAAGAAACCAGACGAGTGTAACCACAAGATTTTCTGTGATATCGGTCGATCACTTGCCAGAAGGAGTGCCTCAAGTGAGTGTTTCGAAATATGGCGCTGACTAACTGATTTCTGACCGCAGTCAAATAGAATCTACAAATCCTGGTGCTTATTTGGTCCTGCATGGTTGAATTTGTAGATTGATGGCATTGATTGCATTGATAAAAGCTCAGGCTGAGACACAGGACATTCCAGTTCCAATTGACATGCAACTCTTTAGCCAGAATTACTCCTCCTATATTTCAAACTCCATCCAGCTAGTATGTACTAAATAAGGTTGTAAAAAATTGATACTAAAACCTTCTATCTGGATACGATACTCATGTTCAAAAGTATCGTGTTAGTTAGCAATTAAAGGCTGACGTCACATTAATGATTATAAACAACGTAAATAAATAAATCAGGCACGTAGTATGCCCATATTACGTTAATTGACACAGTGTCAGTATACATAAGCATAGAGTTAATACGTTTATATAAATGTTGGTGACTGAAGTGTTATTTTCTCTCGAAGTCCCAGAATGAAGCAGAGAAAAGTTGACTTATCAAGCTTGTCTAGCATACAACTTCAGAATATTGTTCTAATTATTATTGTTTGTTGTATTTATTTATTTTTTGCACTACCTCAGACCTGAAGCTTGTTACCATAGTTGCAGTTTCTTTTTGCACAACTGTTTTTTATTATAAATATTCAACCTGTGGTTCTGTTCATTTTAACATGTTGCATTTTTCTTGTTGATAAAAATATTTTTGGTAAATTTTGGGGTCTTTTTTTATCCTTGTGGTATCGAAAATGGTATCGTGTATCGAATATTTTCCTGAGTTGAAATTTTAGTATCGTGACAACCCTAGTACTAAATGAATTACTCGCATGTTACATTACCGAACAGATTTTTAATAACAAAGCCACAAAAGGGTGGAACAACCTTGTATGAAACTAAAGAAGGCCTAAAGCTTGTGGCTGGGAATACTCTAATGTAAAGACTGTGAAGGTTTTTCAGCTGCCGACCCGGTGAGTCTGATGTCTTGGCTTTGTTCAGACTCAATATATTGTTCATCTGATCTGATCCAGCTGTCTGTAGGGCCTCCTGCACCTGTCAGACACTCATTTCTGCTCTACCTTACCCTCAACATCTGACATTGTCTTTCTAACACTTCCACATACTTGAACCATGTGTTTTTGGGGGAATATGGGTTAGCCTTTTTTTTCTAATTGTTTTGGATCTGATAAATACAGGATTGTTTAGATGTACTTAGATGTAGATCTTCCCGAGTATTCAAGAATGTCAACATGTTTTATTGCCTAAGTGACAGTGAAACCTGCAGAGGAATATAAAATCTGACCCTCTTCAGAGTTTCCTTGTCTTCTGAATTGGTATGTTGGGCCCCTTTCACCATGACAAACTGCTCTGCTTGAAGGAAAATCATTTAGTTGGTGTCCAAGTATGATCAAAATACTATTCTAGAGGACCACTACACCAAGCCAAGATTACATCACCGATTATAGTGGAATTTCTGCTGCATGGAAATATAATTCACTACCTGATATAGCTGTCATAACACGGCATATAAATGCAAATGGAGTGCTGCTGCTGCTACAGCTCAAGTATCAGCTCCATTTGTCATGCAGTTCACTATGCAGTTCAGTTTCTTGTTGCTGTTAGTAACACTGTGGCCATCTGATACACACAGTCTCTGATGTAAGAGCAGGTTATTGTGTTGCAGCGTGTGTCCTCTTTCAGGTCTCTTTCACGAGCTGCAGACTGCAGTTACACACATGTACGCAGAAGAACACACACAGACATGTTCCGCATAAAAATGTACATGCACCAACACTGTGCACACAGGTGGTTTGCAGGGTAGCAGTCTGGGTTAGCTGCCTGCTGCAGGACAGGAGGATCGGTGTGTGTAGTTTAGGGTACGGATGAGATGTGGAAACACCACTATGCTCTCAAGAGGAGACTCAAAGTGGAGTCTTGTGAAGTCAGCCAGGTCCAGGTATGTTTGAACATTACCTTTGATGCTGTGCAGACACATTTAGCTTAGCATTGTGTTTTGTTTTGTGTGTGTTTGTGGTGCGTCAGACTGGCTAACAAAAGGTCACAGCTGTATCTTACAATAGTTCCTGTTATGTATTAAGCTCTGTCTGCTGTTTTGTTTTCATATACACACTTATGCTTACTAGGAATGTCCCAGGCAGGGTTATAAGACCGCGATCAGGTCAGATCCAGGCTTTTTCGCCACCATAAAGCCTGATCTGTTTCTGATCCTTGTTTGCTTGGAGTATGCCAGCTGTCAAAGTGCCCAATTGCACTGTTACAACACAGAATGAATGAGTGACTTGTGAATGAACTGCGGAGTGCCCAAAATAAATAAACAGCAGTTTGGAACTATGATGGCGGGCAGAGCTGCTTTAGGTCAAAACAAATAAACCTATTATAGTGACATTTTGCAGGTATGTCACGTAAGGGCTGGGCGATATGGACCACAAGTCATATCCCGATATATTTAGGCTGAATATCGATATTCGATATATATCCCGATATTTTCATCATAAAGTGAGAGCAAATGTTCAGTCAAAGTCAAAGCCAAATATGACATGTCACAAGTAGTTTTATTGCAACCGTTTAAGTGAACATAAATACTGTATAACAGGAGTACTTTTTTTTTCAAATCAAAGCTCCATAAAGTGCACATTTAAATAAAAAAATATCTTAAATAAAAATAGCCTATGAAATAAAATAGGCCAGTCTTTTTCTGAAATAAATATATTTATATGTGAAAAGAATAAAAGAACATTACAAAAGAACTAAATATGACAAACCCTAGTAATGGCAACATTTATATATAAAGAGAGACATTTTTTTAAACTATATTGATATATCCGAAATGGTCAAAATCACATTTAAAAATATATCGATTATATCTTTTATATGGATATATCGCCCAGCCCTATATCTTGTCTCTGAGGTGGTTTATAGAAAACTGTGTCCAGACTGACACTGATTCTCCATCACAGTGTCCCCCTCCTCCTGTAATCTGATGTCCTTTTGCAGTTGGATCATGAAGGCGACTCATATCTCAATCAGGGGATCAGTGGAGTATCACAGTCATAACTAATTAATACTATTGAAGTTTTGTCTTGTTCGCTCTGATGATACCACTCATAGGATCCTGTGTCTCCGCTGTCCGGATCACTAGTTTTGCGATTCACCTTAACCCGTTGCCTCTGATTTTATCTGTCTTCCTGTCTCTTTTGTTGCTGCACTTCTCTTTGTCTCTTTATCTGTGTGTGTTCGTCCCGCGTCTTGTGGTTTTCCCTCTACACTGTCAAAGATATCAGGAAGGAATAAAGTTTAATCTTGTCACAAGTGCTTTCCTTTCTCAAATCTGTCCATCTTGTTCTGTCGGTAATCTTGTGAGGAGAGAGATACTTTTGATTTTCTTTCTTCCCCGCCCTCCTTTCAAAGTCCCTTGTCATGCAAGAACAGTTAATCCTGAAAACACACGATCCAAATTGAATTTAAACGTCTGACAATCATATTGCTGTTTAGAGTTGGAGGCATTCAAGCCTTCCTTGCTAATCTTTTGTTGAAGCACTTTCAATTGAAGGTTTTGTTCCACTGTATTAATTTGTGGCCTCCTTTAGGGTATTTATCGACTCTGGCACATGTGGCCTGTTGCCAGGTTTAGTTCTCAGCTTTGCCTTTTTTGAAAAGCCGTCTTAAGAGCTGCTGGATCAATTTTTTTCCACTTGGACTTGATTTGTATCCTTCAGTCGGGCCAGGGGCGAGCGTTGGCAAGCTGACAGCTGCTGTAACTGTAGATGCCACCCGACGTGTGTCTTCAATTTACCTCCTCATTCTCTGAGACTGACCCTTCAAAAGAAACCAAACTCAACAGTCATTTCCTACGTTGTAATTTTCTCTGTCGACCAGCAAACTCAGACTCTGAGTTCAAACAAGTTTTGGTCATCTTGTTTTGTAAAGGCTGGACTTGTTTTGCATTGTTAAACAGGACGGCTTTCAGTTGCATTTACAGCATTTGCTGTGATTTCCTGTTCTGACAGGGCAAAAGGAATTCCTTTACCCAAAGGAATAAATTATGTCTATAAAAGTTATGTTCAAAAGCAAAACGTTGATTCAATTCTTGTCTGAATTCTAAAGAATCTCATTCAGTCTCTCTCATGCTCAGTTTCATGTCACTCTGCTACTTTTTCTTATAGTTTGCCTATTTTCTACGCAGAATTTGCCCAATACTATTCATAAATGCTGCCACTCAGGCAGGGTTATTATATATGGCATTGTACTGACCACTACATGTACGCAATTTGACAAAACAGATACTTAAAACCATTAATACAGTTTTCTCTGTCTGTCTGTCTGTCTGAATTGTCCTGAAGCAGTCAACCTCTCACCTGGTGCTCCATAAGACTGAAACCAGCACCGTGGGACTTTGGCAGCTACAGTAACATTGATCCTGTTATGGCAAAAAACACGAAAATAATCCGAGGTTGTTTGTAGTTAAGTATTTGGGCCTCTCTCTGCAGGCCAAACAGAATGAAGAAGATAAAAAAGACCTTCATTTGTTAACAATCCTTTATTCAGTAGTTGTTTTGCTCTTTGGGAAGTGCCAAATATAGCCCAAATATTTCAGCATGGGAACCTTTCTCAGCACTGAACCATGGGCTCCGTGCCACACTATGAATGACAACCGCAGACGTCTTATTTTAGAATTCCTTCTGAAATAAGTTGTATAAATCCAATCTGAATTTCCATGCTAATGCTGATAAATGAAGAAAGACATTCAGGTATCCGGTCGCGATGATGCAACTTAAAGGCAACACTCTCAGCTGCACAGAGTCAGCAGTGTCAGAAAAGCTTGTGAAAAGTTTTTCGGCAGCCACACATCGCTCTGTGAGCAGCTTTGTTTCCCGAGTAGCTTCTTTGACGCTAATTGACATGCAGGGCACATTTCAGTAGACTGGACCAATAAAGTCCAATCAATAACGTAAAAAAGACTGAAGACTTAATTCAGTAAGTCAGTGTGGCAGTACAGATGCACCATGACTCAAAGGTGGTTTGACTGGAAGACTGTTGGATATCATTTGTCATTGTAGTTCAGAAATATACTTCCAGCTCTTGGTAGTCCTGAACTGTAATTGTTTTAATATACAAACAGCATAAAAGGAATCATAATGCATCACAGCAGGAAGTGACTCCATATTTTAATAGCACAAACTGAAAATAATAAAATTATTGGTCATAATCTTTGAGTTTTTCAAAATGTGTTTAGATGTGTTTTATGTGTTTATGCTTTACATATATACTGCCAAATAGTCTACATAGACAGATTAAGGTAAATAATGAATATGTGCACTAAATGCTAGGGCTGCACGATTAGAGCCAAAATGATAATCACGATTATTTTGATCAATATTGTAATCACAATTATTAATCACAATTATTCATCATGTTAGGGAAAACATCTGTATTTTTATTGCACTACTTTTAAACAAAAAATAGGAACAATTTTGAGTGTGTGCACACAGTCTCCGGTGCTTGTTGCAAACAAACAGAGATCGCTAAGTGAACACCTTCTGCAGCAGCAGCACATACACACTGTACTGCTACAGAGCTGTGAGCCTATTAGTAATTTGCAGACTGGACGCTAAGGGGTTAACATCCCCTCCGGCTCTGCAGCTGGGAAAGACTGCTGCAGGAGGACTGTGCCGCTTCAACTCGTTCTTACTCTTCTTAACAAGCCGCCGGCCCCCGCTGCTTGTTAAGAAGGAGTCTGCAATAACACCAGAAAAAGTCGCTGGATTTGTCGGCAGTCAATTTTTTGAAAAATAGTCGCTAAGGGGGTCTGAAAAGTCGCTAAATATAGCTTTTACAAATGGTGCGTGTTGTTGTTGCTTCGAGTACTACGTCACATCCTGCTTAGCGTTCTATCCAATCAGCAACCAGGCTTTTTTCAGGGGAGAAAAACAGCCCTGCCCCCTGGTGGTTGGTGGACTACTAGTGTAGAAAGTGCTTGATTAGATATGCAGGAGTGCTCGCATTATAAAATGGAAATAGCGCAAATGATCAGGGTAATTTAATCGTGGCGGCCAAAAAAATTCAATCAATTATGCAGCCCTACTTAATGCACTAACAAATTTATAATAATTATTTGAAACAAGTTAAAGATAAAGCAATGAGGTCGGACTCTCTCTTCCCTCTCAGCTCTTATCTCTTCCTTCTTACTTTGTTTGGTGAGAAAACAGCAGCCTCCCCTCTAATTCCATCGATTTTCAGCATCAGCAAGTTAACATACAACCTGTGTGAAGGTCACTGCAGATACATGCTGCAAAACAATGTGTTCAACTGTTGATCCTGAAGGCTTCTACTCAGCTTTTCCTGCTAAGCTGCTTATTCCTGTAGCAGGGGCTGAATGCAAATTAATTGATAAAGGTGTGTGTTGTATGACACAGGTGTGCAACATGGCCTGGTGGTGTTTTTTTCTATACATTTTTGGCCAATTTCCTGAAAATAACATGCTTTACATCACAGCAAATAATTTTGCCAACCCAGCTGCTGTGTGACATTTAAATGCACCTTGGCACACAGCCGTTGGTTTCTATCTGTTTATATTGTGTACATTTACATTATGTACAATAAAAGGTCCACCAATAGCCAATGTGAGCCTCTAAAAACCCCATAATACTGAGCTGGAATCCAGTTTCTGTGTGGGACAACAGGGGAGGAGAGATAGTGTGTGCTTAATGAAATATCCATTAGTATGACTCAGTTTGTTTGGAGGCAAAACTGCAGGCTCATAAAAGTCTCTCTCTCTCCTGTGAACCATGTTGTCCTCCCTTCTTCCCAGCCCTGCGGACTGCCTCCATCCATCCTTTCCATCCCTCCATCCTCTCTTCCTCCCAGGCCGCCTTGGGTTTCACTGCACAGGAGGTGGAAGTTAGAGACACGCTGCTGCTGCGAGTCCATTATTCATTATGTTAATCAGGCTACAGGCTGAAATCTCCTGCCTGTGTTCCTGTGCAGCACATGTGCCATCCTTTTGTTCTCGTGCATTTTTCACAGGTTGCCTTTTTTTTTTGTTTGGATCATTCCGCTTTGATGCTGTTTAGCAGATGAGTAATTTATATAACTCTCTGCTCCCAGTCCGAACTGTGGTCCTCTCATGCTGAAGCTGAACTCAAGACCTTCTTGTTTGCTCCATTTGAAGCTGCTGATTAATCGTACCTACTCTGGGTTTAATGTCCATTCGTAGGCGGTGTAATTTTGACTATTTTTAGAGAGCAGTATGTTAAACTGTCAAGCGGTTGCCTGTTTTGATCAGATACACGTCTTTCTCTGAATGGCGACATTGTTCTGCGTGCGGCTCCGTGCCATTGAGGTGCTCGCTTTTGCCAGCGTTTCTCTCTGGTTTCTGTCTCGGTTTTCCTCTCCCCCTCAGTTTCTGTTTTTCTGAGACAACGGCAGCAACATTATTGGAGTTGAAACGGTTGAATGGAAGGACATGAGGGTGAGACATGGATAGATTGAATGATAGAGAAGCAGGGCCTTGAGCATTGACTGATGTAATGGTTTTAATGGTTGTACTGCAGTTTGCACGGACAGACGGAAGAAAGAACGATGTGATTCTGGATCTATAAAGTCCCCAGATTTGTCTTATCTACAGATACTATGTGTTTGGTATTTGTAAATATATTTCAGCACAAAATCTGGTGCATTATGAGCACCTTGTCCTTGCTTTCTTTCCATTTATCCTGCAAACTGTGGTGATATATAGGGTTGTTTCCACTACTGCCCAATACCCGGAATGAGGCGGGTCTCACTCGCCGAAAACGCCCCTAATTTGAATACGAGCCGTCTGGAGCTGACTTTTGTCGAGACTTTTTTCGTCCCTGTTGAAGAGCAGGGCCTTCTTTCTCCCCTGAAAAAAGCCTGGTTACTGATTACGAAGCGGCACAGTCCTCCTGCAGCAGTCTCTCCCAGCTGCAGAGCTGGAGGGAATGTTAACCCCTTTGCGTCCAGTCTGCAAATTTCTTATAGGCTAACAGTTAGCTCTGTAGCAGTACAGTGTGTATGTGCTGCTGCTGCAGGAGGTGTTCACAAAGTGATCTCTGTTTGTTTACAACAAGCACCGGACACTTGGTACACAGTTAGCGATGCCGGTTAATTCATGATCAAGATGTATATGATCAGCAGAGACGCTGTGAATAATTAGCCATGCTGCTTTCTGATCAGCTGCTGACGTTGTGCACAGTTAGCGATGCCGGCCACAGTTGCGTCTCCCGTGGCTAATCCATCGTATATGTGATCACCATGTGTGTGAAAACCATACGTCACCTCCAGAGTCTCATAAATCCCTCTGGGGGCTAACTTGTAATGGAGACGCGCAGAGTGAGTGGACTTTTGAGAGGGTGTGGCCTGAGACTTTCCCGGTGGCCACTCTTACCCCTAGTGGAAACACGGCTTATGGTGGTATTATTACAGCATAACTCTGAGTTATGCAGGCCTATTAAGTCTGATTAAAACGTGAACTCTTTTTAGTAAAACAAACCATTAAAACCCTGAAACACTTAGCCTTCATAACATCTTAATCTTAATGTTAATACTTATGCTTTTTCTATAAGCATATATGTATCAGGGAGAGACGAAGAAACATGTATGGAGGAGGTGCTGGGGCTGTTGGATGCACTCTCAGACCTCTGGCAGCCTCCTCTCTCCTCTTGTTGCTGTGTTTTTAAGGCCAGTCACCTTCATTGAAGCCTGTCACCCCTCCCTCACACTCTCTCAGGATGAATATTTATAAGGGAGGACCACAGCCTCTGCCCTACACATATACACACACACACACACATTCGCTGCCCGGCACAGCGGGACGGGCCAGTTGTTAATTCTACAGAGTAAATGGCGAGCATTGAGACTGGCAGCATTCCAGACCCTTGAATTCCACTTGGCACTTACATGGGGAGGAATGTTTGGCACTTGAATTGGGCAGGACTGTCGGTGCTACACGGTCGGTCACAGTGATGTAAACGCTGACATAGATGGAAAACATACAGACACATATTCATATTTGCATTTTTCTGGCCTTAACCCTCTGAACCCCAATAAGCTGTTTCAGGGTGTTTTTTTGCTCTTTTTAAATGTAAAGTCTATAACTGCAGCTGTATGGAATCTGCACGATCATGGCTAGAAGTGTGAACAACTCAAAAATGTCTTTGTGCAGAATAACAGTTATAATGACATAAATCATACATTTTTAAAAAAAATTGGAATACAATTTAATTTACACACACACACACACACACACACACACACATATATATATATATATATATATATATATATATATATATATATATATATATATATATATACAACTTTTTTTGCAATTGTCACAAATTTTGAACACCTACACCACTACTTCCAGCCTCTACTGTCCTCTCCTCTCTGCTCTGTGTAAGAAGATTTTCAGTGAATATTTGCCTCGTGACCCTTCGTCTCCGCAGAATCAATCATGGCTTCACAGTGTCTCTGAGGAGCAGAAATGAATGTTTTCTAACAGGATTTGGTTATTCCAGCTGGTTTATTTTGGCAACACTTTTAAATGACACATGTAGGGGTGGCTGTGGCTCAGTTGGTAGAGCGGGTTGCTCCCCGATCGGAGGGTTGGTAGTTTGATCCCTGACCATGGCAGCCTACATGTCGAAGTATCCTTGAGCAAGATACTGAAACCCAAAATTGCTCCTGATGCTGCGTTCATTGGTATGTGAATGAATTCCCAATGGTGGCAGGTGGCACGGTTTAGGGTAGCCTCTGCCACCAGTTTGAATGTGTGTCTTTGAGTGGTCGCAAAGCAACTAGAAAAGGGCTATATAAGCGCAGGTCCATTTACCATTTAGAATATAGTGATTTTGACAGATTTTATCACAATTTTAAGCTTTGATTTGGTTGCTTTTTCTAACTAAAACTTTAATATCCTATGCTACGTTCAAGGACTGTTGGAAAGTTCATATTCTGACGATAATGCCTGTTTTTGCAGTTTCTTTTTTTTTTTTTTTTTTTCTCATTTTTCAAGGCTTTATTGATAGTGAGACAGATAGAAAGGGGGTGACAGAGGGGAGGACATGCGGCAAAGGGAGCTCAGGCCGGATTCCCACCCCTGTTTTTGCAGTTTCTTAAAGGGTGTAGCTTTTTCTTTCAAAAAAAATATACGTTTACAGGCTTCAGAGGGTTAACATTTTTAATTATTTGATATTAGCTGAAAATTGCAGTCTTAAAATATTTATACTTGTCAAAAGAGACAGTTTGCTAAGGTAAAACTGGTTTGATCCCCATCTTGAACAGCACAAATGGCAGTCTTGAACTTTTCAAGAGTATAAAAGTTCTCATTTTTCTGAAGTCGTAGTTGTGACTGGACATGACTGGCAGTTCCCCGTCCCCCCGCAACACTGACACATGTGTCTTTGTAGAAAAATCTGCCTGTGGTCGTACACGCATCACCTAGCACTTGAATGGCATTTTCCAATTTCCGCCCCTCGTCTCACCGGTGTCATTTCTACTTCAATGAAAGGCTCTTTTGTTCCTTACGTCGACCTTGCTGTGACCCTGCAGTGGAGGTCACGTGCAGCCGTGGCCGTGCAAACATCACGACATCAGAGACTAAAAGGGGATTTGTCAGGCTTGATAAGCGGACCAGAGACATGTTTGTTTTCTGCTAGATAAAGATAGCTCCTAATATTTTAAGAAGTTGTTTGAAAAGTTGGCAGCTCACATGGACGTCAGCTCATTTTCCTAAAGGTTTGAAGTTATCAGCTCTTTCTAAGACATTCTCTGAGGCCATGTGGAAACAAGTAGTAGTTAACCTTTATTTATCCAGGGAGGGGTCGCTTCCAAAACAAGCTTTTTTTTCAGCAGCTTCATATTTTTACAGTCAAACCTGAGCTGCTGTTAGTCCTCCACTGAGCACTTAGAGAGCAGCCGGGTGTTTCCCTTTTTTTCTTTTTTTTTTTTTTTTACAAGATTACCTCATCAAAACTGCTGTTGACATGAATGCAAAGAAAGTTTTAATTTCGTTTACTTTAGTTTAGTAATTTGTTTCTTTTTTGGGTAATTTTGTGTCTATTCTGACAAATCCAAAAGTAGCAAGGTCTTACTTTACTTTACAAGGAGTCTCTGGCTTGAAGCTGACTGTTACACACTCAGGAGGTCAGAATGGACCTTTAAACTGATAGCAAAGGACTTAGATTAAAAGTAACAATAAAATATAAAAAAATATATAAATGCAAAGACCGAGAGATGTTTTAGTTGTTCTCTGCTTCATTATTTGTCCAAAATTCGTCTTGAGTTTGTACGATCTGAACTGCGCGCGTGAGATTGTGTTCAGTGAGCCGGGGTCGCAGACAACATGCATGTTAAATTGGGGGTCGCGACTCAAAAAGGTTGAGAACTCCTGCTCTAGTGAACATAGGAAATGGTGAAAACTGTTTAATTGGATGTCTGAGAAGAAGAAGTTGCAAACACTCTTACATTAAGTGACAATAAGCCTGCTGTATGTTGTTAATCCACTGTTCTCTAGTGTTACCTGCTGTGAGGATAAAGCATGTGTTGGCTTAGATTGTATTTGCTTGCGTGTGCTTGTTTTTTTTTTTTTTTTTAAATCACCACAAGATAAGTGTCACATTGTCTTACTTTTAGCAGCTTCTACCATCTCATTCCTTTAATTGACTTCCTCCCCTTGGTCTCCATCTGGCCTTGGTGTAAAATTAAACCCCTTCCTGCTCTAAATCCTGAATCCACAATCACTTAATTATTCCTTCTGATCTTCCATGTGTTATTCCGCACCAGTCATTATGACTTAACAGAGATGGAGGTGGGGACGAGGCTGCAGAAATGCATTTTTTAGTGATGGGGAAGGAACACTCTAGAGAGCACAAAACGGTGTCACACTAAACTTGCAAATGAAGTTACACGAGAGATGCGTTTTGATCTGCTGTAGACCAGAGTCAATGCAGCACCGCAGGCTTATATGGAGCTAGATAGAAGGTGGAGGATTCCCACTGAGGACTCACTGCAGCACTTTTGAATATGAAATGAGTCTTAATGTGTGTCAGGACTGTGCCGGACAGCATTCTGTTAAAGTTTTATGAGGGCAAGGAAAGGGAGGAGTGTGAGGTGGTAATGCTAGAGAATAAGAGTGTAAAAGAAAGAGATAAGAATGATTTGGTGAATGAGAAAAGGTATTGCAAAATGTCTTGTTCCACGTTTTAACCTGCATTTTAATCCACGGAGCATCATGCTGCAGCACATTTTTGTCCGACCCAAATGATCCACTTGGACTTTTTCTGTGGATTGGTTAGGAACTTGTATTTGAACATGTAAAAAAAGAGAAATGATCACACAGACAACTAAAATTACAGAAAATGAAAAAGTATAAAACACAAAAAAACAATCGTCGCCCTTGGTTTACATGTTTGAAAAGGACTGAGAATAAGTTATTAATTTTCTCAATAAGTTATTAGTTGATTTTTAACCATTTTCCTTATTTATTTGAACCTATACACTCAATACTTACTTAACCATGTATCAATATAAGTTATTATCTTTTATCTATGTCATAAAAATATAATTTAAGCAATGATATCAATCAAACCTATCCTTCCCAAAAACAGAAATTCAAAAATGATATATACTCATATTTAATGTAATGGTTCTCTATTTGGAACTTTTCAGATCAACCACATTTTGGATTGGGTCTGAATTTCTTTTCTGTCATAAAGCTCATTTGAGAAATCTCCCTTTTCCCCTTAGAATCAATGTATACACTTCAGGTTCAGGTTTGCTGTCAATATGAATATTTCATACATTAAATCTACTTGGATTTTGAAGTGAGGAGTCCATGTTGGCTGTTAAAATGACTCAGAAAAAACATAAATCTCATTCAAATGGACAATAATTGATAAACAAATAAAAATCTGCACTTGAGTCCATTGAAAATGTAATAAAACCTGATAATGTAATAACTTCCCAATAATGTAATAAAGTGCGTTTCCCAATAATGTAATACACTTTTTACCAATAATGTAATAAAGTATTACATGAATGGGAGGTTATTACATTATCAGGTTAGCCTTCATTTTGCAAGTCCTGATAATGTAATAATTCCCCAATATTGTAATAATTTAACAGCAGACCACCCATTACTTGGGTTCAAGTGATGATACTGTGTAGGCAACTCTAGCTCAAGAGCTCTAGCGCCACCAACAGGTCAAAGTTGAATGTTTATTAACTTTTGACCCGTTCATCCGTTTTTCACAAACGAGGTATCCATGACACACGAATGCATTCAACAGCTTCTTGAAATCTAAAGGTGCTTGGTGTTATACTTTATTACATTATTGGTAAAAAGTGTATTACATTATTGGGAAATGCACTTTATCACATTATCGGGAAGTTATTACATTATCAGGTGTTATTACATTTTCGTATGGACTCTAGTGCAGATTTTTATTACATTATCGGGTCTATTACATTATCAGAAATTTATTACATTATCAGGTTCTACAATCCTTGCCACGTAAAAAACTAACAAAACCACCTGAGTGGAAGTTCAGCTCATCTAAAGTCATAATGACTATGAGGCGTCACAGGGGCGCAGAGCCTCATATCCTGCACCGTTAACGATCCTGGTTCCTCAAATGAATTCACTTTGCGTTAAGAGATCAATGTAGTTGTTTATTAGACAGTTGCTCACAGCTTCCCAGCCGGCCCTCTTCCACTCCGTCCTGTAAATACTGTGTATCCTCTACATTCACCTCCGTCAGTCCACATCATCTAGAGAGGAGGAGGAGGAGGACGTGGTGACCACTTCTTCATACAGCTGGATGTCGTCCTGTATGCTGCTCGGAGGCGAATTCTCCGTGTCAGAGCCCGGCCCGTCCTCGTGCGTCATGGCGCCAGATGATGTGGAGGAACTTATGGAGAAAGTGTTTTCCCACACACCGTGGATCAGGTCCTGGAAGACACCCCAGTCTCCACTGTCTGAGTCTGCACTGTCAGAGTCAAAGCGTGGCCAAGCATCGTGCTGCAACTGCTAGGAATCAATTTTTTTATTTTTTTAAACTTTATTGCCTTTATGCACATTTACAGACAATTTACATCACAAAGGAAAACAAATCAAAACATCTTGAGCTTGGGTCTCATCTGTCACACAAATGGCACTGTAAAGGGTATTACACATATTTTATCTGGTTCTGTATTCCAAAAAATAAAAGGGATATTTTAGATATTAATAGTGTATAAGAGTCTTAAGCGACATAGTCTGTAACTGGGGTCCACCTTCTCATAAAAACAGGTACTTTTAGCTGTAATTGGGCAGTCACTTGGACACACTTTCTGTAACCACTGAGTGATCATGGGGGGGGTCATTCTTCATCCAATTTATAGGAATACTTTTTCTTGCAGTCATCAACAAAATGTGTAATATATAACATTGTTCAGTGGTAGGGAATCAATTTTAAACCATCATATAGCCTCTTGTGACTACACACTCATTAAAAATTGATTAATTACAAGAGTATTTAATAGTTTAATCAATTGAAATGAAATGATCCGCCCTACCTCATTGTCTATTATTGCATTGTTGTGGTAGATGCCTTCAAAGCGCATGAGGTTGCTGTGCAGGTTGACGAGCTCTTGGTAATTCAACTCATCGTCGTCATCAACTTCACCATCACTTAACTTAGCCTCATAGTCGCTTTCCTCTGACTGTGAGTCTGAGTCTTCCACAGACATTTTGCTGGTAGGCTTGCGTACAGCTCTCAGCTGTATGGAGTTGATCAGAGTCATTGTTGCCATGATAAACTCTGTTTATTGTGCTGGGCAACCATTTGATGCTTTGATTTGAAAAGAAGACTTGTTGAGTTCTGGATTCTTCTTGTGTTCTGCAGTGTTGGTGTGTGTGGGATCATCTGAGCTGAAGTTTTTTTTTATTTTTTTTTTATTCAAAGTGTTTTTATTAAAAAAAAACAATGAGAAATTTCCAATTACAGGAATACAATTATCCTTTTCTTATTTTTTATACATATATGTACATGTTAACAGTCACATATACACATACACAAACGAAAATGAACAAAAAGGAGGAAAAATAATTTAATTAAATTATTATTATTAATGTTATATATATATATGCACTTGTAATGAGTTCACACCTTACTTGCATATCTAAACATACTGTTTCAGAAAACTAAATGTGAATAACAAACTTTTAAACCCCTTTTTTTTTGTCAATGGAAAAGTTATAACCATCAAATATCACTGTCAGACCTTAAATTATCCATTTGGACTTTTTCTTTAGGTTAGGGATTTTTTTTGAACATGCATATAAAAGAGAGAAATGATCATACAAACAACCAATATTGACAGAAAATGAAATTATAAAGCAAAAGAAAAAATGACCTTGGTTTACATGTTGGAAAAGGACTGAGATGTTATTAATTCTCCATGAGTTATTAGTTAACCAGCTTCCTTATTCATGTGAACTTATACACTCATTACTTATCCTAACTTTTGTTTGAATATAAAAGTTATTATCTTACATCTATATCATATGAAAATATAATATCATTACTGGTATAGTTATCTTCACCATAAATAGAAATTCATGAGTTATATATCATATACGATACAAATATTTCATATTATGTTCAACCTTTATGTGATGGGTATCTGATTCTGCTTTCCTATTCCATGATTTGAACATAATCCTGTGCACCCTAGACCTGGACCTCTTCCTGGCCCTTCCTTTTTATGGTGCTGTGAGAGCAGTGAGCTCCTGGACGGTCTGGCTGTCCTTCGCTGGGCTTTCCCCGTCTCCTCCGTCCCGGCCTTGGCCTGCCTCCAGGTCTGTTGGGCTGATGAGGACCACAGCAGGCGATGAGGTCTTTGATCTCACTTCAGATCCCTCCTCAGGTTTTATGCAGTTCTTTAGATAAGGGGCCTGTCAGATTAGCGTCATGGGAATCTTTATTAGTCCCTGAGGGAACAGGCGAGAGTCCGAGTTAAAAAGTGTATATTATCTATTTGTCAGATGATATTTTCTAATCTCACGACATATTCAAGACAGTAAGGATGGCAGGAATCCATTTAGAGCACGGGTGGGCAATTAATTTTCCCTAGGGGCCACATGACCAATACCACGAAGGTTGCGGGGGCCGGACCAAAACTCTGAACTAAATTCTGCTAAATATTAATTTAATCACTTTATAAAATACAGTAAATTATCTGGTTTGGAGCTGCTACTGAACTTTTCTATTTATTTTAAACACAACTGTAAATGACCTTTAGCAAGGTTCCTATTAGTGTTTTTGTATTATATAGCTTTTTTCCCCCCATTTTTCTAAATTTTCAAGGTGTTTTATACAGTCTATGGTGTTTTACAATGTTTTGATGCTTTTATTTTGAAAAGGTGCCGTCCAGTGTGAAACGGGTGGTTTAATTTTGAAAGGTAGAGACAGGAAATAACAGGTGGAACGGTTAAATGAAAAAAAGAACGGTAAATAACGAGTGCTTCGTAATTCATATAAAGTTTATATAAAGTATCTAAAAGGCTTCTATAGTGGCGGCTGACAGGACACAAGGTTTGTTAAAGTTTATTTTCCTCTGTCATATATATTGGTGGCTATATTTGTTGTCTTAACTATAGTAAAAGTGCTTGTTTGTTGAAGTACAACTCAGATATACGTAAATCACCTTCAAAATAAAAGCACTGCGGTTGTATTGATTTCTAATTTCTGGGTAACCTCAAGGGCCGTACAAGAACAGCCAACGGGGCGGATGTGGCCCGCGGGCCGCCTAATGCCCAGGTCTGATTTAGAGTGTATAAACTTAAATCACAGCTCTTTGTGTGTCCGTGTCTCATACTCTGTTTACTACGCGACTCGGTCTGCTGTCAGCAGTTTGGCACCGTGACATTTTGCCGTGAGCTATTTTTACCAGAAGAACTCGGCTCCACAGATTGACACACTAACACACAACATTTTACACAGTGTTTGATGTGGCACCGCCCTGCCCAGTCCCAACAGAATACACACTATATGATCCAGATATAGGCCACCAGTCAACACATAATAAGCCCACACAGACTCGTATATCAACGCCATCATAACAACACTTCTTCTGCTCTAAACTTGGCTCAGCCTGAGGGCTCCAGTCTGGAATCCTCATGTCGTGTTGTTGTTTGTGTGCATGATGTGTGAGGCTCCGTTCAGATATGTCAGGGAACATGTGACACATAGTGAAAATAGTTTAATTTCATTCTATCCGTGTTCAGGCACATCTTACATTGAAAGAGTGCACAAGACGAACTGTATTCCATGTTTTACGTGACCTATCATCGAATTTGCCAGTGATCTTGTGCCACAAATCAACTAATTTAGTTTTAAAGGTTTCCAGGAGCTGTCTCAGCTCATTCAAAACAAGAAGCTGTAATGTGTTTTAGCTGAATCACATTAAAGGCAGTAATTTGTGGCTTACTTTCCCACAACAGACACAATTTGGAGCATGAAAAGAACAGTTGGACATGCAGGTCTTTGTTATTTTCTTGTTTCCGACATAGCTTTTTAAAAGACCAAAACAAGCTGTTACACAGACCCACAGCTTTTTGTTTGCGTTGCTTTGTTGACTGATGTGAATCTAGTGAACGTTGGCTACTTCCTGCATTTCTGTGTCCGATAAGAACTTTGATTTCCAGACTCTCTGCTCTGTGTATGCCAGGAGAGAGAAATTACAAACCTCTGGTCTGTTCAAAGACAGGACATTTACAGTGGGACAGGGTGTGTTTCTGAGCTCCATCAGCTGGAGTCCACAGGGTGTGTGTGTGTCAGAGGGGTTACACAAAGTGACACAGGCTGTCACAAATGCTGACATCTGTCACGGCGGTCTGACAGTGTGTGTGTGTGTCGCTGACAGGAAACAACATATAGAAAATACTAATGCAACCTTTTTTCCCCTCTTTTTCTGTTGCATCCTTTGATCTCTGTGACTTTGTTGCTTCACTTACAATTTTAGTTTAAATCTTTCTGTACAGTTTTCTAACTTAAATACAAATGTGACACATTTACACCTTTTTTTTGTTTTATAAAAAGCCGTTTTGCATCATTGAAAAAAAAAAAAAAGAGAACGATTTGTCCTGGTTTCAGTATGAAACTCAAATAAAATATAAATGCTTTCATTAATAAGCAATACAAGCCAGAAAATATTAAGATATGCATATTTATGAGGAAAAACAAGATTTATTATTCACTGTTGCCAACTCCTCTTTAATAACTTTTTTGTGTAGTCGCTACATTTCTGACTCTCCACCTCTCTCACTCTTTTTTTTTTCTCTCCTCCTCTTTCTGCATATCTTTCTCCCAGCGCAGCCTTTAATCTAGTGTTATTTTGTGAGTTAAACACAGCAGAAGTGTTATTATCCCTCTATAATGTGTCTGGTGCCCTTTGCAGCGAGCGCCATGTGTTGCATTGGAGTGGAAACTGTACAAGTGGGTAATGAGGCTGTAACCCTCAGGGCTGCAGTGTGCGGGTTCAACCCGAGCAGTCACGCCTCGACGCTGACTACGTCAAAGATGCCCACACGCTCATACACTTACAGATGTGCACTTGCATTAATGTGCACTGTACACATTGTGTCATTTTATATTTCTGTGCATGTGGTTTTGCATGTCAAGACGCTGACGTGAGTTTTCACAATAATCTGGCATCTCTAATTCCTTTTACGACTCTGTTTACTGCGATGAAAGGAATACTGTACGTTTAATTGCCCATCTCGTTCTATAATATCTCCCATAATGCTGTGTTCAAAGCACGCCGAGCTGCATTTTTGTATGAATATTAGGGTTGTCATGATACTAAAATTTTCAACTCGATACCGATACTCAGGAAAATATTCGATACTCGATACCATTTTCGATACCACCAGGATGAAAACATTATTGATTATTAAATTTAACAGAGATATTTTCATTAACAAGAAAAATGCAACATGTAAAAATTAACAGAACCACAGGTTAAATATTTATAATCAAAAACAGTTGTGCAAAAAAGAAACTGCAACTATGATTACAAGCGTCCAGTTCTGAGGTAGTGCAAAAAATAAATACAATAAACAATAACAATTAGAACAATATTTTGAGGTTGTATGCCGTGCAAAATATTAGGAAAGATTGATAAAAAAAAATAACAATAACTTAACTTAAGTGTTCATTCCTTGGCTAGGTATCGATACTTTTGAAAATGAGTATTGTATCCAGATACAACGTTTCAGTATCAATACTTTTTTGAGTTTCAATACTTTTGACAACCCTAATGAATATTAATAAATAGTTCAGTATCCAACTTTTTCTTCCACTCCTTCACTTTTTTCTTGCTGTGTTCTCCTTTGATTCTTGCCCCTATCCCCCTCTTTACTTCTCCTTTATCCCCTCTCTCCTGCTAATGCACTGTGACCTTTGCGTGTGTTTTTCATGTCAAAACATTTGACAAGAAATTGGACACAATTATACAGTAGCTGTAAGTGGGATTCCCCTCTGGCTCCGGTGATTGTGAATGTCCTTCTTGAAGAGCCAACAATGACAAAATGAATGTCATACTTAAGTGCCTCTTTGAAGTTTGAACAGGCGGATTTAGGCTTTTATTCATACCTCGTTTTTATCTTGTCAGTGGTGCTGTCAAAGCGTTAAACAACCCTCTAATCAACTCTCTTACCGACTGTTTTTCTCCTCTTAGTTTTGTCACATACTCTGGCTTAAATATAAGGATTAATCATTGTTCATCCTTGTTATCATTCTATTGTAATGCACATGTTTCATTTTACTTCTGGCTTTGTTTTGTAATGTTTTTATTTCCTCTTGTTTTCCAGGATGCCAGCTACTGGCTGCAGGTCCACCGGTTGGAGCACGGAGACGGCGGCATCCTCGACCTCGATGATGTACTCTGTGACGTGGCCGACGACAAAGACAGGGTGAGTGATGCTTGGATAAATCCATAAAAACACAGATGAAGCAAAATACAAGCTTTGGCAGTTATTCCCTACCATCCTCTGTTGCTTCAGAGCTTCACCATGTCTCCTTGTTGATGGCATTAGGCCTGTCATGATAACTTTTTTTTGTTAGACGATACACTGTAAAAAAAAAAAAAAAAACTTTTTTATATTACGGTAAAAAGATATTTGCACTGTTGATTTCATGTTTTAGATTGCCATTTTATTAAATTTTTGACCATATAAAGAAAAAGTTTTTCCATCAAAAGAAACGCTGTTCTGCCATATAATTGACAACAAAAATACCTAATAAATGCTGCATAAATTAAAGATTTTACCATTAAATATTACAGTATATTTTTGTTAGAGGTATGGTGTTGTGTACATTTAACAATTAGAAAAAGTTTTTTTTTACAAAAGATAAATGCAAAAATTACACTGATGGCTTGTATATATATTACAGTATATTTTTGTTACAACCATGGTGCCAGTGTATTTTACAGTGGAGTAGTGTATTTTTCTTCTAAAAAAAACCCTGTAAAAAATACTGTATTGGCTGAGATATATATATATATATATATATACACAAACACACACACACACACACACACACATATATATATACATACACATACACATGTACGGTGTTTCATTGTTACTCAAACTGAATTAACCCATTTATCATTTTACGGTCTTTTACTGTCATGGTTTAGCAGTTTTTCACCGTAAAATCTACAGACATTTTTTACAGTGTATATTGTCCCGGGAATTTGTGCAGATATTATGGTATTTGTATGACCCTTTTTTACACAGTGATAATAATATCATAGGATTAATGCAAGTGCACCCTTTCACACAGAAGTGAACTTCATTCTTAAGAAGTGTGTAAAAGATATTAAAATAGTTTTTAGTTGTTTTTTTTTAATAAAACAACAGAGCAGAAATTATGTTTTATTTCTGTTCGCTGCACCCAGGTCTTATAATAGTCAGTAAAACCTTCTGTTTGTCAAACATCATGTTTGCTAAAGTGTTGCTGACATTATGAAGTAAACAAACCAGCAGGAAACACAACGGGAGATATCAAAGTCAGCCACAATAATTGTGGTCATGTACATACATCATACAATAAGTCCATACTGTAATTACCGTGACAGACTACACTAACATGTGCTCAAAGTTTACTACTTTTGCAAAATTTTGTGTTTCCTGCTCCTCTCGGCGCATTCTTCCTCATTGATCATTTGCATGTTTTGGAAAATCAGTTCAGATTTCTGTGGCATAAAAACAGTAAAGTTGCATTGAAACTGTTTTCTTTAGCTATCCAAGGCAGAGGAAGTACTTCCTAACCAGTCAGATAAGCATTTGTTGTGTTCCAGCACAGCGCTTATCAGAATCTGAGCTTTCATTAATACCACTGTTTACCATCTCTTTCATCTGTGGATGCCTCTATATGTTTACATTATCTTCTCTGTTAATCTGAACAGAAATAGGTCAGTGTGCTGTGCTGGAGACTGACTTCAACTCTCCCGGGGCCTTAAAGTAAAGGATTTGTCAAACTAGTCAGAAGTTACTAACATCGGTTTGACTCCAGATCTTGAACTTGTCAGAGTCAAACGGCTGACACGGCCTGGTTCATCCATTGCCTGTGGTGCAGAGAGAGAGAGAAGCTGCTGCTGCTGCTGACTGACAGCCAGCTGATCACATGGTTACATTCTTTACTGCGGTCAAGCATTTCAGTCAGTTAACTCTCTCTGAGCACTGAGATGCTTTTAAGCATGTCGTCCTGCAGGAAAAAATCTAAGTCAAACAAATTCAAGATGATTGTTTCGAACAGTTTACACATTTACATGCACTTCAGTCATCCAGTTATAGTCAGATTAAGGCAATAATTTGTTTTTTTCAAGTGTCATGTAAACGTACTGACTGATTCCCAAAGGGGTCCATGGCACTCTGCCAGAGGGTCCATGACATTTTTTACAGATTTATTTATTGGAATTATGACTTTTTTAACTTAATATCTGAACAATTAACATTCAAATTTTCTTAATCTATCACATTCTAACCAGGCAAAAAGCCCAAACAGAATTAATTCTTTATTCAGCCTATGTATGCACTAAGACTGAAACACTTTAACACTTTAACACTTTTCTTTGTGTATTTTTGGAAATGCACTTTAATAGGTGCCATTTTCAGTCATATTCAGTATTGTGATGGTGCAAGTATTTTTGTTGCATGCATAATATATTTCTCTCGTGTTGTCCTATCAAATAACTAAGACTGTAGAGTTTTGAAAACTAGGCTTTGTAAAATTAGACCAAGAGACATGCATGAGGGGCTTCATGCTCTATTTGTAATCTTGAAAGGAAGATTGGCTGAAAACGCATTTACAACTTTAGGACATTTTCTTGGTTGTTTTCTGTCACAGAACAGGAAGTGGATGCTGATCTTTGGTGCAAATGCAGCTTAAAAATTGTGGTTCTATCTTCTTAAATGTAAATAACTTCTGTTTTTCTCAGCCTTTTATGATCGTTTATTATTCAAACAGATTATTGTCAAATTGGCCAACAATGAAAACCATCCTTAGCATGTATGTTAGTCGTAAAAGACTGCCAATAACTTTCATTGTGCTTCTATTCTTCTGTAACTCAAAAGAGAAAACAACTATTATGAAGGAGACGAGTCCTCTTGGGACTGCTTCTGTCTGAAACAGTAGTGTTGGAATGCCATTGCAACCACACTTTCCAGTAATTACACAGCACCAGTACTCCACGGTTAATTTGACAGTGTTTACCCGATGATGGGAAATATAATGAGACGATAATTCTCTGTGAGTTGACTTTGACAGATCTGCAGCTCTGCACAAATCTGCTACCATGTTTTCAGAAGTGAGGAATATAATTGTTTTCTTCCAGGGCTACAGTAATGATAGTCAAGTTTTGGAAAGACTTTCAAGGCCCTTAAGCAAAGCTTAAATTTAAGTAAGAATTGCTAGTTCAAGTGCGTAATAAATATTTGACCTTTGCCCTCTGTGGTTCAGTGTCGAGCCTGAAGGGATTTAAAGCTGTAGGTGGCCACCACTCTCTTTAGTGATTTCCTGATTCGTGTAAATAGGCCTGCAGGTGTGTAAATGAGCGTGTGTAGATTAGGGTTGTCACGATACTAAAATTTTCAACTTGATACCGATACTCAGGAAAATATTCGATACTCGATACCATTTTCGATACCACAAGGATAAAAACAAAGACCCCAAAATCTAACAGAAATATTTTTATCAACAAGAAAAATGCAACATGTAAAAATTAACAGAACCACAGGTTAAACATTTATAATAAACAGTTGTGCAAAAAGAAACTGCAACTATGATAACAAGCTTCAGGTCTGAGGTAGTGCAAAAAATAAATAAATACAATAACAATAACAATTAGAACAATATTTTGAGCTTGTATGCTGTGCACAATGTTAGGCAAGCTTGATAAAAAAATAACTAACTTAACTGCTTAATAATTTGTTTGAACTCTGGGCTGGGGGGGATATCGATACTTTTGAAAATAAGTATTGTATCCGGATACAACCTTTTAGTATTGATACTTTTTTGAGTATCGATACTTTGTATCACATATGTAGATGTGTGCCTCCTCAATGAGCTTTCATCACGCCCTCTTATCTTTCTTTCTATCTATCTATCTCTCTATCTCTCTATCTATCTCTCCACGTCCCTCTCTCTTTCCGTCCCCCTCACTCCCTCGTCCCTACAGGCGTTTTCCACTGCAGAGAATGTGTGCACTTCATCCATGACAGGCCCTCAGCCTCGCTCACACACATCTGCACTAGCAAACCCTCTGGGGATCAGTGTGTGTGTGTGTGTTTAGGTTCTCTCCACAGTTTGAATTTATATATTAAAACAAATACAGAAATTAAAACTTGTAAAAAACGTATGATGGGCTGGGTGAAAGGGAAAGAAAATTCCCATGTGCTGTCAGAAGCAGAGCTCTATGATTGACATATTTTGGTTAGTCAGTTATTTTGTTAAAAAAAAAAGTGAGCATTTCCCATCACATACCTTTCAATTTTGCCTGCCAAAGTTCAAGAACTGTTGAAGAGTTTGTAGCATTTTTTTCTAAACTATGTCCTCCAGACACACTTTACATATACTGTTTTTATGTGTCTGAAATACATAACTTTGCTCACAGAAAGTTTAATTACCCCCTATAAAAAAAATTCTCAAAATCTCATCGTCTCACTTATTATGCAAATATTTTTTATTTTAAATGTTAACCTATCTGAAACGAGATGCTACCACCTCTTTTTCTGTGGTTTCACATTCCCACATCACACTTCAGTACATTCCCTGTCATAAAAACATCACAAAATTCAGCTTGTAAGAGTCTCAAAGATCCAGTCAAAGCACTTCAGGGACTTTTTGATGAACCAGTCATGAGTCAGATCAGTGAACATGTCCTACACACTGTCTCATCAAATTCTATAGTAACTTAATAAGGTGTTCTGGTCTCATTGACCATCCTTCTCCAATCACAGGACCACAGAACAGGGTCAATTTGTGAATGAAACTACTTAAGGAAATAAGAATTATTAGACCAATAATGCCACTTTTGTTTAAAAAAAAAAAAAAGGCGGGCGTTCATCACTTTGATTGTAGTTGCGCTTAAAAGAACAAAAAAGCAAGCATTCAGTGCCAACGTTTGATACATGGCTGTCAGAGTGCTATCCTCTGCCCACTCCAGCTACACAGGACTTTTTATTAAACACAGAGCGGTTTGAAGCAGCGTGATTTTTGGCCTCCTGTCAATAAAGTTTTGCTTTGTTCTTTAAGTGATTCAAATCTCATCATCTTATTATCTTGGCACAATGTGAAGATATTGTGGCATTGAACTGTACTCTGAGGCAGAATCTGTGGTGAAGAGTTGGATCACAGTGGGTTATGTTATCTGCTGTGTAGTCAGCAGCTATCCAGGTATACAGCCTCTCTGCCAAACACAGGTGGAAAGGAATGTGACAGAGTTGTTGTGTGGTTTCTCTGGTCCTCTATTGGTTTTTAGTAAATAAAAGTTGGATCATTGCAGTTGGAGCCCAAACACACAAAGCTTATGCTGGCCAATGAGTGCTGTCAAAAGCAGACTTTGTCCACTCTCTATCACCTTCTTTAAAACCGTAAAAAATGCAGTCAGCACTGTAAAAATCACAGTTTCTCTTTGACTGCAAGACTGAAGTTGCACATTTGACGGACCTCTGATGAGCTCCACACTGCAGAAGGTGACAGCCCAGCAGGCCTGATGAGCTGCAGTGAGCTCTGTATCTCAGGACTCTTTGTGCAAACTGACTTCTTTTTAAATCCCACTGTGGAGCTCAGGGCTAAGTGTTTACAGACTGGTAGAGCCAGAAGAGCACACAGTGGAAAGTGGGGCTCTGAGCCACAGTTCATAGCCTCGGCTGGCCCACCTCCCTGCTCGGTGTGTGTGTCTGTGTGTGTGTGTGTGTGTGTGTGTGTAACAGATAACCCCAGTGTGAGTTCACTGTTTGTATCCGCTGAGAGCTCCAGCTGTGTGGCTTTCTGTCAGTGTGTGAAGAAAAGAATCCAGCTTCTGTGCGGCGGTGTGTACGTCAGGGATAAATGTCCAAACGTGTGTGTGATCCCTGACCTTTGACCTCAGGGAGAAGCCTTCTGATGTTAAGCACAGCAGCTGTTGTAGGGAAATTAAATCAAGCTTTCCTTTTATTCTGTCAAGCAATCTTAATTGTGAGAATGTGATGATCTCAAAGCAACATTTGCTGGCTTGTGTGTGTGTGTGTGTTTGTGTGTTGGGAAGCAGAAGGAAGTAAAATGTGCAAACAAAGAGGAGATAAGATAAACAAACTAACACAACTGCTGTACGTGACAGCTGTTTGACCTCTGTCTTGTTGATCTCTCTCTGTTGTGTGTGTGTGTGCGTGTGTGTGCGTGTGTGTGTGTGTGCCATATGTTGATTTGTTACATACTAAACATCTCAGTCCAGTGTGTTCTTCTTTTGAATAGACCATACAAACTATATCATATAACTTGGTCTTGGGTTGCAGAGATATTCCACTATTGCGGTAAATAAAATTATTGTCATCATACATCAGACGTATTCTTATCTACACTGTTATAAAATATTTTATTCAGTTTTAAGATTTAACCCTCCTTTAATGTTGCGGGTCAAATTGATCCATTCCAATAATAGTTTAAAATAGCATTTTTTCATCAAACCAAAAAAAATTTAAATGTGAAATAAAAAAAAAAAAAATCAATGTCATCTAAAACCATTATATTTTATATGTAGGTCTTTGCAATGTACATAAAAAAAGTTTTAACATGCATTTTTTATGAAAAAAGAGTGAATTATCCTTATTGAACCATGAACTGTGAGTTATTAATGAAATATAAACAATGTTTCCTGTGATTTTTTTAAATTTAGTTTTGACACTTTTGGTTAATTAAACATGCCCAGGTTATGTTCCTGTTCCTGAAAAAAACGAACATAACAGGAGGGTTAAAAAATGCTTCCATTAAAATATATATATATTTTCATTTTTAACCTCTTCTTTTTTCCTTCTTTCCTACATATTGACACAATTGCTACAATTGAAATGTGTCTTTGGCAGAAGTGGCCTGAATTGAATTATGTCTCAATAAATGTCATCATAAGTCTCCTGCTGCCCTTTAATTTCATCAAGTGACCCCATATGCTGTCCCAAAACTAAAGCTTTTAAACAGCACCAGAAGTGACTACTGAACATTCTAACCACACACATGCACCCGAGCATGTCGCTGAAGTTGATGATTCTACATCAGAAGCGTTTTTCCTGACAAGATCTGCTTTCTTTATTGTTGTTAGTTGTGGACCACATGCATTTATGTAGATGGAGGTCTAAATCAGACAGAATAAGATGTGTTTTCTCATTAATCCACACTAGTGAAGACTTGGCCTGAGAAAAGAGGGAAAGATGGAGGAGTTAAGTATATGAGGGAGTCACTGACTCTGTGTCCCACTAAACATGACCGGTGGTCTCCTGGCAGCTGTGACTCATCTCTGCCATTCCACAGGAGCTTTTTAAAGACTGGAAGGAATGGCTGGCCCATCACACAAGGACACTTTTATTGGCTAACACTGGAATGAAACACATAGGCTGCATGCAGCTTTCATCTGGGGAGTACGAGTATACACTTTACATTTTTTGGCCTCCTCTCAGTCTGTGTGTGTGTGTGTGTTTGGCTGCCTCTGCATCTGTTAAAGCTAAGTGTAAAAGTGTGTGTCTGTTTTTGTGCAGATACAGTCTGTATCATCCATGCCAGGAAAGTGGCGGCTTGCCCTCGGACTTACCAAATGTTTTTCCAGATGCCATCTTTCCATCCGTTCATCATCCTTCCTTCCCCTTCTTCCTTTTTCTCCACGTCTCGCACTAAATGAGCAGCGAAAGATCGAGCACAGTGACCTTTATTAACCTCGGCCACTTTCTGGCAGCTGGATCTCTACCACTTTAGTTGTTGGTCATCATGCTGAGGTCATGGAAAATACTGGTTTCTGATTGGCTGGCTGGTGTCCACTAAAATTGTGTTAATGGACACCTTAAACACAGTTCTCTCTGCCGCTTTAACCACACTGATAAATCAGTATGTGGGGTATATTTATCCTGCAGACAACCAAAACTTTACTCTGCTTAATGCTATGTTACACAAAAGGCAGCATGTATAATACCTATTTTCAGTACATTTTATGGTCCCATTATAAATAGCATCATTATTTCAATAATTTGATGCATTCGGATGTTGGAAAAGGGCATAAACATAAACAGTCTTTATTAAGTACAAAACAATGAGCTATTAGTCACGATGGGAGGACGTTTGATTCAACGTGCAGAAATATCTAATTGAAAGATTTGTCACTATTTTATTGGCTGGTATCTTTAATTGTAAACAGCTTGAGGAGGTTTTAGTGCCCATTTCATTGGATCTTTATGTTTTAACAGGTTTATTGCATGCTTTTACGCATGCATTCCCATAGTTGAAATAAAATACCTGAGTTCTTCCTCTCCCTCTGTACATTAATTAATGAATACCTGCTGATACACTGTATGTTTATCTCAAGGGGTTGTAGTAAAAAATATATTTATTATCTATTCAAAGACTAATGTGTGCACTGTGTAAAGTCCAAGGGTAGTGGGGCGGTTAGTACAAGCTACTCCCTTGCAGATATGCACACACTTTCCAGCTCAATTATACACACACACACACACACGCACACACGCATGCATGCACGCTCACTGCATTTGCAAGAGTACTCACAACATAGATATTCACTACACAAATAGACACATTCATGCACACATAACCACAGGAACACATTTTTGCCATCTTCAGTCATACACACACACACACACACACACACACACACACACACACACACACACACACACACACACACACACACACACACACACACACGTACCCTGACATACCCCAGGTGTCCAGTGACAGGCTCGTCCCTACACACCCTCTAGCAGCGATGTCACGACCCTCACTGATGGCACCTGGGCTCTGCCTTCGCCCCACATTCCTGTGTGTGTGTGTGTGTGTGTGTGTGTGTGTCAGGGTGTGCCGCACAGCTGCACCCGCCACTACTCCATCACTGACAGTCTGACCCCTGTCAGCGTGCCGCCTGGGTGTGTGACAAATGTACTGAATTTGTACTTATTTGTGTTTGTGTGCAACGTTGCTGCAGCTGGTCATATCTGGGATCATTGGTTTGCAGTTATGTTTTAAACACTTTTAACACATGCATGCTATTTTTTAAAGTGTGAATAACTAGTTTTCACGTCACCATTGTTTTCCCAACTGTTTCTTTTAAAGTTTCAGCTGCTCTTTTTCCAAAATTTGTTCTGTTTCTGATCTAGCTGAACAAATGTCAAATTCCTTGTATCTGCATTCTCGCTGGGCAGAAAAGTCTTATTCCAAACTAAGCATCTCTCGACCAAGTTTTCTTGTTTGCGTGTGCGTTTGCTCTTGATCCAGGCGATATCCTCGTCTGAGCTGAATATAGACGCGTCTCACAGCGTGGGAGACGAGGAGACAGACAGACAGGAGGGGCCGTGAGGTTAAATAAACCCAGAGGAGTTTCTTAAAACGACTGTCTGTCGTGTTGCAGAATATCAAGAGACAGACAGGCTACCAGCCACATATTTAAGTCTGTGTGTTCCCCTGTGGAACAGAGTGATCTGATCCCTGTAAGTGTGTCTCACCTGTCACTTAAAGTCAGGCCTTGCTACTGAATAGCAGAGCAGAGCAGAAACTACTTTATTAAAGGCTCTCTTCTTGCATAGTACAAGATGATTTGATTTGTCAGTTGATTTTAAAGGTAGTGTTTATGGGAGAAGGCTGCATTTGTTGCATATTAGCCCCTTCTGTCATTCTTCATGTTTCAAATTCTGGAACAATTTCAGGCAATTTTTTGAAATTTTGTGCATCATCATATAAACCGCGAACACATCCATATTTAAGTAGTAGTAGCAACTAAGGAAAATTATGTCATTTAGTGGCAGACTTTTACTGTAAAATAACCCTTTGCATGCAAGGAATTTCTCCCAGCATGCTCAGACACAGTACCAGTCGGCCACAGCAGACCATCATCACCCTCTTTAAAAGCCACCTCCTCATCCTCACTTACAGCACTGAGCCTTTCTTAGCTGACAGCCCAAACAACACTGAAGTGTTTACACGTATTGATCTCATGTCCCGTTTGTTGTGTCTGTAGCTGATATTGATTTTACCGTGTGCACACGCAGACACATGGAGATGCTGTGAAACTGAATCCCTCTGAGCCTCGTTACTGCAGATGCTGACTGATGCTGAATATGGAGATTTTTTTCTCAGATTTGAAACTAAGTGCTTACGGGAAGAGCGGGGAGTATTTTTGTGCTGGAGTTGGACTTGTTTTTTATCAGTTAATTATTTTGTGTAGACAAGACTCTTACTTTATTTTGGTATACCAACGCATAAAGAATTGATGCTCCTTATAGCACTGTGTTTGTCTTGGAACAGAGGAGTTTTTTGTTGTTTTTTTTTTACTGTTATTTGGTGTCACCTGGTAAAGCAAAGCAAACTTTAGAAGGAAACTCAGCTGTGGCCTATTTCTGTAGCCATCTAGGGAGACAGATACCATAGATAGTGGTGCTGTGAGTAGGATATTGGCTTGGATCAGTGCCGGTGTGGAACTCCTCCAGTATCAACATGGTTGGGATGGATGAGAGGTCAGCCAGAGCACGGTGGATGGTTTTAAAAAAATAAAAATAAAAACAGCTTCTCACATATTGACACGTAGAATGCAGCTTTGTGTTGATACTCTCTGTGAGTAATTGAAAATTCTGGGTTTCATACGAGCCACCAGCAGCCAGATGCTTTAACCCCGCTCTACATATTGCTGTAAACAGAAAAACACATCACTTCCTGTGCACTTCTTATCCAGTTTTTTAGGGGGAAAAAAACAGCAAACAGTAAATGCTGCAGAATCTAATCTAATGTTTCTCTTGCCGGAGTGATTTCCTTTCTTACCTTTCATCATGACACACATGGAGGGACGTGTTTCTATCACCACGCCCGGCTAACCCCTCCTCCAGCCCAAAGATCTTCCTGAGCGAGTGTTGGTGATGACCTCATTTATTCCGGGCTTGCCCTCCTCCTCCTCCTCCTCCTCCTCCTCCTCCCCCCTTTCTTCTCCCCTCTCGCCAGCCTCCTAATGAGAACAAGATGACAACTTTATACCAGACTCAGCCGGGGTGACACAGAAACTTCTCTCTGAGAGGCAGACGGAGGAGCGTCTGAGACTGGCAGACACTAGATATGCTGTATAAACAGACGTGCATATATATACTGTATATGTGCTGTGTCTCAACTCGGGCTGCAACTAAAGAATATTTTTAGTATCTACTAGTCTGTCAGTAAGGCAAAAAAAAAAAAAATCTACCCAAGTTGATGTCTTAAAATATTCTGCTCTATACACACACATATATATATACACCATTTAAACATAATATAAAACAAGAAAAACAGCAAATCATCACATCTGGGAGGCTAGAAACAGAGAATTGTGACATTTTTGCTTATAATACAATACAGCATTTTATGCAACAACATCTCAGGTGTATAAACTATTGCAACATAAGGTATGGAAAGTTAAAGACAGGTACTTTTTTTGGTCAATCAGTTATTGTTTTCTGTAAAGGTTATGATAAAATATGATTAATTGTTAATTAATGTTTCGACATCATCACAGTGAAGCACTGTTAATTGATCCTTGGGTGTGTGTTCTTAGATTTATCAACAAGTTGTGTCTTTGTACCTGTCTGGAGGGCTTACCAAACCAAGTTTCAAATGATTTTATCGCCATTAATCATTAAAGTCAGTGAAACAAAACAATTAATTTTAATTGCCATCATATACAAGATAAATAGAATCTAATAACTTTGTCCAAACAAGCCCTTCTTCTCCTTCTCTAGTTCTTTGGAAATCTTTTTGGGGCAAGAAAACATTTCATAAATTGCTGCATGTGTTTTAACAGGTAAAGAAATGTTGCAAAAATGTTTCAAAAGCAGTTTGAAGTGTTGGGGTGTGTGTCCGCTGCTGCAGCTGGTCGTGTTGGAACAGCCCACCTCTCATGCTCTGCAGACAGCAGCACTGTTCGCCCTGCTGACAAGTGCAAGGCCTCATGGGATCGCCGTCTTGGAGGCTCATGGGTAAAACAGAGAACATGTGAATGTGTCCCTGGTTGGTGTTGGTTGCTATGACGACTGCACCGCTGCATGAGGGATTGAAACCCACATAAACTGCAGACAGTTGATGAATATACATTTTCTTCAATAAACTGCATAGCGAGATCAGGCTCCCAACATTTTGATATAATTTTCAGTCGAAGGTCCTTAAAATGTAAATATAGGGAAAATACACTTTGTAATATTCAGAGACAATAGTAGTACACATTTATTTAAGTTTTTTTAATTTTATTTTAAACCCTGAAAATTATAAGCAGTTCTATATTTCCAGAGGATTTTTTATTTTATTTTAGAAAATACTAAAATCTTTATTTTAAGGAGAAAAAAAGACTGGAAAAACTGGAAAATTATTTGTTTTAACCCTATGTTAATATACATTTAGATTTTACTTGTAGTATATTTGCATAAAATGTTTAGTTAAATTTACAACTGAACAAGTAACATTTACAAACAAAAATCTTACATTTTGTCATGTTAAAATTTTGTAGAATATTTTCATCTTAATTAAATGCTCACATTAAACATTTTTTGTTTGCTATAATCCTCCCATCTCTCCATACTGGCTGTGAAGTGTTTCCAAAGTTCTTTTCTTCTCTTGCTGCATGGACAAATAATTTCACTTGATAAGATTTCTTAAATTAAGATTGTTAAATCTAGAAATAAGCATATTGAATGCTTAAAATAAAAATAATAACTCTTAAAATAAGATAAATTATCTAACACTTCTAAGTCTAAAGTTTTTTTTTATCTTGGTAAGAAACAAATAATTGTCAGTGCACTCTGCTCAGGCCAGTCCATCGCTGCTTGCAGCTTTAATTTATCTTGTTTTAAGAGTTAATTTCTTATTTTAAGTGTTCAACATGCTTATTTCTAGATGTAACAATCTTAATTTAAGCAATCGTGTCAAGTGAAATTATCTGTCCATGCAGCAAGATAATTTCCCTCAGATTTAGTGTTTTTAGCTGTTTTGCAGTGTGCTTGCTTTTTATCCTGTGTCAGCGGTTTTTCACTGGATGTCACAGTGTAGAACCTGATCTGGATCCAAGTCAGGACCTGCCTGAGATCAGTCTAGTAAGACACTGCTCATAGATCATCTGGAGAGTTTGGTGATTTCCTAACAGACTGCACCCAACGAACAATGTGAACTTTACTGATAAGTCTCTATAGTGAGCAGTGATCCTGAATCAGTGCAGTGTGCTCGTACAGCTCCAAGACACCATACGGCATCAATCTGCTCAGAAAATAGACCCATTGCGACTAAAAGATTGTTACTTTGTTAAAAGATTGTGATTCTACCAATTAGTTAGACTTAATCAATAATGTATTGACTGAACACTGTCTCCATTTTCACTATAATTAGCACAAAATGTCCCTTCCAGTAACCTTTCTAAGAATTACAATCACATTTATATACATTATGGAACCTGTAAATAAAGTCTTACCCTAAATGTTATTCAATGTGCTTTGTGGATGATTACTCATACACACTAAAGCCGTCTCAGCATTTCACCTTGAGTAATTGTCACCCACACAAACCCTGAGTCATAATTACTCAATTGTGTGCATACGCATATACATGCATGCACTTATTGCATGTAAAGCACATCTTCTCAGTGCATTGCATATTTTGTGCGTTTGTTTTTGTGGTCCTCTTGCACAAGTGCAGCTCCTCTGTCCGGCCCACATTAACCCCACAGTGGCCATAAACACACAGGTTAGCAGTGAGGTAGCTGTCCCAGGCTGTCATCTCCTTCTGTGGTAACAAAGTGTCTTCACTTCCCTCCCTGACTCCCCCTGGTTTCTGCATCAGTCAGGGCTCAGGGACCAGAGAACCCACAACACCTCTGAGCTCCACAGGGCCTTACATGGACAAGCAGAAAGAAGCCATGTGACATTTCTTATTATCAGATAAACTTCAAGTTTGTAAGAATGCACTGAATGCACTTCATTAGAGCCGGGTGATTCAAGTAGTTTCATATCAGTTGATATATTGAATATCAAGATAAATATCCTGATATACATTGCCTTATGAGCTTAACAAGTCTCTTAAGCTATAAACTCACATGTAGTAATTGTGATCGGGTTTATTGGAGCAAGTAAAAAAAGAACCTGTAAAACTGTAAAAACAGGAATTATTGTCAAAATTTAAACTTACCCACAGTCCTTGAATGCATCATAGGTTACAATAGTTTCCCTTAGAAAAATTATTTATACATCTCATTTAAAAAATTGACAAAAATAAACAGTCAATTTGGAATAACCAGACCCTGTTAAAAACATTAAATTCTGCTCCTCAGAGACACTGTAAAGCCATGATTGATTCTGCTGAGACCAACGGTCACGTGACAAATATTCACTGAAAACTTTTCAAAATGTAGAGACCCATTTTTCGCCCCAATATTCATGACACTTGTTGGCATTTGGAAAAGTGTTGTGTGTGTATATATAAATTCCATTTCATTTTTTAATAGTTTTCAATCAGAGAAATTCTAGAGATTTTTCTTCTTTTTTTTAATGATTTATTGCATTTTTGAGTTATTTCCACTTCTAGCAATGATTATGCTGATTCCATAGAGCTGCAGGACTTAATGTGTTTTATATGTATTTTATATATTATATTGCAGTGAAATACAAGATCACAGTGAGTAAAATGTAAAAAGAGCAAACGCCCTAAAAACCCTTTTGGGGTTCACAGGGTTAAATTACGTTCTTAATTGTCTGTCGTGTGAGAGAAATGTTTGGGCATTGAGTTTATATCTTATCTACTAGTACAGCTGCCGTAGGAAGTATGTATTCGCACACCATCCAGCACATACACACTGAACATTGATATTTGCTGGAAACTATTTGAATATTATTGGAAAATCGAACCTCATAGTGCACTTAAAAACTCCTAAAGATAGGTAGGCTAAATAGACTTACAGATGAGATGAGTCAGGGTGGAAATCCAGAGTGAACTGTGTTACTGACCAGGTGTAGGTCTATCACACAATGGGGCGGAGCTCCCCTAAAAGGGGTCTGATCAGAAACAGTGCAATGCCGCAACAAGTCCTACTTAAATAATGATATTTTGAAAAATAATTAAAGAATCTTCAAAATCAAGATGCACACCTTCGTGCCATGCACAAGCCACATACAAAATCTGAGGTCAGTTTGACTAACGGTCAGCGAGACACACACACACACACACACACACACACACACACACACACACACACACACTTGGACCTATAACAATTTACATACTGTGAGATGATGTGAATTTCTTAACAAATGTAATTGCCATATGGAGAACATACACTCAGCCTACATATATATTATTAGTGTCAGTTGTTATCCAGCAAAAATACCTGGGACATTCACAAGATAGCAACATCTCATTTTAGCTCGGATTCGTTCTGGTATCCTGTACCAATATTAGTGCAGTGCTACCTACCAGCAATGTGAGCTCATTTACCATGGGCTCCACAAGCTTTCAGCACGACGACTAAATATGGACGCGGCCGTTATAACGGGGAACGTTTGTACTCGGGGTGTTAAGCTGGAATGGTTGAGCACGGCACCAACAGGGCCACGGGTGTGGACAGACAACCCATAATTCACCTGTCAACTCTTCCCTTTTCATCAGGGATCATTGACAAGTTTCACAATGGAATTAAAGCTCTATCTTTACACTTAAATACATAGCAGATGCTGGTGCAGCCTGCAGACTTTTTACCAGCATGTGGTTGTGTTTGCATCTCCCTAACACAATGTTTTGAAAAAAAGTATATCCCTCTGAACCCCTCTTTTTACATTTGACTCACTATGGCCTTGTATTGTACTGCAGTAGATAAAATGTATATAAACTATATAAGTGCCGCACCTCTATGGAATCAGAACAATCATGGCTAGAAGTGGGAACAACAACAACAAATGAGTGTTTTTAACAGTAAATAATACAGTGATTATGACATGAATCCTAATTCGTCATAAATCAAAATGCAGGTTGAACTTGTCTGATAAATAATTTAAAAAATATTTAAATAAAGACATTAAAAACACTTTGTGCCCACAAGTTTCTTGAATATTGGGGGGGAAAATGGACCCCCCCCCATACTATTTATATTATTGTTATTAACTGTTTGCATTTTTACAACCTCTCCTGTCCTCTCCTCTCTGCTCTGTGTAAACAGGTTTTCAGTGAATATTTGTTGCGTTATAGCTTCCTCGTTGTGCAGAGGAGTGCAGAATTTGTTTTTAACAGGATCTAGTTATTCTAAACAGTTTATTTTTGAAGACATGACGAGTGAAAAAAACATGCCAGAAATATTTAACACTTTAGTGCCATTTTGGCATGGATAATTATACCTTGTGATTCAATAAAATGTAGATCCTTAAAATAAGATCCTGCAAGAAAGCAGGAGATTTCTCCTGAAATCTATTGTTGTGAGGGGAACAGTCACAGATGCAGCTGAAGCGGCGGGTCACTGGATTTGCATTGGCTTTAGGCCTTTTATCTTAATTGTGGTGGGAAAAGTGTCAGGAGGAGACAAAGACAATGTTTGAGGAGTCAACAGGAGTTTGAGGATTACAGCAGCTCACAACAGATGTAGTGTGTGTGTGTGTGTGTGTTAATGAGATTACCCCCGCCCCCCCCCCCCCCCCCCCCCCCCCCCGTCCCCCCTCCTCATCTATCTATTCTCTTCTCCCCATTCATCTCTCCTTCCTAGTTGCATCTGGGATTTTCTTCAGCTCTCACTACATATTTTTCTTTTGTTTCCCCAGAAGTTTTAGTCCTGACATGAAGCAACTGGCTGATCCATTCTGTTCTTGATTTTGGGCCCAAGCAGAATAATGATTTAAACTTTGATTTTCCGACTCACTTCATTCCATCTGTAATTAATCAATCTGCCAGGTTTTGAGGCTGAAGTGGACTTTTATGCTTTTGGCTCTGAATTACTGATCATATAAATGCCTTAACCATCATGCTGCAGAGGAAGAATTCATACAAAGGACCTCTTCTGCCCTCTTGTGGCAGCGTTGTGTCAGTGCATTGTGCTCTCAGCACTTTGATGCCAGTGTCTCTGCAGGGCAACCGTCCCCTGAAATCACTTCCCATTAATATTAACTGGAGCAACAAAAGAGCTTTCCCATTATCTGTTTCAGTGTGTTTGAACTAATTATCAGCAGCCTGCAGAAACCTGCTGACTCCTTCCTGCTGCCCACTTTGGGTGCTGTATTAGCGTTAATCAAAGAGCTGAACTTAGACAGCCTGATGCAGTCTTAAAGTTAATTACCTAAGGTGAAACAGACGGATCAACCTTGAGTTATTTCCCACTTTTAAGGCTTCATCAGAGAGAAAGATTTTCGGTTTTTGTTTTGGCCAGAGGAGGGTGCTAACAGCCAAGAGTCCCTCAAGCTTGGAATAAGAGCAGATCTTTTGTTTTGAAACCCGCCTCTTTGGCGAAGTAGCTGCTAACTACAGCCTCTGAACCACAGAGACAACAGGCTGAGGCCACACGGACCAACACAGACAGTGATACCGCACTCTCAGCTGCTGTGTCTGACCCAGCGGGAGCCGTCGGTTAGTTTATTTTGTTGGTCAGGGTCTGGTGCTGAGGGCTGGGGTGATGACTGCATGCAGAGTGCACAGATGAGCTGTGATTTCTGTAAACTCACCGTGGCTGCAGCACTGCTGAACCTGCACCGCAACCCACTTCCAAAGAAAACAAACATCAAAGAAGGAAACGGTTACTTTTCAAACTGTTTGCCAAAGGCATTACAGAGGAAATGTGGGACTTTATCAGTCCGTTAGTGGTCAGTTCGGGCTACAGGATATGTTACCTTGTTTCCTCTGCAGTATTGCTTTTTGTCAGTTTCTACCCTGCATGCTTCATGAGTACTTACTTTTGTACCTGTTGCATGATTTATTCACGAGCGCTGCCAGGAACCTGGCTCCTTATCTGCTGCTGCTTTACTTTTCTTGAAAGATTTAGGCTGTAAGAATGTTCAATCATTCAGTGCATATAAATGCATATAAAGGACGATCAAAGTACTTTTAATTTAAGTTTGTCATGCACTGCATTTTTTTTTTGTCTTTGGAGATGAAATCCCAGCATCAGATGCCTTGAGATTCTAGAGATTCATGATTTTCTGCCTGTGTTTGTCCACGCCCGTTTAAAGTTGTTGAAACGTTGGTTTGGGCTCAAACCGCTTCTTGTGTAAGCAAAAACACTTCCAGGCTGAGCTCAGCACTTCACCATGTCCCCGCTTCACATCTAAACTTTAATCTCTGGGAGCTGACATGGACATAAACTCTCACAGCCCTTTCAAAAGTCTCGCCTCTGGAAATTTGTGAGCTAAACTAGAGTGGTTAAAACTAGGGTTGTCAAAAGTATCGATACTAAAACGTTGTATCCGGATACAATACTCATTTTCAAAAGTATCGATACCTAGCCAAGGAATAAACACTTAAGTTGAGTTATTGTTATTTTTTTTAATCAAGCTTGCCTAATATTGTACACAGCATACAACCTCAAAAATAATTGTTCTAATTGTTATTGTTTATTGTATTTATTTTTTGCACTACCTCAGACCTGAAGCTTGTTATCATAATTGCAGTTTCTTTTTGCACAACGGTTTGTTTTTTATTATAAATATTTAACCTGTGGTTCTGTTCATTTTTACTTGTTTTTAATTTTACTTGTTTTTAACTTGTTAATTTTTACTGAGTATCGGTATCGAGTTGAAAATTTTAGTTTTGTGACAACTCCTAGTTAAAACTCACCTTTACTGATTTAAATCTGAATTATATTGTCTCCAATTATCAAAGAGTTGTTGTGTTTCCCTCTACAGGAAGATTTACTTGTCAGCAAAGTCGATTAGTTGACTAAGAGGATATTTTGATCTCAATTACTGCAATTTCTTTAGTCGGTTTTCAGTCTATTTATCCATTCTTCGTGTTAAATGAATTTATAAGCAGCCCTTGTTAACACCAGATTTTAAGTGGTGCTTTGCCATGATTTAATCTGGAGAAATGCAGTTTTAAAAATCTTTTAATGAAATCAAAAACTAATCTATTAGTTGACAAAATCATACGAATGTTAGTCGACTAATATTTTCTTTAACCGAGGACCGTTTACATTAAGCAAAATACACAGAGCTCATCAGAGTAACTTCCCCCATTATTAATAACAGAAAAGACAAATTCCTAAACTAAAACTGACTCCAACACGGTGTCAGTGAAGTACTCCATCTTCTTTCTCTCTACTCTCCCATTCTCTGACTCCTCCACTATACATTACTCTCACTCACACTGACACACACACTCTGCCAGAGGGGTTCTCACCACAGTGACTCAGCCAGCCCAGCTGTGGTCTGTGGGAACAGCCTGCACAGGCAGGAAGTGGTGTGTGTCTATTTCTGCGTGTTTGTGTGTGTGGCACACATCAGCCTGTCTGTTGTGGCGGGTTCACACACCCACTCTCGTTCTGCCAAAGTGGGTGTTCTGTCTGCATTGTCTCTAAAAATTGACATACAGTGTACAAGACGCTGACACAGATCTCAATCGGGCCGGAACTGCCATCATAACAGTCTGAATTTGGAGCTGGGTGGGGCGGTAAAGCAAAGTTATTGAATTACTGACATTATGGATCTCTTCCTGACCTAAATTACTCCTATTAACGTCAATAAACTGTCAGAGTCCCTTTACATTTAACAGAGAACAGCTACAAGAATTAATTACAGCTAAGAAGACATTTTTACAACCAGTAAGCTCACACTGTTGTATAGAATGTTTAATAAGATAAACATGTCTGTTTATTGAAATATTTAATATACTGCAAATGTATCTAGTAATACACTGTAAAAATACAGTAAAAACATTTTTTTTTTAAATACAGTATTTGCAGGTGAAGCTGTTAATTACTGTAAATGTACACTGGAAAGTTTAATAGTCTGTAAATATTTTGGAATTTACTGACAAAACTGAAAAGTATTGTGTAAATTTACAAGAACTAGTGCAGTGCCCTTAGGAAGTATGTATTCGTATTTGGATTTTTCAATTATGGCGTGTGTGAAAGTGGGATGTTTCAGCTGCTCTGATCCTTGTCTTTAGCGCTGCATTGTTTGCGAGGCAAAAACTCTCAAAGATAGGTAGGCTAAAGAGACTTACAGATGAGATGAGTCAGGGTGGAAGTCCAGAGTGAACTGTGTTACTGACCAGGTGTAGGCCTATCACACAATGGGTGGAGCCCCCTTAAAAGGCGTCCGATGGAAAAGTGCAATGCCGCAACACGTCCTAAATAAATAATGATATTTTGAAAAATCAAATTAAAAATCTTCAAAATCGAGGATGCACACCTTCGTGCCATGCGCAAGCCACATACGAAATCTGATGTCAGTCTGACTAACGGTCAGCAAGATATGCCCTAGACCAGTGATTCCCAACAGGGGGGGCCCGACACCCCCAGGGGGGCGCCAAAGATCCACGGGGTCCCACGAAGCCCCTCTTGATTTTAAGGGATGTAATAAATCTAATGTGTTAAATGTAGATGAGTCAGCATTTAATTCATTAGTGGGACAAAAACAACTAAATAAGGACTACATTAAACGTTTATTAATTTATTTAAATAGAAAAATCACTGTAGAAAAGTTTAAAAATAAAGGCTATATCGCCAGAATAAGGACATGTGTAACATCCCTCCTGCAGTATACACAGGTAACCTCACCTAAATACTGTAAATTTACACTGAAAAGTTTTCCAGTGTATAGTGTATGCAAACAAATCCCACTGACTTTCTCCTTTGGTTTTTGTGGGACACGAATAAATGAAAAATTGTCAATTTCCACATGGGACTTCTGTACAGCAAGTTTTCACCCAAATGGTGAAAATGTAGGAAAGTTTTGTAAAGCAGCCATTACTTCGAGAGAGTCTATGTAATGCTTATTGGGCACAAAGTGTTAGTGAGCAGCATTGATTTTCTCTGCTGCAGCAGGGAATCTACCTCAGCCACTACCTCCTCCTGCCACCAGGGGGCAGTGTGGCTTTAGGTTTAAACCAGGCTGAAGTCTTTCCCATCACTCTGCTGGTTGCAGAGGAGGAAGTTTGTCCCTGAAGCTCTGAGGCCTTACATCACGCTCCCATGGGTGCTGTGTGCACCCACTGGGACTGTAGTTACTGTTACGCTGCATGTAGAAGGTTTTTAGAGTGTTTGTTAGGAGGGCAGGAAGCAGGAGATTACATGTGTGTGTCTCTTCCTTTGGGAACGCGTGCATCTATATGTACATGAAAAGCTTAATTACTGTGTGTGTGTGTGTGGGTGTGAGAGAGACAGAGGTCAGTAGGAAACATACAGGAAACATAAAACTACACATGCAATCTCACAAATCAAGTCATTATACTGCAGATATATTTTTATTTCTTTAGTTTTAAGAGTTTAGGGATAGAACTAACTCATAATAACACCGTATCTCATTGATTTTGACTTCTCCACCTTTGCCCACCTCATTCCTTTGTTTCTGTCGTTCTTTCGCTACATGAGTAACTGATGAATATTAATCCCAACAGCGGGAAGTGGCAGGGATGCAGGCAGGAAGTGAGTGTTAACGGGATATAAACAGGATGTTGTGATGTGATCTGCGCTGTTTGTGTAGTCACTTCCTTCCACCGTCTCTGCTTTGAAGACGTGAAGTCGTCACAAATAATTCATAGTCAGAAAATAAACAGTTATCTCTCATGTGCAGTCACAGATTGTACTTGAATAGAAAAAAAACCACCTTGTAAATGATACTTCCATAAAGCAATCCTTCTCACTGATTTATGACATTACAGACAATTTTATGAGATAGATATTAAGGGGAGAGCTATATCCATCATTATGGTTGAAGGGAAATCTGTGATGTTTGATAAATGTACATCATCTCAGGGTATATTTTGCCATATTGCCATCCATACTTGCAGTCAGAGAAAGGGAGGGGCCTCAATGCAGCAAAATCATTCCATTCCTCCAAAAAAAAAGATGAAAGTAATGATCCAGAAACACTGAGAGCTGTACAGAAAAAGTTAGATGGACTCTGTGACAGCAGCATGTGGGAGCAAAGAAAGTCTTTACAAGGTGTCCTAGTTTCAAAACCTACACACACACACACACACACACACACACACACACACACATATATGAAGGTGATTAAACAGTACACATATAGAGTACGTACACACACTTCCTCTGGAGAGCAGCATGAAACAGGGAAGGACCTGCGCTCACAACAAACCCATTGACCCCCGAGATTCAGGATCCATTCTAATCAGCTTCAGTCCACCATGTGTCGTCTCACACGTCGGGACCCCATCCTCCTATTGTTACAGCGAGGGGAACCCAAACACTGACAAGTGAGCCGTTATTCCAGAGGATGTATGTCATGGTTTGCATGTATGCTACATGCCTATAGGAGCAGTAATGCTGCAGCGTTATGTTTGATGCTCTGATTAAACAACAAATGTCATTTATCAAGTAGGCCTGTCACGATAATTACTATACAGACTTATCGTTCGATCTATAAAGATGGACATTATAGTTTTTTTCTGGACTCAATAGTGTCATTTACATGCGTGACTTTTTGTGCTATTTTTGTGTTTAAAGTAATGCTGCAAATGTTTAACAGGCAATACGAATTGCTGGAAAAAAAAACCAATATTTCCCATCAGACATTCCAGCTGTTAATATGTTATTTTAATAATAAAATAATATAATACATGATGATTATCTCATTGCAATGCTTTGTAAACAGAGCCTGAAAGTCTATTTTATTAGTTTTGGTTGTAGTTTATTTAAGTTTTATTTATCTAGGATATTTTAATATTTCTTTTCCACATTTCAATTCCAATCTTTAATATTCCCGGAAATTCATTGCTGTAGAAAAGGACGAACTTATGCTCTAATGTCGTTATAAAACTAAAACAACATAGATACAATGATACTATCATTTATCGTGATAGTTTTTGGGAAAATATGTCGTCCTAAAATATGTGTTATTGTGACAGTCTTATTATCAAGCAAACAAGTATTAAGTAGTAAGAACTGCTGCTTTTCCGTGTTTTATATCACTGTAAAAACACAACACCTGAAGATGACCTTTGGAGAAAGTGTGATTGGCATTTTTTGGCATTTCATAAACTAAAAGTGGCTCTTCTGTATGGAGTTTGCATGCTCTCGCCGCATCAGCGTGGGTTCTCTCCGGGTTCTCCAGCTTCCTGCCACAGTCCAAAAACATGCAGCTTAGGTTTAATCGGTGACTCTAAATTGCCCATAGGAGTGAATGATTGAGTGACAGTGATTGGTTGTCTGTTTCTATGCGTCTGCCCTGTGGAAGTCTAGTGACCCGAGTTTGGGTAAGCGGTTAAGGATAATGAATTAATGAATGAATGTAGGAAGTCATTTATCAAGCAAAAAAGTATGAGAATTCCTACTTCTGTCTCCTCAAATGTGAGGATTTGCAGCTTTTCTGTTTTTAAAAAAAATATCATTGTAAAAACATGACTACTGAAGGTGACACCTTTGTGGAAAATGTGATGTGGTGTACACTCGCCTCACAGCAAGAGGGTCGCAGGTTTGAATCCGACTTATGTGTGGAGTTTGCATGTTCTCTGTGCAGCTTCGGTTTAATTGGTCACCCTAAATTGCCTGTATGAGTGAATATGAGTGTGAATGGTTGTGTCTATGTGTCAGCCCTGTTTGGATAAGCGAAAAAAGTGAGCAAAAAAATATAAGGAATGCCACTTTTGTCTTCTCAAATATGAGTATTTGCTGCTTGCTCTTGTTTTATATCACTGTAAAAACACAACACTTGAAGATGACCATTGGGGAAACTGAGATTGACATTTCTTTAACCATTATTTGACATCTCATAAACTAAATGTGATTAAGAATTGATGCAGAATTGACACAAACCATCCTAGTGAGTTGCAGCCATGCAATACTGATACCCAAAGCCTTAATGAGGTTGAATACTTGAAGACTTTGGAGGTGATTTCAGTGTTTGGTTAACACCACAAACTAAAAAAGTAGATTGTCAGTTTGTGATGAAACATGATGAAATATTTTCTCCTTTAGAGTTATATATCAGCAGCTATCTCACTCCACAATTCAGACCAAGCTGTTGCATGTTCAGTGCACTGGAGTGGATCTCCTGTTGTCTTTTCTCATGTTTAGCGCAGTCGATACAGTCACAATGGACTTCTCACACACCAGGGAGAACAGCTCTCTGTGTGATAGGCAGAGTAAACAGATAGCAAATCTATGTGGCGCAGGTTGCGGGGCCGCCGGATGTGATGGAGTGCCCTGATATCCTGCCATTCATTCATTCATCCTTTCATTGAGACTGTGGGGATAAACACCTCTCTGCCCTCAGCACATGTTGAATCCATTGCTGCTAATCAACTTGTGCCAAGGTGGCGCTGGCCAGTGTGTGTGTATGTGTGTGTATGTGTGTCTTCCTCCTCTTCTTCAGCTCTCAGGAACTCCACATGAGTGTTGAATAAGCAGATTGTTGACTCGCAGCCAAGCGCTTTTCTTTCTGCCTGTTTTATCAGATCTAAACACAACCTCTGAATCCTCCGAGCAGCAGTTGACCCAAGTGGCAAGACATCCTGTTATCGTCTGATATATGAAGGAGCTGAACGGGGAGAGGATGTAAAGTGTGTGTCTGCGAGTGTATGGAAGACTAGGAGGAGTTTACAGTAACTACTGATGTGCAGGGCTCATATGGGTGCTTGAAATCCTTGAAAATGTTTGAATTTAAATGTTGTATTTTCAAGGTTTGAAAAGTGCTTGGTTTTTGGATAAAGTGTATTTCTCTTACAATCTGACTATATCCATCTATAGACTATAGATAATCACATGTTCAATGTAAAAATAATGAGTAGCCTATCTGAAATGAAGACCATTCCACCTAAAAGTGTAATACCACCGCTGTTGGTATGGTTAAGTGAAATCTCCTCCTTTTAGTATGCAAGTACTCATCTAAAACATGCAATTTACAACAGGTGTAAGATACTGGAAAAGCTTGAAAATTTACCTGGAAAGTCCTTGAAAAATGCTTGAATTTGACCACTGCTAAAGTGTACGAACCCTGGATGTGTGTTGTGTTAATTCTGGTCTTTGAAGGACAACTCCAGTGGGCTATTTTGTCCTTTCTTGAATCCTTTTCTTTCTGCCTGTATAAACCACTTAAACAATGTTTACTATGCCATGTTGGTATCATTTTTTCAGCACAATGAAAATGAACTGATAATTATGGTATTATACAGTTTTTTTTCTTTCACAAATAAAAGCATGCTCGATTAACAATTTTAAACGCTGGTTATAAAAGGTAATATGGGGAGAACATCTGTATTTTTATACTAACTATATTTGACCTTATCTCCGGTTTTACTTGGCCGATCATCATCAAACAAAAACTGGCATTGAGTTTCTAGCCAGTACTTTAGAGGGAAGCTGGCTCGAAGGGCTCGAAGTTCCTTCTTTTTTTGGTTGTGACATCATGAAGAAGTCATGTGATTTGGTCATGCTGACGTGATCCGTAACTCCAGAGGGTTTTAAGTGTAATGAGGCTGCAAAGTAATTTTTATTACGTACAAAAGTGAATGGAAAGTAGCAACTGTTGGAAACGGTAGAAACAAAGATTTGTAAAACGATCCAGCATGCATTTAAAATGATCAGCAGAAATGTAAAGTCTGCACCGTTGGAAGCCAAGGACCTAAACACGGGCCCGTCTGCAGAGCTGCAGAACTTGGCGAGCCTTCAGGCTACAGTAGTGGATGAAAGGCACTTGTGTAATTAAATGAAGAAATTGTTTACTATTTCCAAAATCACAAGAGGCTGCGGTTTTTATTTGAGGCAAAAGATTTCCAGATGTCTCCCCAAAGAGATAGTCTGCCTTTCCTCCGAATCTCAGGCTACTAAATCATGTCATGTATCTTTTGTAATATCTGCAATCACAAAGCCAGAGGTTTGATTGTCCTGTAACTGAAAGGCCAAAGCTCAATCCCAGTGTGGACTCATGTGTCAAGACTCTGAGCTCCCTTCCTGCTCACTCACTGTTCACTTCATCCCCCAAACACACACACACAAACACAAATACTCAAACATGGGTTTAAGTCAGCCTGGTTGCCATAACAGAGACGCTGATGAAGATGATGCAAACAGAGATACAGAAGCACACTCTAACAAGCTCCGTTGTCATAACAGAGACAGCGATAAGTCTGACTCTGGGTATGATGCAAGCAGACACGCAGCTCGCGCCCACAGACGACTCGTCCGCTGAGTGCTCCACATCAGCGGGGAGAAGCCAGACTCATTACAGACACGCAGTCGTGACCCGCCTCGCTCCTCACAGCTCAGAAACATATGGTAATTTCAGCAACTAAGGACTGTAATGTGTGTCTTTAATCACTGCCTGCACTGTATTTGCATAAAACATATCAAGGAGGTAAATTCGTGGAAGATTTTGCAGTAGTGCTCATATATATTGGTAACATAACTTGAGTCATGCAGTATTAGCATTCAGTGCATGGTGTCTGATTTAACCTGCTGGGAGGAAAAGACTTATAAGATTTATAGCATCAGGATAATTTGACTCATACCCACTTAGAAAAATAGAATAAATCTGATTAGACGACTCCAAACAATTTTATCTAATTTGCAACAGATTTATATATTTATTATACAGCTATGCCAGGGATGGGCAACTTAAATGCTGGAGGGGGCCACAATTTCTCATTGACATTACCACAGGGCCACATATAGGACCGTGTACTTAACCAGATATGATGAAACTGCAATTTTAAATATGTTTACAGTTCAGTAACTTAACATATTTCACGCTCAAATGCATGTAGAACAGTATCAATAGGAATACAAAAGTTTTGAAGCAAAAAAAAAAACAACACTTACTGTGATTTCTTTTTTTCCAGTGCAAGAACAGCAGACCAACATTAATTGCAAGAAGTAATTTTGTGCATTTTACACTGCACTTTTAAGATTTCATGCTCAAATGCATGTAGTTGTACTGAGGGCCACTTCAAGTGAGGGTGCGGGCCATGCGGTCCGGGCCTCCAGTTGCCCATCCCTGAGCTATGGTATAAATGTAAAGAATTGTTTTTTTCTTTTTCTTTATGGCAATTCAAAAGGAAAATGTTGCTGTTTTGAACTGTAGCTCATACGCAAAAAGCAATTTGAAGACATCATCTCTAACTCACAGGCACTGTTTTGCTATTTTCTCTATTTCACACACTAAATGCTCCATTTTAAAGAAATTGTTAAATTGCTGAAGTTATGAAAATAATCATTTAATGCAGCCTTACTCCAGGTCAGATGTTGCAGAGTGTCACCTAAATGGCCCGTTAGTGAGACGACATGCTGTGAACTTGAGCTGACCTGAGCTTCTGATGGTAGCACAAGCAGAAACACTAACCAGAAATTCCAACTTGAAGAGCGCACATCTTTCTGTCCATCATGGCAGGGTTATACAGCTCTGGAAAGGTAATCACGGCTGCCATCAGCCTCTCTTCCGTGTGTGTGTCTTCCGGCATGATCGCTGATTACATAATTGGCCACTGCAGCGTGATACAGGGCTGTGGTTCTACGAAAGTTGAATCTGTTTCAACTTCTTGCTGCAGGACTGTGTTTTATCAGGACTCCCTCCAGCCAACAGTTTATTCACTCCAAACTTTCAAATGAACGGGAGGACTGGCAACCTAAATGTCTTTTTAGGAGCTGTTGAATTCCTATAAGACTACACTGCAGGCCAAACGTTTGGAAGCAACTTAAATTTTCTGTTCACAATGGCTTTCTTAAAAACTAGTATGGATTCATTGGATTTCTGGATGTGTTTACTGCATGATCAGACTTTACTTTTATTGAATTGAACCATTTCCTCAATTGACCTTTAGGTATACATTGATGTTACCAGACCGTTGCTGAATAAATGTTAACAAAAGAAAAGAAGGGCTTAGTTTAAGGGTTGAGACGATTTGAAAGACTCACAACTTCAGTGCAAAGGTAAAATACAAATCACAGTTTGCATTATTCACTTTAGCTCTTTGGCTTTTGAGAGTTTGGATACAAAAATCCCAATAAATCTCAACTGTGTTCATATCTCTGAAAAACTACCACAGAAATGGCTCAAATTGAAGCAGCTGAGTAAAGAAATAAGAGTTCAGATTTATACATTAAGGAAAGAAGGATACACAGAGTCTAAGCAATAAAAGCCCATCTGATCTAAATCTGATCTTTCTTCTAAACTTTTGGCCTGTAGTGTATATTGTGTCTCCTTATACCTGTTAACAGAGCACACACCTTTAATTTTGAAACCGTTTACAGCTCAGCCAGCTAAAGGAGGGTAATGCCACAAAAACTGACATATTAACATGTCATTTTCTCTTGTAGGAGAACAACTTTGACTTCCTTGATCATGCAAAAAAAAAAAAAAAGGCAGATATGCATGTTTTTAGTCAAAGTCACATTGATAAGAAAAAAGGAGGGAGGAGTTTGTGGTAACATATTTAGATTGGGCTCTGCAGGGAAAACCTACATTTTGATGAGAATCTGTGTAATGGGAAAGGCACCGTCCCCCCACTAACATGTTTTTGCTGCTTAACTCAGCCTCGCTGCAGGCTGCTGCAGTATAGAGTTAGCAGCAGAAATGGCCGCAGTGTCCCCGGGGTTTGGTGTAAATGAGATTTGCTGGGGGGATGATTGGGTCTGAGGCAGGCCTGGAGATGGCCCTTTATGAAATAACCTCTGCAATCTCTGACAGAACAGCAGGGGAGAGAGCAGACAGCACACTCTCACATATACCGAAGCACACTGATGCTTAAAAAAAAAGGTGTGTGGCTGCACAGTGACAGAAAGTAGACCCGACTATATTTGGCAAGTTGGATGAGACATGCTTGCATACACTTGTATCCATACACACACACACACACACACACACACACACACACACACACACACACACACACACACACACACACACACACACACAGTGCTTTAACTTGACTCAAGCGAACAACAAAAGCAGAAGACTGATTCAGAGAGCAGCTTCTCTTTGCTTGTCATGGCTGAATCCCCAGATAATAAGACATTAGTCCATTAGGTTTCCCCCCCTGTTGTTCAGGGTTCTTTACTTGTTTTTCTGCTGACAAGTTTACTCCCAAAGGAGATTAAGAAGCAGAACTGCGAATACTAAAGGAATCAAAGACCTCGGTTTTACTAAAGAAAAAGAAAAAAACACTCCAAGTACACAGATCTGTGCACATTTGTTTTGTCAGCTCCTCGCTCGCTGCAATAATGCAGACTTTTTGTATCAGTGCTGAAACAGTAATTGGATGAGTCAGCCAATCAACTGAAAATAACAAATTATGACTCACAGTTCAGGTTATTTCAGCAGAAATGCTAAACATGTTCAGGTTCAACCCTCACCTAAAATCATCAGTATTTTTGGTTTTGTATACTAGATCTGTTATTTTTATTTGTCAATGCTTTAAAAACATGACCACTTTCAAAAACCAACTACTTACCTTTAATTATAAGAGACCGTGAATCTATACAACCTGGTCTCATCGATCTGCTTACTGATAACATAACATAACATTACACTTTCACATTACGTGCAATGGAAAGTCCAAAATCCAATTTTGGAACAATTTTTGAGCATTTCTAAAAGAGATTGACACGTCAATATACATAAACATAAGGTTGAAAAAAAGACTGCAGTTTCATTGAATATATGCTACCAAACCATGTTATAAAAAAAAGTTTAAGAAGTAGAACAAATGTATGTAAATGTGGGAAGTGAAGTATTTCTGAGGACATTGTGACTACTGGAAGTGACGTTAAAACCTAATGCATGGACGTTAAGTGATGTTTGAACCAAGGTTATTATAGTTAACGAAAAACTGTAAACTAGAATTGAAAAAGCATTTTCGTTAACTGAAACAAAAATAAAAACGAGTTTTTCAAAAAACCATAACTAACTGAAACTGTATAACTAACTACAATTATAGTGAAAATGTCCTTTGTTTTCGTCTTTGTCAACTTTTTTCCTACATAAGCCGTTTTTGCTCAATTAATTTAGCTCTGCCGGTTTTTCGCCAGCTGCCGACACATTCCAGCACCTCGCGGTCCCTAATGTCCCCTGTTGACAATCTACCCACGCCGTCTGGCATAATGGCGACCTCTTTGAATAGGACTGTGTCAAAGATAGAAGCAAGTGCCTTATAGTGGAAGCAGGTAATAAACACTTGTATGGAATACCCCACATACCTGAAAGTTTATTTGATAAGCTTGCACAAGAAGAGAGTACCTGGACAAGGTAGCATCTATGCCCCCTCCCCCGGAGGAGAAGCTTTTTGAAACGCGCACCCAACAAATACCCCGATTAAAAAAAACTAACACTAAAACTAATAAAAACATAACTATGACTGAGCATTTAAAAAACAAACAAACCTGGGGATGAAGGGAATAGTGACTGAGCAGGAAGGGAGCTCAGTGTCTTGACACTTCATAAAAATGAGCGAAATACGCTCACCAACTAACTAATAAAATTAACTGAATTTGAAAATTAAAATTCACAACGACATTAAAACTAAATTAAATCCAAAGGTAATACCGTCTTTTTTTTTTTACATGGGACACGCTCGTGCCCGCCCTAAGTACAACTTAGGTCTTTATACTAAGGTTCTGTGTCATGCATAATAACTACAGCCAGTAAAAGGCGCCAATCACTCCACATACGAACATGGGGATGGATCATATGCTCGCAAAATTGGATTTTGGCGTATGCACTGCGCGTAATTTGACTAAATGTAACAAACGTTGTGTTATTTGTGCGCAGATTGAAGAGATTGTGCTGATCTATACTAACAGTCCCTAAATATAAAACCAACACCTTGTCATATCAAAGATCTCTTTGTGTATTTGTGTTATTTTTGAAAGGAAAGTCAACCCCAAAGTGCCCATTTTGGACCAGACACACAAACCGGGGACACTTTGAAACACCTGACAGACAGAGTTTGGGGAACTTGTCTCTTGAAATTGCCAATCCTCAGATGTTGTTTCTGCACTTGCTGTCAGAAGCAGTTAGAGTGTGGAAACTTATAAAACACCCCATATTTCCTCAGTTGGTTTTCTAAAAACCAACCTGTTGGTAATTGCGGTCTCCAGAGAAAGCATCGAATGTAGCCAGAGGCCCCGTGTTATTTTCTACGGATACGTTTTCATGAATCGGGAATGTCCAGGGTCAAATACTTTCACACACCTCTGTGGATATTAGAGCATTCCTGGGGGGAGCGAAACACAATCTCCCACAGTCTGAAATGTCCCTGCACTGTCACACAGCAGTTTAAAATTGTTCTGGGTTTAACTACTTTTCCGAAGAGGCGAAATCATCTCGTTGTACAAGCCTCCTTAAATGCGTTTATATCTTCGTCAGCGACATCATTCAACTTTAACAGCATCCATAATAATGGTTATCTGTCAGTGTAAGTGCATTACTGACAGCTAAGCTCAGTGTTGCCGCCAAAAAAGCTCTCTGTCTGCGCTGTCCTCTCAAAGCATCAGGCTCCACATCCTGTTCCCTTAGACATCAAGCACTGCTGATTTGTGTTATGACACTGATTGATTTCTTTTTTCTTGTTGACGACTGTGATGAACATGCCACGTAGAACCTGATAATGTAATAAATTCCCGATAATGTAATAACCCCGATAATGTAATAAAAATCTGCACTTGAGTCCATTGAAAATGTAATAAAACCTGATAATGTAATAACTTCCCAATAATGTAATACAGTGCATTTCCCAATAATGTAATACACTTTTCTTTTTCTTTTTTTACCAATAATGTAATAAAGTATAACATTAATGGGCGGTTATTACATTATCAGGTTAGCCTTCATTTCGCAAGTCCTGATAATGTAATAATTCCCCAATATTGTAATAATTTAACAGCAGACCACCCATTACTTGGGTTCAAGTGGTGATACTGTGTAGGCAACTCTAGCTCAAGAGCTCTAGCGCCACCAACAGGTCAAAGTTGAATGTTTATTAACTTTTGACCCGTTCATCCGTTTTTCACAAAGGATGTATCACTGGAACCCTTGGGCCAATCTGAGCTCAATGCATCCTCAATGGGCCATATTGGATTTTTGCCATCTTTGATTTGATCAAAAATATTCCATTAATGTTATACTTTATTACATAATTGGTAAAAAAAAAAGTGTATTACATTATTGGGAAATGCACTTTATTACATTATCGGAAAAGTTATTACATTATCAGGTTTTATTACATTTTCAATGGATTCAAGTGCAGATTTTTATTACATTATCGGGAATTTATTACATTTTCAGGTTCTACATGCCACTGATGACAACTGTGGCCCCTGATGACATCTTAAACCGCTCTTCTTTTCTTCAGTTGACCCAAAAACTACGTCTTGGTGTCCTCCTCTGCCCCCCTTCCCATTCCTGTTACATATGCTCATTTGTGTTTTTCCTCTCGTACGTCTTTCTTCCCCACAACCTCCTCCCTTGTTCTCCTTCCGTCCGACTATCCTCGTCTCTCTTCGCCCCCCTCTTCTTCCTCTCCTACCCCCCTTCTCTTCTTGTCACGGTAATTGGCTCAGAAAAATTATGCAGACTTATTTAGCCCTCTCTGAAATCTCTCTTTGCTTGGCTCACGCAAGATTAATTGCCTAGAGAAGCGGAGCGGCACTTGTTGTCCGTTTGGTTGAATTTACATTAAAACAGCCTGGGCATGCAGCTGTCTTTGAACCGGGGCCACGGAGAGTCTACTTCTCTTTCTCTCTCTGTCCATCTTTCCCCCTTGCTTTCCTTCTGTCTGTCTATCTTATACCCATCACTACCTCCCACGCCTTTGTCCATAATTGGACTTTCTCCCTTTGACGCGGTACATCTGGGAATATGGTGAACTTTGGGCTGATCAAGACCAATCAAGACTAAATCTGTCTGGGTTCAACCAAAGAGAAAGCTCTTTATGGGGCAATGAAAATGATGCAATTATTTCATAATTGTTGTAATGGAAGGGGTTTTAACTCGGTCATGGGAACTTAGTTTTGGAGCTTTTTCACAGAGTTGAGATAACACTCAGATGTGGAGCAGCAGCTCAGCTCAGATTGTAGGGACGTGACTGGGCTTGTTTACAAATAAATACATGTACAAATCAATATGGATTAGGGTTGTCACGATACTAAAATTTTCAACTCGATGCCGATACTCAGGAAAATATTCGATACTCGATACCATTTTCGATACCACCAGGATAAAAACAAAAATTTAACAAATGTTTTTATTAACAAGAAAAATGCAACGTGTAAAAATTAACAGAACCACAGGTTAAATATTTATAATAAAAAACAGTTGTGCAAATAGAAACTACAACTATGATAACAAGCTTCAGGTCTAAAGTAGTGCAATAAATAAATAAATACAATAAACAGCAACAATTAGAACAATATTTTTGGCTGTGTGTGTGTTGCTGTGTGTGTTGCTGTTTGGTTGCAGGTCGACTTTTCTCTGCTTCATTCTGGGACTTCAAGAGAGAAAACACTTTTCAGTCACCAACATTAATGTAAACTTATTAACTCTATGCTTATGTATACTGACACTGTGTCAATTAACGTAATATGGGCATACTACGTGCCTGATTTATTTATTTATTCAAGTTGTTTAAATCATTAATTATATTATTATCGGGGTATCGATACTTGAAAGGAGTAACGTATCCGGATACAACGTTTTAGTATCGATACTTTTTTGAGTATCGATACTTTTGACAACCCTGATATGGATATACCACACAGTCTACTTCTACACACATGCTCCTTCTTGCACACATTCACACACTAACACTGACTCCGTGAGGACCATGTGTTTCAAGTCAGACTGAGAGTTTCTGTTTCTGTGGCCAGACAGGGTGTAGCTTCTGCTCTGGGCTTTGTGATGACTTGCACATGCATATGTGCCATGCTTGACTTGTGCACTGAGCCTGCTAGAATACCAAGCAGATCAACAAACACATTCCCAGGATACCCAGGCGCTGAGAAGAAACAACTAAAGTTTGCAACTTTATACATGGACTATTTCTTATCACAAACCTGTTGTGTCGAGTTCATTCAGAACAACCTGTAAACAACTATTGTAGAGGCAAGTCTTTTCCTCCTCTGAGATAGTGTTGTGGCGCTTCATTCTCAATGAATTGTCCATCAAAAGATTCTGTTGGCTACAACATAGTTTATATTTGAGTAATTTAGTCTTTTGCACAACTATCAAGAACTATCTGCAGTACGTTAAATACATAATGCATACACATTTTCCATACTCAAAGGTCTGAGAAAACAGCTGGAATAAAATCTTGGGGTATTTTTTCTCACAATGCACCATTGTTCAGTATGAGTGCTTCCCAAACCATGTAGTCTGTTTTACACTTGCAGTGTAGACCATTTATCAAACTGTGTCTGCCTGCTCAGGTCATCTGGCTCTGCAGAGATCCAGAGCAAGTTTTCTATGATGCTTGTGTAATATATTACAACATTTAGGGGAAAGAGATAAACTCCCTACTCATTCAGATTTCACAAATATAGAATAAATACTGCATCTGAAATGACTTGGTTGGTTTCCCATGGGGGCAAACATTGGCTAATCCACCAGTAGTAACTCACAAATTAATTTATATCAATGGATTAATGCAAAACTCCAATATTGTCATAAAAGACACACTGCAGTGTTCGAACCAACCAAGTATACTATGGATATCATGTAGGGCTGCACGATTGTGGCCAAAACGATAATCACGATTATTTTGATCAATATTGTAATCACAATTATTAATCACGATTATCAATCACGATTATTCAACATGTTAGGCAAAACATCTGTGTTTTTATTGCACTACTTTTAAACAAACAATAGGAACAGTTTTTAGTGTGTGCACAGAGTGTCCGGTGTTTAAGATTAAGATAGATTAAGGTTAAGATTTAAGATTAAGACGCTAAGGGGTTAGCATCCCCTCCGGCTCTGCAGCTTGGAGAGACTGCTGCAGGAGGACTATGCCGCTTCAACTTGCTCTTAACTAGTCGTTAGCCCCCGCGACTCGTTAAGAAGAGTGAGAAGGAGTCTCCAATAACACCAGAAAAAGTTGCTGGATTTGTCGCCAGTCGCTTTTTCTGAAAAAGGGGGTCTGAAAAGTAGCTAAATATAGCAACAAAGTTGCTAAACTGGCAACATTGCCTTGCCGGCTTTTACAAATGCTGCGTATTGTTGTGGCGTCGAGTACTACATCACATCCTGCTTAGCGCTTGCTCGTTATTTATTTAGGCAGCTTTACTGTGCTTTCGCCCGCCCCCTGGTGGTTGGTGGACTACTGGTGTACAAAGTGCTTGATTAGATATGCAGGAGAGCGGCATTTTAAAATGGAAATATCACTAACGATCAGGTTAATTTAATCGTGGCGGCCAAAATCGTGATCACGATTAAAATTAGATTAATTGTGCAGCCCTAATATCATGGCATAAACTGAGGGGCAATCAGAAACCATCATAACTTTGACTCAGTTCTATTCTCAATGCATTTTGGGGAGAAGACTTTTATCATGTTGGCATCTATCCTTATGATGGTTTACTGACTGCATCATCATTATGAGATAAAACCAGTTCAAGTCACTTACACTGTGCCAGGGCATTTTATCCTTTCTCAGTCTTAAATTCAGTACGGGAGACAAGAGTCTGCAGAGGTATCCACTCTAATACTGACACTGATAATAAATGCAGCATTTCAGCGGACGCCTCTGTAGCCAACAGAGAATTCATAAAGGTAACTTTGACAATGGCTGCCTTTGTTTCCAGCATTTCTTCAGGACAGCTGAAGGATAAATCTTGGAGACTTCTGTTGTGGCTCCCATTATTTTGTTTTCTGCAGACATTTTTCTGTCAACCATGCAACGTCTTTTCAAAAAAGATCACAGTCAGACAAGACGGGATCACATGCTTCGACTCTAATCCCTTCTCCATCCCTAATGCAACAGAAACGTGTCACTGCAGAGCTGTCAGAGACATCCTTTTGTTCACACAGCAAATTAGCCCGTTTGCTTGCTCTTCCCTCACGGCTTCGCCTCCGACAATGGCCATTGTGTAAGGTATCGTTGTCAGATTTCTGCTGTCTGTGCGAGAGTAAAAGTGCTTATTTCAACAACAAGGCTGGCTTAGCCTGCCCCACTCTCCTATTCCCCGGCACTCTGCAAAGTATTGATGTCTCTTTGGATAAGCATTGCTTTGCACAGGGTTGGATAATGTGCTTATTTTCCCTAAATGATAGGGAATGTATAGGATCTCCGAAGAGGAAGATGATGAATTAAATGGACCATCTGTTGTTTGGGTGCACTTAAATTATGCATTTCAAGTGGGCTGCTTGCATAGACACTTAGGCACTTTGAAACTTTTTCATCCTGAAAAAACTCAAATGGAGGCCTGTGCTTCTAGTCATATCAAATGATATCAAAGCTTTTCTTATTTCAAATTTTTGCTTAAATTGAATTTACCTTATCTAATATACTGTAAGGTATATTATCAATCCAATTGAATCCAAAAATCATAGTGCAAAGTATTAAATTGATTGTGTTCCAAGTGTAACTGAGTGTTTTATGCTTTTTCTTGCGAAAGAAAATAAGGTTTTGGAGATTCATATGACAAAAGAGAAGATAATTTGTCCTGCACTGGTTGTTCTTAGGAAACTGGCATAACAATGCATGTGTTGTTTGGCGATTTAACATTGTGTAATGCATAATTGGGTTTGAAGCCCTAGAGGAAGATTAGCTCACACAGCACTGAGTGAAATATTGGCCAATACGAGCCAGAGTAGTCCCACACTACCCTGCGGCTCTCACTCAGTGCAGTGCTGAAAGTTTCAGGTGGTTGTAGAGAAGTGAACCCTGAGCAGACTGTGGTGAAAGCTCTGTCACATTCTGGTTGCGTTTAAACACCTTAAAAACACTTTGAACTCAAAAGGATGATTTACAGAGCAGAACTGATGCCATTCTTATGTCTCTGCAGTAAAAATGAAACGACAACATCTGGCTCTGTCCAAAGTTACAAAATCTGCCTTTCAGCACTTTTAAAGCTCACTAATTAACACCTCATGTCTCGTTTGTTTAATCAGAAACCTTTTTCTTGGACAGGAGCGGTAACTTTCTCGAGTTAGTTTCTGTACATTTGCCTGATTTCAGTCTTTTTGCTAAGCTAAACCTACCTGCTGCTGGTTGAACGGTGCAAGAAACAACTTAGTTATTTTCTGACTATCAAATATCTTAAAGATCTAATAGGTTCTATGTGAAAGACGGCTCTAATATCCAAGTTTATCTATTTATTTTTTATTTTATTTGATAGGGACAATGCTAACATAACATAGATACAGGGCATGCATCTGATGTGCTGCATATAGAGATATAGCTTCAGCTAGTTATTAGTTTTTTAGTTGATGTTCTACTATTGACTCAATGTCTTTCAAACCAATTGTTGTATTTATGATAACTGAACTTGCATTTTTCTTTTCTCTTTCTCTTTTCTTGTCATGTTTTCGCTGTTCCCGTCTCTTCTTGAACCTGGTCTCTACTCTGATCCTTGCAGGTAAGTCATTCTCCATTCCTCAGACTAATGTTTTAACTCACCTGTCAATCTTCTGGAACTTTCCTCAAGAGCCCAATAAACCCCACTTTATATAGACCAGATTTTTCACTTTTAAACCAGCCCCTCAGGGATTCAGCCTGTTAAAACTTCTTTTAGAATTAGAATTTTATTAGAAGTGTTGCCTCACTCTGTTGTCTGATATTCATGCTGCTTCAGGTTACTTATACAGAAGTAGATGATTGACCCCAGTGATATGTTTCCAATTATTGAACAGCACGTAACGTGACAGCCAAGATGCACACTGTATTAAACCTTTATGTAGCATGGTAATAAAACAAAGAGAACATGTAGAACAGTCTACTTTACAAGAGTTACAAGAGTAAAAGTTTCCTTTTGGCCTGTCACACCTTCATCCACCACATTCAACTTTCAGTAAGCAGAAAAGTGGAAGGATTGGTAAACAGATCGATTCAGAAAGCGGACAGACAGTCTGACTCTGACTTCAATATTCTGCAGTTTGACCAGTCAAGTCAATTTAAAGAGCACACAGTTTAAAAACAAATGTTAACCAAAGCGCTTTAAAGAGAGATGCAATTATGCGATTCATACTTGCATTTATATGAAACACAGGCATAAGTTGGAGGAAAGAATAAATTATAAAAAATGGAGAAGAAATAATGAATGACTCCACTGCACGTAGCGCTAATGAATGTGACCTTTGTGAGTGTAAAGATAGTTTAGAGCTGCCACTGAACTTTATGATGGTTCAACTTTTTCAACTTGCCGACACTGCTCATCGTGTAAACATGTCAATTAGAGAAAACACTGCAGTAACGCAATAAAGGAGAAAATTATTAGTAGATGATATTTTCTTCTCTAGCGGAGAACAAACAGACAAATGAAGGCAGCGCTATTAGAGCAACAAAACACATTAAAACAAAAGTCTGATTGTCCCACAAGGGACAATAAAATGCATAGTTAGCAATACTTGCAATATTAATAATCTCATATTGCCTGATGAGATTAGACTAGGTGGGTAGCAGCAGACTGTGGTGTACTGGCTGCTAGATAGCCGGGACAGAACATTGATTTTGCCAGGCGGCAGCCGTGGTGCTAACCGCTCGCCGTCTGAAAGCACCGTCAAGAGTTTTCACTTGCAATTAAGTTAGCTTTTTAACCCTTAATAGGGCAATATTTTGAGAAATAAGTTTACAAGATTTAAGTGGCAAATCTACAAGAAAAAAATGTGCAGATTTGTGAGATTTAAAGTGGTGAATCTGCAAGAAAAAAAGTTGCTTTTCCCCCCACTTTTTTCTCGTAAATCTGCAACTTTTTTTGCGCAGATTTGCCACTTTAAATCTCTTGAATTTGCAACTTTTCTCCTGTAGATATCCCACTTTAATCTAGTAAATTTTGAACTTTTTTCTCAAAATATTACTATTATTATTGCTGATTAGCTGGAAGAAATCCATGTGGTTCTACAACCAAACAGAGAGAAATGGGGACCCCATTTTGGTACCCACTGAAGTTACCAAATCCGGTTCTTCACCCGATAAAGGGTTCAAGTTCAACTTTATTACTTAACCCTCTGGAGTCCATGAAACCACCTGCACATTAACTTCTTCATGACGTGAATACGTAAAAATGAAGCAACATTGAGACTTGCCATCAGCTTCGCTCTAAAGTTCTGGCTTGAAACTCCATATCAGATTTTTTTTTATGATATTCGGCCAAGTAAAACCGGAGATATTGTCAAATATATTTAATATAAAAATATAGACCTAGATATTATTCTCATTTTACCTGTTGTATTTGCAACCTTTGTTCATATTTGTAACATGTACATTTCTGTGTGTGAAACATATTATTCAAGGTCAGATTTTATGTTTTCCTTTGTTTCTTTTGGGTTAAAAATTTTGATCAAGTAAGTCAAAGTTAAAAATCAATGATCAGGACATAATGAGGTTCCGCTGAAAAAACTGATACCAACATGACATGGTGAAGATTTTTTAACAGATTTTTTAATGGACAAATTGGCCCAAGATTTCAGAGGGTTAAACAACCTGTTCAAATAGATCCATGTAGTTGCATTATAGATGTGACTTTGGATGAATGTGTCTCATGCATCTGCTTTCTTTCTGTTAATTATTGTCAACTGTTAGCAGCTGTTTTCTAACACTGCTGACACTGCAAAACATCACAGCTGCTTTGCAGAGGCGAAGAATGCAATTGTCTTCCAGCTACAGCGTGACAAACAAACTTTGCATCTCTGCGGTTTTGCTTTCATGTTCCCAACTTCACACTCAACATTTTTTTTTTTTATCAGATTTTTGTCAGACAGACAGAGAAATTGATGCATAGACGAGTCGGCTCCATCAGTCAGACTGGAGCCGCCAGGGCTCCACCTGCAGTCAGAGTGGTGTCTGACTGGCCTAATCCCAGCCCAGGTCGGCTCACGAGTCTCCGGGGTGCACGGGGATCTGCCGAAGCTCTCTGTCTTATTGATTTGTGTCATTCTGTCCCAGCGGCGACTTTGATGTGACAGTTTCATTTGAGCTCTGCTTATGGCGCCTTTAATTAGATTTCAGTAGCGGGGCTCCTCTCCTGGGGACGGAGGTGGTGAAAGGGAAAGAGATTTCATGATGGGTTTGGGGAGCTGTGTGTGTGTGAGAGAGAGAGAGAGAGAGAGAGAGTAGGAACTCTGGGTACTTTAAGGTAAGAGTAGGTTAGGACTCATATACAAGTGAGTGTGTGTGTTTGCATGGTGTGGGTGTTAGAGATAGACTCAGACAGGGAAAACCTTGACGCCTGCTCCACCTCGGCCTGGATTAAAGCCTTAACTTGCAGCTCTAATACCGCCGCATCTCAAATCCACTGGCTTTTACCACTGACTTAGCAGAACTACTTTTAATCGCAAGTGCAATATCTGTGGTAATGAGAAAGTCTCTCTCTGAAGTCGCTGCAGCCCGGGTTATTATCTATGCAAACTCCAGGTCTCCAATTATCAACAGTGGTCTTAAAACCAGCCAGAACAGCACGGAAAGTGTTCGAGGGGCATTTTAATAGAATGACATAGAAAGTGAGGAAGTAGTTGGAGTGGAAAGATATCTGTGTACCATTTTAATGTATTTTTAAAAAGAGAATGATGAAATTCAAAATGCAGAATTGAAACCTGTTATCAGTCTCCAGTTGATCTACAGATCTTTAAAAACAGGATCCAACATCAGACAACAGTGTTATCTGATATCTGAGGTTTGATTACAGCAGTACTGTTATAGTAATAGTTGCAAATCATTCCTCACCACTCAACATGGATGACAGATCATCACCCCACCCCATCTCACCATATATCAGCCTATCAATCTTCAGCTTGGATCCATGCAACTTGTACCCACAAGCTCTGTACGAAACTTGGTTGTCATGTCACACCTTCACTCTTGATCTAAACTGATGACTACGACAAGTATCGCACTGACCAATCAGCGCCTAAAATCACTTGTGTCCTAATGCAGCTGTTCTCAACCTTGGGGTCGGGACCCCAGTTGGGGTCACAAGATGATTTCTGGGGGTCGCCAAATCATTTTGGAAGTCATCTCTGTCTCCACTGTGTTAAAGTGTTCATGTGTTAATGTGTTTTAGTCTTTTTGGTCACTTAATGTCTTTTTTTTGGTCATTTTGTGTTTTTTTTTAGTCATTTTGTGTCTTTTTTTTAGTCATTTTGTGTCTTTTTTGGTCATTTTGTGTCTTTTTTTGATCATTTTGTGGTCAATTTGTGTCTTTTTTGGTCAATTTGTTTCCTTTTTTTGGTCATTTTGTGTCTTTTTTTTTAGTCATTTTGTGTCTTTTCTGGTAATTTTTTTTCTTTTTTGGTCATTTTGTGTCTTTTTTTGATCATTTTGCGTCTTTTTTGGTCATTTTGTTTATTTTTTGGGTGATCTGAACTGTGCGTGTGAGATTCTGTTCAGTGAGCGGGGGTCGCGGACAACATGCATGTTAAATTGGGGGTCGCGACTCTAAAAGGTTGAGAACTACTGTCCTAATGGACTGGAACTTTACCCACAGCACTAACTCTTGCTATGTTTCTTGACTTCATCCTTGCTTGTGTTGTATTAACTCTCATTTGTACGTCGCTTTGGATAAAAGCGTCTGCTAAATGACATTGTAGAATTGTAGAATCATTCCTATGCTTCTTGAAATATGATGATCTGATAAAGATGTTAAGGCTGTTTGTTGTCAGCATTGAGAGAAAAGGAGCTAAAAATGGCATCAGTTGATCGAGAGAAAAATGACTGTCAGATACTGATAAGTGATGTATTGTTTAAAGTGCTTTACATGATGTCGAGACATAATGGTGATATAATGGTGTAACCGTGTCCTGTCCTTAGTTGTGGTAGCCGGTCCAGCTGTGTGTGCATGTTAATGCATGTAAGTAGCCAGTACGTTAAGAAGTGATGCCAGTGGATCCATATGTGATGAGTAGAGAGAGTCGTATGAAGGCAACACTGGCTCAGACTCCACTGAACCATACATCAGAATCAGCTTTATTGGCCAGTTATGTGTGCACATACTAGGAATTTCACTCTGGTTTTACTCTCTCTCTTGTACAAAAAATACAGAAATACAAATATATAAATATTAAAAAATAGGGGGAAAAAAGACATTAGAAAAATATGCACTCGATCAGGATGGTGAAGACATATTTACAAGTAATGCAATGGAAGAAATAAATAGTTCTATAAATTAATGACTTTTAGATATGTATGAATGTCTTGTACAGGACTTTTCATTCCTTTTTGAACTAGAACATTGTTCAAGAAAATGCTAAATATTCTGTGGTTCCAGCCTATCAATTGAGACGATTTGCTACTTTTCTAGTCTTATACCTGTGTAAACTTAATATCTTCAGGATTTGGACTGTGGTCTTTGGAAACATCTGATGGCCGCTATTTTATAGATGAAAAATACTTATAATGATTGGTTATTAATGACTTAATTAAAAAATAATCAGCAGGTCCGTGATATGGATCCAGATAAGCAGCTGACGTGACAGTCAGTCCATCAAGGCCCAGTAATTACAGACAAACACGTTTAAAACGTACCTACTAACTCATTCAGATGTCTTATAGAAAGCTACAGTAAAATAAAGTATTTACCTACTCAGACTTCTTTCCTTTTTTTCAACTCCTTAAAAAGTTTAAATCTTTCAGAGTGGAGGAAACAGAAAGCACCAAAGCTGTATAAGCAGCACACAAAATCCTTCAGACCCATTGGAACCAATTAGAATAATGCACCCTGTGCTGCTTAATCCGACCCGGTGTGATTGCCACCTTAGAGACACTTGAACAGTCCTTTTGTTTACCTGAAAGAACTTAAACAGACTGAATCATCTGTATTGTTTTAGTGAGACACAAAGCTACTTGACACAATAAAGAATTTGAGGATAATTTAGATAAATCTGCAGAATAGTTTTAACTGCTCAGTACGAGCGCTTTTGCTGGACCCAAACCTCATTCATTTATCACAGTTTGAGTGTATGAAAATGTGTGTTTGTGTGTGTGTGTTAGTGTGTGGGGGGTCTCAAACTGGTGTTAATCCCGGCAGAGTTTATCCTCTCCTATTTCAGCCGTAATATCGCCTAATCCAAATAAGGAGCCGGCATAATGAAACCATATGAGATGTAATTACTATCAAATGGAGTCAGGTTTTCTGAAAGCATCAGCAGAACTATAATTTCTCATTAAGCGGCCGTCACTCCTGAGGTGCTCCCTTGGCCCTCAATTACAGCGAGGCTTATGAGACCTCCGCCTGGCTGGAGAAACGGCTCCGTATGTGGGTCAGTCTCACATCTCAAGGTTTCAAATCCTCAGCCAGACGTGCTCACATAAACTCACAGATGCCTCCTAATGACACGGACACGCTGTATGAAAGTGTCCCAGAGTCCTCCAGTGCACAAAGTGTTCCTGCAGATTTTTACAGGGCGAAGCGAGGCGCTAATACAGCGAGCATTAGTGGTTACGTCCCCTCTGGGGCTGCTCTTACACAAATATGGACCTAATGTATAGTGCACGTACAGCTCACTGATTATAGTTATTCTGCAAATATTCCTTAATGAAGTCTTTGGAGGAACAATCACGTTGGTGTGGTTTGAAAAAAAAAGTACCCTATCGTACTTAAAGGCTCTAATGGCAGCATATGTTAACTTTTGTGGTGTATTATTATTATTATAATTATTATGGAAAATTGGACCGACGTAGAGGACGTGATGCCAAGATGGCTTTGCTCTTTCACTCCACTAATGTGTAAAACTCATAGCTGACTGCAGCTGACTCACAGCTTCTCCTCGGGGACTGTCATGGTGTAAAGGAGCAGGAGATGAGGCAGATTGAGAGAATGTACAGGTGAAGTACATCTCAGCAGAACACCAGCCTCATCCTGGTTAAGTATTTGTTTGTATATTTTGGAGGGAGTTGTCTCATAGCAAGAATTTATTTATTCTGAACTTTAGTGATAGAAATATTCCATTGTCATTCACCGGCTTTAGAACTGGAGTTGGTCCCCAGATTATCCTCCATAGTATTTTGGTTATAATAATGTTGGTCAGTCTCTATGGGGATTAGGGTTGCAAAATTCTCAATTTTCAAAGTTGGAAACTTTCCATGGGTATTAACGTGAATTTAACTCTCCGTTAATGTTTTGGTTATTCAATATAATAACTAAGACTTGATAAAGCTCTACTTACATATAAATCCGTATGAAATGTTTTTATTTTTTATTTTGGATATTTCCATAATTCCCCAGCTTAACTTCCCATGGAAAGTTTCTGGAAATTGAATGGAAGTTTCCCACCCCTTTGCAAATGAAAACAAGACAATAAATAGACCAAGACAGAGCTATGTTTTGTCAAACATTTTTTGTGCAGTAATCTCCGAATTTGGCCATAAAAGAGTCACAAAAAGACATGTATTGAGGTACAAATTAATATAAAAATTACTTTATTTATCCCCGAGGGTAAATTCAGTTAGTCTGGTAGAATCTCTGTTAGAATGAGACAGCCTGATGGCTGTAGGAGAGAAGGATCTTTTGTATCTCTCCGTCCTGCAACAGAGAGGGAGGAGCCGTCCACTGCTGTTTTTTTGGTCCATAAAGGTTTTGTGTAGCAGATGATCCGGGTATTTCAGGATGGCCTGGAACATGTTGACAGGTCATCTCTCCACCACCTCCTCCAGTGTGTCCAACCTGGCTCCAACCACAGAACCAGCTCTTTAGACCAGTCTGTCCAACCGCCTTCATCTCTGTGTCTGATGCTGCCTCCCCAGCAGACTGCAGCATAAAACAACACACTACCACCACAGACTGATAAAACATCTGCAGCATCTTACTGCAGATCTGAGCTTCCTTAACCCATTAAGGCCTAAAACGTCTGGAAAAAATGCCTGTGGGTGATTTTGAAAAAAACCCCTAAAACCTGAAGTTTTTCTGGAAATTCAACAGAAGATTTTTCAGCCTCTGTAGCAGATAGAAATGAAATTCAAAAAGTATTTGAGAGCTTATACCTGTGGCTTTCATGAGAAGTTGAGTTTATTTGCCAAACCTTCAATTAAGTTTTTTAAAAAAACAACAAACTCAGCAAATTTGACTGAATAAAAATCCTATGCAAAATACTAATACATGCCCATTAGGAAGATGCAAACATGATATGACTATTTGAAGAAATAGACATAGTTCTCATTAGCCTACTGTAATAAATAATAATAATAATAATGATAAATAGTAATACATATTATCTATATTGCACTTTTCAGGGTACCCAACAGTCATGATTTCTTATATCATCATCACAATCAATTAGTATTATTATTATTATTATCTCCAGATGGCCACAAATCTGTCTGTTCTTCGGTGAAAATATGTCGTCTAAAACATATTCCTCATCCATAAATCCCGGTCAATTGGTTCTGTGGGTTCAAAGTCCGGATCAGCAATAAAATCGCCGGTACTGTTTTCATCAGGATCGCTTCCGTCACTTACTGCTGAGCTCCCTCCGCTATAGTCGTCTTCCACCATGATTTCAAAGTTCTGGAAAAGTCCCATGTTGCATTGGGACTCTCCCACATGTATTCTGATGCATTTCATTGGCCAAGAGACCGAAAATAGGTGGAAAAAAACTACAAATACTACAAAGCGACGTATCAGCTTTCCCGGCTTTAATGGTAGAATAACGCAACAGCGTTATATTAGTATTAGAGAAAACAGTAGCAGTAACTGTAATAAGATAGTGCACTTGATATGACTTAATAAATAACTATATGGTTTTATGTAAGAGTGTCTCTCTGCAGTGTGTTTCTGAGCCTGAAACTTGAATTGCAGTGAAATACTGTAGCATATTCAGTTGTTGGAAGCACTCCGAATTCATCACAAGAAGTCACAGAAGACTTATGGACCTGCATTTTTGGAGTAGAAGCCTGGCTTTTTAATAGCTATAATGATAAATGCAGACAGTTTGTACTATATATAATAACCGTCGATCTTACTCAGTCTTTTCCTCGCTCCGTCGCTCTCACGGAGCAGCAGCCTCCTTCCTGCCCACCCCATTTCCCATCACCCCTTTCTCTCTGTCTCCCCCTCACTTCCCAACTTCTTTAATTCAGCTGATTTATTGCTAAAAAAGGAGCCGTTTCCTCTGGACTGAAGGCACTTTCATTGTGCAACAGAAACGGTGCTCGGGCCAGCCTGAGCCTTGCCAGCTGTGTTGAAACACACACACGCACACATTTGAACTCATGCTACGCTAACCCGTCCGACTAGCACCACTTGTCCAGGCCAGAGGGGATGACAGAATAATTCCCGGCAATGAGAGGGGGATTCTGTCCAGCTCAGCCTGTTCTGAGCTTCTCAGCCAGACTCTGTGAAGAAACAACTCCGTCTAAAGCACCGTCCTGTGAGCCGCTCTCCTCCGCCAAGTTTCTCACGGACCATTACTCTTCTTCTTTCACCCACTTCCCTGGCTAACCCCGTCTTCTCCTTTCTCCTTGTCCTTTCTTATCCTTTTTTCCATCCTCACATTCCTTACCTTCTCTCCTTTCCTTCTCCCCGCCACCTTCCTGTCCATCATCCCACTCCTCCTGCATTCTTCTTCTCCTTCTCTCTCTCTCTCTTTCCTCCCTTTCTTTCACTCCCTATTGGCTTGACATTTCAAGCTCTTTTTAGCACAGTCATACATCCATTTAATGTGCTGTCTGTTTCCGATGTTATGTCACGAAGGTTAGATGAATAACTTGTTTGTTGTCCTGAAACAGACGCAGCAGAAAAACAACAGCCATGGCCTTTGGATCAGTACAGTGCAGGGTCATGCAGAGGATACAGTGTTGTGTTGTGTCATGTTTGGTTAACATTAGTACAGCGTGTGCTCTGTGAAAGGGTTATGAGTGTGACAGTAAGGGAATGATGCTTTTAGGAATCAAAGTTGCATAATATCTAATTTTGTTGCTAAAAATAGACAAATTTAACACAAATTTCAAAAAGCAACATTGGTATGGACGGGGGAAAAGATTACTGTAAGATATTGGTTGATATAAAGTAATATCTGGTTGTTTTTTATGAAAAAGGAGGCAATGAAACAAAACATGATGCATGTAATGTTGCAGTCTAGTGCACATTGCAATGATTAAAGAGCTTATTTGTTCCCAATTTTGAAAATACTGAATAGAATTTCGGCTTCTTGAGTAGCAACAGATTAAAATTGATCACTTATACAACAAAAAAACTGCAGTTATGGTTATTTTTAGCCAGTTTAACCAAGTTTGAACTAATCTGATTCTTCTCAGCTGAGCATGAGTTCAGGGCGAGAACTACAGTTTCCTCTCATAAAGCTTTAAAGCCCTTATGTTCATTCTTAGGTTGTCCTACTTAATAAAACATGCACACACACACACACACACACAGAATCACATTTGCAGTGGCAGTGTCGCCTGCTAAGTGTTGATTAGTCCCATAGAAAACAGGTAATTGAAGCTAAACGGCTAAATATAGCCCTCTGTGTGATTAGCCCTGATAGCATGTGATGTATGGTGCTCATTAGTGGTGCTAGCTAACCAACCCCCTCACTCCCACACACACACGGATGTATTTTGGTAGCCATGCATTTAAAGGAATACTCCTCTGTTTTAAGCCTTATTTTCGTGTTTCTAATGGGAGGAGAGATGATCAATACAAGATGAAGAGTCTGACAGCATTTTGTCCATCGGGGAACCTTTGGTAGACTGGTTGAATGCTCGGCCAGTTCTAGTTTTGCATGTAGTTTAATTAGTCCAATGTGGGTTACAAAAATAAAGACTTGGAAACGTAGTCACTCTTTCCCCAGGCTGACTGAAAGGTAAGAGCTGAATACCTGTTGACCATGGCCAATCATTGACACCCACTGACTGTTAAAAAAAGGGAAAATATGGCTCACTAACAGTGTTTTTCAGTAGATAATGGGAATGTATACATGATTTATTTTTATTTAGAATGTCTCTGTAACTCTGCAAAATCTTCCAAGAGACACGAGTTTTCTTTACAAGGGAGCAGCGTGTAGCAGCTTTGTGTTTTTAGTTTCAAAATAATTTACCCTTATTTGTTCACTTTAAATGTCTACCTTTACTTGTTAGACCTGTGGCTGCCTTTGTTAAATGACTCATTTTGACATAATCACACTGTAAAAACAACCCTGTTGTTTTCACGGTAAAAAAAACGGCAGCTGTGGTTGTCAGAACTTTACCGTAATAAATACGATGCAACTTTTTCTAATATTACGGTAAAAGGATATTAGCACTGTTGATTTCATGTTTAAGATAGCCATTTATTCCATATTAAAGCATAGAAATAAAAGGTTTTTCCATCAAAAGAAACGCTGGTCTGCCATAAAATTGACAAGAAAATACTTTATAAATGCTGCATAAATTAAAGATTTTAACATTAAATATCACAGTATATTTGTTAGAGATCTGGTGTTTAATACATTGAACAGTGAGAAAATGTATTTTTTACAAAATAGAAATGCAAAACTTACAGTGATTGCTTGTATACATATTACAGTATATATTTTTACAAACATGGTGCCAGTGTATTAAACAGTGAAGTAATGTATTAAAAAACAAAAAATCTGTTTTGGTTGATATAAACATTTACGCTGTTTCATTGTTACTGAAACTGAATTGACCCATTTATCATTTTACGGTCTTTTACTGTCATGGTTGAGCAGTTTTTCATTGTAAAGTCTACAGACATTTTTTACAGTGCATGGATGCCATTCACCAAATAGCTTATAGCATGCACCATAACAAAAAGAGTTACTGAGTAAACTGCTCTATTCCCATTTATTTGCTGCTGTTTCATTGCATTGTTTCAGTTTACTGGGAGCTCCAGTTGAACTGGCTGCTCAGTTGTTGGTGCTGATAGCTTGAGTGATAGAGACTGATCTGCAGGAAGCCCTGCAAGCTGCTCAACTAAACAGAGCTGTTTGCTCATGTGGTTTATTCTGCTGGTAAAGTAGCCGACCAAGGAGAACACAGTGGTGGTTTTGCAACAAACAACAACAACACATAGATGTCATGATGTAAAACCCTCAAGTCCTTTGTAAAGAGAAGGATGTTCAGGTTGTCTTTAGCAAATCACTATGGTCAGATTTCGATTAATAGAATTCAGTTTGATTATTTCATGTCTACAGAGAAGGAAATATAAATTAGATTTGACTGCACATGGTAACATTAAATGCCACAAGTGCTATTAGCATAGATGCTAACCATGGCACAGCAGCTCCAGTAGCTTGTGAGTTCGCTCCCAATAACACAACAGGGGTTGTGTTTGCACCTTTTTAGTACATTGTATTTGGTTGATTACAAGCAGTTTCATAAACTTAAAACAGACCTTGCTTAAAAGTTTGTTTACGAGAAGGTGATCCCAGTCTTTTTTTATACAGAACTTTATATAGAAGTTGATTACATACAGCATTGCAGTGATGCTAAGTGCATAAATAAATCAATAACAGTGTTGAAATACAAAGAGTTTAAGGACCAAAAGCGTACGTTGGCTTTGCCAAAGTTTGCAAGGCATACGTTGTCTTTTGGTTTGGTTCAAGCTGATTAGATGGGATTGATTTGTTCAGAATACTCACAGTAACATGAGTGCATTTATTTTTAGTGTTGGCAACCTCAGTGGGAAATGAACCTGTACCCATGGCAGCGGTGCTACCTCGCTCTGCCTATCATGCCAGAGGACAATCTGCTCATACAGAGGTTTCTGAAATGGGTTCACAGTGCAATATCAGGTGTTTGGCCATAGGAAATAGTTTTTCTCAGCATGTGTGTGGGTGTGTGGGTGTGTGTGGCTCTCTGGTGGATTTGTTGCACAGTCTTTTCTGTGCTGTACCCACATCTATCAACTTTCAGCAGCTTGAATTAAACACACTTCTCACCGTGCTGAGAGACTGTCGGCACTCCTCAACCGTGTTTTTTTAAAGCTCCAATATCCAGAATCGTCAGTTTAGCTGTCGCGGCTAAGTAAACGAGCAGATGGTGCTAACTCGAGAACAAGGCTTTTCAGATTTGACAATGAAGGGTGAGGAGAAAACAGAAAAGTATGAATTATAGTTTTAATTTCAACCTGAGCCTGAAACAAAATCCTCAACGGAAGCCACGAAAGGAAATTGTTGCTTTTTTTCACCTGCTCCTCAGATGGTCTCACCTGGGAGTTGGTAAAGTCGATGATCTTCAGACTTTGGTGTCTTTATGAGCTTTGAGTCAGAATGTGGAAACAACATACACGCTACAATGCAGATGTGTTTGATTTTATTACTCAGAGTTGCCAGTCTGTGTAACAATGAAGAAATTAGGAAATGGATCAGGTGAGCCATGAAATGTTGTTCTTCACACTAGGGCTGGGCGATATAGTTTAAATTTGCACTGTGATCCTTTCTCCAGGGAAGCTGCTTTATATATAAATGCTGCCCTTTCTAGGGTTTGTCATATTTAGTTCTTTTGTATTGCTCGTTATTCTTTTCTCATAGGAATAAATTTATTTCAGAAAAAGATTGGCCTATTTTATTTCATAGGCTATTTTTATTTAAAATATTTTTTTTATTTAAATATGCTCTTTATGGAGCTTTGATTTAAAAAAGGACTCCTGTTATACAGTATTCATGTTCACTTAAATTAACAGTTTCAATAAAACTACTTGTGACATTTCATATTTGACTTTGACTGAACATTTGCTCTCACTTTGCGATAAAAATAGGCTGATTATCGATAAACAATATATGTATTGGTATTTTAAACAAAATGTGCAAAGTGCTTTAACTCAATGTCTCAAGTTATCATCATCAACCAACCATCAATCAAATTCAAGATTTTCACCTTTTGAAGCAATTTGCTTGTGGCATGTTTTGCAATCAACGTCCTTTTGCTCTTCATCTGCGATCTGAAATACCTCCACATTACAGAACCATTGTGTTTTTTTTCCTAGGAACTAGCTCTGACTCTTTATCAAATGGCACCCTGTCCGCCATGTTTTTGAAAAGTTTGTTGTGTTGCGTCATCGTACGTGGGAGAAGCCTACGCACACGTGAAAGGGACGTGGTTGAGTCAAAGAGGATGAGCAGCAGAGAATGCTCTGTGCCAGTCGGGTGCAGATAGGAGCAAACGGCACTAACAAATAGGGTTGCCAAAAGTATTGATACTCAAAAAAGTATCGATACCCCCCCGACCTTTCGTTTCAAACTCACCTATTACTGATGTTATCGTGGCCGGTCACTCGCATTAATGTTGGTGTTATTATTAGCCATTAGCTGCAGCTAGCAATTAACAGCTGACTTCACGTTAATGATTATAAACAACGTAAATAAATAAATCAGGCACTTAGTATGCCCATATTACGTTTATTGACACAGTGTCAGTATACATAAGCATAGAGTTAATAAGTTTACATAAATGTTGGTGACTGAAAAGTGTTATTTTCTCTCTTGAAGTCCCAGAATGAAGCAGAGAAAAGTCGACTTATCAAGCTTTCCTAATATTGTGCACAGCATACAACCTCAAAATATTGTTCTAATTGTTATTGTTTATTGTTTACTGTATTTATTTATTTATTGCACTACCTCAGACCTGAAGCTTGTTATCATAGTTGCAGTTTCTTTTTGCACAACTATTTTTTATTATAAATATTTAACCAGTGGTTCTGTTAATTTTTACATGTTGCATTTTTCTTGTTAATATTTTTTGGGTCATTGTTTTTATCCTTGTGGTATCGAAAATGGTATCGAGTTGAAAATTTTAGTATCGTGACAACCCTAGTAACAAATAGCGGTCATAAATTCAAGCCACATCACAAGAGATTATATATGTGTATTGCAGTATTGTCTTAACTATATATCTCTTTCTAAAATACTTTGTATAACTCGTAATACGGATATGTTGCCCAGCCGCAGTTCACACTTGAGGTGCTGTTCATCTGAATTTTCCCAGTATGGAACTTATTTTTCTGACACCACATGAATGCTGCATATCTCGCAATGTTAACAAAATTGAATATAAGGTCATGTATCCACCCTGTGACTCAGATCTGTGCACCCATCTACCAAGTTTCATGAAAAGCGGGCCAGTAGGTTTTTTTCGATATCCTGCTGACAAACAGACGAGAAAAACTGAGCTGAAAACATGACCTCTTTGTCGGAGGTAAATATAAATCCCCCTAAAAAATGCATGAGCACTAAAAGAAAGAAAATATGTATGAAAACACTTCTTCTTTCAAACTTTCTACCAAGCTGCTCCTCTCGGGCACGGAGCCAAAGTTCAGAGGAAATCCACCAGTAAAAGTTCAGCACAAAGTGGTGAAACAAGAGCAACATCTTTCAGGGAATAAGAGTCACAACTCAGCACTCTTCTCATTTTGGAGAATGAATCACCTTCAGTGCCTCACTCCCTAACCCCCTCACTCCCCCGCTCTGTCTGATTGCCGTTTTCATTTTGTCAGTTTGGCCTTAGCTCAGAGGGCCCCGTGCTTCCCCCCCCCACATGTTTTCTATTGTCTGGATTAAAGTGAAATGGATAGCCGCTCCGGATTGTCCTCAGCTCGATTACAATGTAATCCTAAATCTGTGTTTGCTTCGATGTAATTGTTGTGTGTTTTTGGGGGACAAACTGGGTGAATGGATGAAGGTGTTTTTAAGGTTGAGTGTCTGGATGTCTGTGTGTGAAGGTGAGCACACACCTGGGCAATGTCAAATCTCCTTCTCCTATATATGATACGTCTCCTTCTTCTTTTTCTTCTGCGAGTGTGTGTCTTTGTCTAAGCTCAGCGAGGCCAAGGTCACTGTGTGTTCTGCCTTTGCTCACTCTGTAACAGTCTCTGTGGGAGTTTGGGGTTGCGCTGCTCGTCTACCAGCCTCAGCTAATCTTAGCCACATCTGTCACACATCCAAACCACCGCCCCTTTGGCTTCTGCCGCTCAGATGAACACTTTTCCATAGAGGCTTTTTTGCAAAACACCCATTTGATTACAGAAATGAGTCAAATCCAATTCGAAGGTTGAGAAAGTTTGGAACAATCTGGCGTCTTGAACTTTCCACTACTTCTTTTCAGGCTTCTTAAGAATTCAACACTGGTAAAAGTGTTTTACATTTACTGGCATTAAAAGCTGGTAATGAAGTGCAGTTAATTGTGCTGTTAGACCCACATGCTTGTCAGCTCTTAAAGGTTAATATACTATGCAAATCATTTTGAAAAAAGTTTATGGCAAATAAATGCAGGAAAAATGCCAAATGTTTAAAATCTTTTTTTTTTATAATGTATTTTCCAAAAATAATCTGCTTTAGCAAGCTCTGTTTTTTATTTTAGTTGTCTAAATGGTCTTAAATGAAATTCTCAGGAACATGAAAAGGACCAAGAAGTCCTAAATTTGTCTTTCTGAAACTTGCAGATAGGACTGTGTGAGTGGATTGGATTTATATGTGGTGACTGTGAGGGAACAAAGTGACAAAATAACTTCAGAGTGCTATAGCGAGAACTCACTGCACACGCTGTAAATTTTATCTGAATGTAGAAATGGGATGGGATGGACCTAAATGTGATAGATGGAGAGTGAAGCTTTGGAGGAAAAGTTGACTGGGATGTCACTTCTGATTCCATTCAGATGTCATGTTTTTGTAGTAATGGTTTTGTAAGAGAAGCACTACTGGAGCTCCCAGACAGTCTTCCTGCATTTATTACTCCTAAACATTGTGAAATGAAATAGACATTTCAGTTCATCCTGAGGTCAGAGCTCTGTGCAGGACACTTAACGTCTGTCATACTAAAGTGGGTGAATCAGTTGTTCACAGAGCTGACTTTGTTGCAACAGTTTGGGTAAGACCCTATCCAGTTTGGACGTTAATGGCTCTGTGGACAAAGTTGGGAGCATACTGTTGTCTGATGGGCTTAAAGTACAGTTTGCTAAAACAGCCCCAGAACAATAAAAGTTAATTCTGTCATCACCGGTACTAGGGCTGGGCGATATATCCATGTGAAAATATATTGATATATTTTTAAATGTGATATGGAATTAGACCATATCGTACATATCGATATAGTTAAAAAAACATATTTCTTTATATATAAATGCTGCCCTTACTGGGGTTTGTCATATTTAGTTCTTTTGTAATGTTCGTTATTCTTTTCTCATGAACAAAATATATTTATCTCAGCATAAGATTGGCCTATTTTATTTCATAGGCTATTTTTAATTAAGATATATATATATATATATTTAATGTGCACTTTATGGAGCTTTGATTTTTTTAGAAATTGTAGTCCTGTTGTTATACACTATTAATGTTCTCTTAAATAAACGGTTTCAATATAACTACTTGTGACATGTCATATTTGGCTTTGACTTTGACTGGACATTTGCTCTCACTTTGCAATAAAAATATCGGGATGTATATCGATATTCAGCCTAAATATATCGGGATATGACTTTTGGCCCATATCGCCCAGCCCTAACCGGTACGTGACAAGGTCTTAAGGCACTGACCAATAGAACAGTACCAAGTAGCTTTCAACAAGATCTCCAACCGTAACGACAGAATAGACCATATGTCAGCACCACCCATAACGACTCATATGAACATTTGGCAACTGACGGTTCAGAGCAGAGTGTTCTTAAAAATAGCACACACAGCATTATACAAACATGTGCAGCTTACCGTTGAACAAAGGCTGCAGTTTCTTTGAATTTATGCTAGAAGACCACTGACCTACTGTAGGTTTTGGGCAAAATCTTCCTGGTTAGGTGTAGGACATAAACCCTGATCCTGGGTTGGAGTCTGCCATTTAAACTCTAAACTCCATCAGCAAGATGACAGCAGAGGACAGTCTGAAACTTGAATATGAGTCGTATTTGGCTGCCTGTACAAACTCCCTATATTGTCGTTAGTTAGTTAGTTAGTTGCTTTATTGTATCCATGAGGAGAAATTTGTTTTGAACAAAAGAGACTGTCACAGTCTGTTTACATATCGCATAAATTCATATCAGCACAGAACACACACACTCTTCATTTGCACTATTGCACACACTCTTCCTATTGCACATTTACACATACAACATCATTAATTCTATTACACTGATTATTGTATTGCACTTCCCTATACCATCGTTTTTATTGCACAATCCCTTTATGAATCTTTCATTCACATACACGCACTCACACACACTATCTTGCACTATTTAATAATTTAATCGAAATAGGGATAAAGGACAGTTTTTATCTATTTAACTTGCAGTTTGGTACCCTATACCTTTTTTCCTGAAGGCAACAACTCAAATTCGCTGGAGAGAACATGTTTGGATCACCAGCGATTTTGCGGCCTTGCCTCCTCACCGTCTCCTCAAAGGTTTCCTGGAGGGAGGATGGGGGGCATACCCATTATTTTTCCCGCCCGTCCAGTCAGATTCTGCAGTTGTGCTTTTTGTTTTACAGGCAGGTTACCAAACCAAGTTGTAATTTGGTATCTTATAAATGATTCAATCGATGCCAACAATAGAACAACAATATAATTTCCTTATTATTGTTATTATTATTATTGAGGGGAGATCAGCCTCAACCTTTTCCAGTCAAACAATACCTGCTTTTGATTATGTTTGTACCCAGAATTAGAAAAAAATACAATTTGTTTGTGTGTGGATGCGCCAATGGTTTGGTATGGTTTCAGGCAAATAGTAGTGATCTTTGATTTAATGTGACGTGTGATTAGTGTTGTGAAGTTGAGCACAGTGTAATGAGATGCCACCAAAACATTTGAAAGTTTGGGTTTCCTACATGCTCTGGTGGCAGCATTATATGCAGCTGAATACTTCCATCCATAGAGGTGACATTTCACTCTAAATTGAAATGAGCTTTCAATTTTGACAATTGAAATCAAAGTAGGATCAGTGATTTATTTTTACCAGTGGCTGCCTTTAATTTGAAGCCTTGTGGCCTGCTCTGTTATAGAACACTGAAGCATGTTTGTGTGGAAATCTGAGATACATCATAATGTCAAGCTGCCTCTCCTGTGACTCTAATTATTACATATATACTATATCAATTAAGATAAATCTAGTTGATGAAGTAGGTGAGATGGAGTGCCTGTTATTTTTCCAGCGTGTTGTTGCCCGTACAGCTGTCCGCCAACTGCTATTTGTGGAAAAATTATGCTGAAAACTTTCATGTAAGCTCTCAGGTAACAAATCAAAGTGGACGTCTGGAAGAGGAGAAACGCCTCCTGCCCTCCCTCTGTGGCCTCGATGAATAGCTCTCGCCGCCCTCGTGTATTTTTCACTCGGCGGACGGAAACCATGTAACTATTACTCTCGTCACAGCTCTCAAACTTCTCTTTTGACATTCAAACAAAGACTTTATATACAGTTAATTCCCTTCTGGACTTAATGAACCCATCAAGAGTCCACGGCTCAACTGGAGGTGAAAATCTCCAGAAATAAATGTCAAGAAAGAACCAAACTATCGCTCACTTTTTAAATAGTTAACTAGGTATCCATTTTCACATAAAAACACTGTGACCTGAAGCTCATTTTTCACAACCATCAGATGCAGGGAATCCTGTCTGCAAAAGTATTATCATGTTGTCATCTGAAGTTTCAAGTTACCAGCCACCCTGTGAAATCATGATTATTTTTAATGGTGGGTTTAGTTTTTGCCTCCGATACGAGACATCTCATTCTGAAACTCAAGTCAGTGAGGTATGCTGACCCGAGGGTAACATTGGTCACTGCCTGTCTGCACTTTGTGGCTTTTGGCCGTGCCGGAGTGATTTTGAAGGTTTTTGATGGCTGTCGCATTTGGGAAACGCCGACTGCAACCTCACACTTTCTTCACAGCTCCTGAAGCATGTAACCGAGGAAAATGTCCGAGGCTGCAGTTTTTTTTTTTTTTGATCTAAGAGGAGAGTCGGGATAACATGTTTTGGATTACACAGCTGTGTAGGCGAAAGTGAAGTGGTTACTTCCCTCCTTTTGCTGACGGCTTCGTTTTTTGCCCTCTCATTCCCTGGCACGGAGCTGGTCGAGTGCATGCCAGGTCCGGGGGATTTGGGTTTCCAGAATCAGACTCACCTTTGTTTGCAGAGTATAAAATATGCATAGAAATGTCCTTTGGTGCTACTGCTTCATAGACAAGTTAGCAGTGTTTCCAAGATTCTTTGTGTGTCTGTGATAACCTTCAATCTTTTGTTGTGGCTGCAAAGATCCCTTATCTAAACATATCCACCTGCAGCACACCAAATAACAAAAAACCTGTTATTGTTTGTAGATCGTCAACCAATTTTATTTGTATAGCCCAACAGTTCTTAATACTCCACAGGCTTTTTTTTCATAAGCAAATTCAAATTCTTCATATTATAATTGGAGTCATGACTTGGAAAAGGCAATTACAAAGATTAATATAAATGTGTAATATTAAATGAAATACCAAAAGCAGTAATTCAGCACTAGGGTTTCACTATGTCCAGGGCCAGTGAGCTAAATACAAAATGGGACATTCCAAATATATCCAGAAGTGGGTCCAGTGAACAGGCTAATTGGACACTTTTAATTTTAGTCATGTTGGCCCATAAATCGATTAAAATATGTCCTTCCTGATTATGGTGTTCTCCAAATCAGTTCTATTTCCTCATCCATGCACACAAACTGTTGGCTGATACCAAGTAACCGTCACTAAATGTCTGACCTTTTTCATTTAAAGCAGAAATGATTAACTGGCAACTATTTTAAAGTCCATCACTTGTTCAAGTCACTCAGTTGTGGTTTTCTTCTTCACAGTGCATTAACATCGGTTAGACATGGACACCAAGTTTCAGGTCTTAAATCAACTTTAAATAAAAAAATAACTTTTTCCTTTACATTCCAGCAAACTTCTTCTGGGTACATTTGATGGGTGTAAGTTCAGTGATCAGTTCAGTTCAGTATGCATAAAACTGACATGAAACTGTCATTAAGATGGAGGCTTTATGCATGCTTATGAATGTTGTCATTAGGGCTGGGCTATATGGACCAAAAGTCACATCCCGATATATTTAGGCTGAATATCGATATACGATATATATCCTGATATTTTTATCGCAAAGTGAGAGCAAATGTTCCGTCAAAGTCAAAGCCAAATATGATACAAGTAGTTTTATTGAAACCGTTTATTTAAGTGAACATACTGTATTACAACAGGAGTACCTTTAAAAAAAAAAAAGATCAAAGCTCCATAAAGTGCATGTTTAAATAAAAAATATCTTAAATAAAAAAAGTCTATGAAATAAAATAGTCCAATCTTTTTCTGAAATAAATGTATTTATATGAAAAAAGGATAACAAACATTACAAAAGAACTAAATATGAAAAACCCCAGTAAGGGCTACATTCATATATAAAAGAAAATTTTAACTATATCGATATATGCGATGTGGTCTAATTCCATATCACATTTAAAAATATATCGATATATTTTTGTATATCCTTACATGATTACTACTTAAAAAAAAGTTTGTGTGGTCATGTATGTTCAAACACGAAGTTAGAAAGTAGTTAAACAGATTATGATACTGAATTATAAATACCTTAGTCAAGAACTTAAGTGTACTTATACATTATTGGGAGGAGTTTTCCATTTTTTTCTTTGCTGTGATATTTTCAACCATCTCAAACACCTTTGCATTAAAGGTGACATAACTGACCGAATGACACTTAATGACAACATTCATAAGCATGCATAGAGCCTCCATCATCTTAATGACAGTGTCATGTCAGTCTACTGCATATCCCTTCAAATAAAGTGTTAGCTATTTTTTATGTTTTGAATTAGAATAAATCACTTAAGTTTAAGTTTTTCAATATTAATAGATGAATTGAGAAAACAATTGTGTGATGAATAAAAAAATATGTCTCAGTTGCACCCATACTTTAAATCATCATGTTTGTGTATGTATAAACCAAACATTACTCATGAGTCAGCTCATTTCATACACTTTGTGGCTTGTCTTGTCTTGTCAGTTCCACTTTGTTTGACGAGCAGATTTCCCCTCTGCTCAAATAATAAATCCTCTTATATTTCCCTTTATGTGTCTACTCTTATTGATATAATATGGTTCAGATAACATGAATCATATGACAGAACACAAACACTAGGTAACATGCAGCCTGTCGATGTAATAGAATTCTGCGAGGAACTGCAATGACGTGACGTTCTGTGATGTGACGAGGGGATAAATCAAACGCTCGATAGATGGATGTAGCAGCTTGGAAGGATTTATGTTTTGGAGTTTGTAGCCAGAACGAAGGCAACTGTAATTTTTGGACGGCCGTGCTGCATAAGCTCTGGGATTTCTGATGAAATAAGACTGGCCGATCACTGATGTGGTGCAAGCAGCGACTGTGTCTTGCTAAAGTCAACCCCCTGAACACACACCCGTAAGGATTAATTCCCCTCTGAGAGACCTCCAGTTCCCTCTCTCCGGCCTGGCTGCCAGCGCATTGTTCTAGCCAGAGTTATGATGATGATTTATGAGCTGCAAGTGACTGCTGAAAAGTGGACTGACTCACACTTTCCATTGTAATTTACTTTTCAATTATTGTTACTGTTTTTTGGCTTTGTGTGTGTGTGTGTGTGTGTGTGTGTGTGTGTGTGTGTGACTTGATAAGAGTTTTGCACACACACATACATGCATGTTCTTTTATATTTGCTTGAGGATTACATGTTTTTTGTTTATTGCATTCCAGCAGATCGTTAAGCAACTATTCAATTAATTGAATGATAATGATTTAATAATCATTAACAATTTTAAGCACTCTAACAGCTTTTCAGACTCAAAGAGCAGCTTTTTTTTATTCATATTTGAGGTTTTTTGGGTTGTTAGACAGAAAGAATAAAATACTGACAGCTTCTCAGCACATGTCCTGTTTTGCATATAATGCCCGATAATAATTTATTCAAAAAGTACCCGAGTGCGGATAAGCGTTTAAGGGTAATGAATGGATGAATTATTTCAGGCCTGATCCAACAGCAAAATGCTCCACATAAAGAAGATATTCATAATTTTAAATTGTATTCATCTTCTGACCTCATTGACACAGTTTCATAAGCCAATCAACACCCTTTTCTCAGTGAACACATTCTCATTTTTCGCCGGTGTGGACCACTTGTGCTGGTGTGTGTGTGTGATGGCAGCAGCTCTGCTGGGGTCAGGTCAGGGCCGTGCTTGTCAGCAAACCTCTGCAATTAGCTTTGACTTATTTGACTCGGGGCTGTTTCATAGCACACAGACAACAGAACGTAGGTGCGGTCCTGAGGGAGCCGCCGTCAGTCACAGCTGTGTCCTCTGATGTTTACTCTCAACATATTCAGCTCCGTATACGAGACGGAGACACAAACTAAAACGGATATTTAGTTTGTTTACCTGTCATTTGTATTCTCAGATTGTCTCTATCGTCCTCTTCCAGGGAGCATTTGTTATTATTATTTTATTATCATTGTTATTATTGCCATGTGCTCATCTGCATATGGATATTTGTACAGTATTGTACACAGACTGATCTAATCCAGACATAATTTGTACACCATGTAGAAAATAATGTTATGCAAATGATTTCAGCAAATGCGTTTTGGTTTAAAGTGTTTTCCTGAGGTTTTAGAAAGACTTGGGTGCAGGTATTTGACAAGGGATTGGAAAAGTTTAGCATTTTTCAATAGAAAAATATGCAATATCACATTTTGGATCAGTTTTATAATATTGGAATAGCTACTGCAGACCACATAATAAACACCTAAAAAGCTTAAACCAAACCTGCTGAAGAAGTCCACTGGGGACCAACTACATCCATTAGATCTGGTAAAGGGAATTTAGTTAGTTTGGTGGTCTCGAAACAGCTTGGGTGCTGGATCTAAGCCTTAAAATGGAAGCAAAAACCCCAAATTGATAATATAAACCTTTTTGAATCCCTGTAGGCAAATTTGCCTTCTCCATTAGTCAGAAAATGACAGTCTAGTCTTGTAGAAACATACTATTCTGATAATTGTAACTCTCATTTTGACATTTTGAGGAGAAAAAACTGAATCAAAATGCACAAATACAATGAAAAATGAGTGTACTTTTGATTTGTGCATACACAGACCACCTCATCAAACCACCATACGGCTTTTATTATGACACTGATGATTTTCACTGATTGTTTTCTACCTTTCAATGATATCAGATTGGCTGAAGATTTCGAGGCCCTACCACATTCATACACACAGTGTGCTCTGCAGCCGAGCTGATTACCATGTAATAACAACCACATGTGCTGTAAAATCACATGGGATTGGGGCCCAGTTGGTTCTTCTTCTGTGGTGTCCTCGGGGAGCAGGGAAGGGGATTTGCTGACTCAGCTGTTCTGGCTGAACTGAGCCTTAATGAGGGAAGAGTGGATGACAGTTGCACACAGGAAGTTTTATATAGACGTGCACGCATGAAACACACAACCACTGACTGGCTTCTCCCATGAGTCTCACTTTAGGACACACACACACACACACACACACACACACTTTCATCTGTTCTACTTGTTCTTACTCTTAACCCCCTCCTCTTCTCCTCTCTCTCTGTTCTTACATTAACACATTCTCCCCATATCTTTTCACACACACACACACACACACACACACCCTGTCCTCTGACCTTTATTACCCCCATTGCTGTGTATACTCATTAGCCTCGGGCTGACGCGAGCTCTAATTTGAAGTAAATGTCTGCACATTTATGTAAAAGGCCTAATGGGAAAAATGAGTCTTGAGGTCTGTAAATGTGTCTAAGTGTTTGTGTGTGTTTGGGTGTGTGTGCGTGTGTGTGCTCCCCTCGAGAGCCTGTTCCTCTCACCAGGGAGCATGTCCAGCATGCTATAAAACTCCACAGCTCTCGGGCTAAATGTGGCTGAAATGAAGGTTTAATGTGCTGGAAAACTGCTAGTTGGATTTGAATTGTGCAAGTGTGTGTGTTTTAATGGATTGTGTGGGCGTCTCTGTGTGTCTAAATGTAATTGTGTGTGCTAATGCTTCTCTTTCAACATGGCCGTATTTATATAAATACAAATGTGAGTGTGTCTTTTACTGTGTAAATGTTTGAGCAGTGTGTTGTAATGAGATTGTTGCTTTAAGAGTTGACTTTTTCATGAAGTGAGAGTGTGACAGTGTTGCCTGAATGGCCTCAGTGTGTTACTCAGGAACATGCAGCAGGGGGTTTGTAAAAGAACACTTCTGTGCAGTGGTTCCCTCTCTTTTATATGTAAAACTGGAGAGGCACTCAGAGAGCGTAGACCTCAGCCAAGGCCAGTGGTGCATCCCCATGCTCCTCAGATTTCTGGAGTAGGGAAGTTGTTTTCTGACTTTTGTGTGTTCATGAGCTTTAAATAATGTGGAAACAACATGGACGCCACAAAGAAGATGTTTATATTGTATTGCTAGTGTGTTTTAAAGAACAAGTTTGGTCCATGGTTTCAGTGCTCCAAGCTCCCAGTCCTGGCAGCAAGCCTAACTGAAACTGAATGAGTTAAGAAGTGTCTATTACAAAACCCTGTTAACCCATTTAGGCCTAAAACGCCTGTAAAAAATGCCTGTAAAACCTCTGGCCAATTTTAAAATAACCCCCTAAAACCTGAAGTTTTTCTGGAAATTCAACAGAAGTGTCAACGCTTCCTACTAAATAATAGATTTTTCAGCCTCTGTAGCAGATAGAAATGAAATTCAAAAAGTATTTGAGCTGTTATATCTGAGCTCCCTCCACTATAGTCGTCTTCCACCATGATTTCAAAGTTCTGGAAAAGTCCCATGTTGCATTGCGACACTCCCACATGTATTCTGATGCATTTCATTGGCCAAGAGACCGAAAATAGGTGGAAAAAACTTCAAATACTACAAAACGATGTATCCGCTTTCCCGGCTTTAATGGTAGAGTAACGCAACAGCGCCCCTGGTTTTAATGGTAGAAATGCGGTAATGCTTTCCCGACTTAAATGGGTTAATCACTGAGAGTTCAGGCAGATCAGCCAGAACATCAGAACCCCCTCCCCCAGCAACTGGTAGTGTGTTAGTCCCATAAAGAAACTTCTTGCATAAAATTGTTATTTTAATGTAAAATAGCTGCAAAATGTTGCTTTGAACGATTTGTTTAATGACTTCATCCCATAATTAATTCATTTTCTTGAACTGATTTGAGGGTCGCAGGTTCATATCCGGCTGTATGGAGTTGCATGTTCTCCTTGTGTCAGCGTGGGTTCTCTCCTGGTCCTCCTGCTTCCTCCCACAGTCCAAAAACATGCAGCTGAGGTCGAACTGGTGACTCTAAATTGCCTGTATGAGTGAATGAGAGCATGAATCTGTCACATCAGCCCTGTGATAGTCTGGAGACCTGACCAGGGTGAACCCTGCTTCTCATCTGATGTCACCTAGGATTGGCTCCAGCCCCCATGTGAGCTGAGTTCAGATAAGCGACTGAGGATAATGAATGAATGATTTGATTCAGCTTGTTAGTATTAGCTGCAGCCATCCCTATAGAAACCACAATATAAGAAAACATTTTGACTGAAGTGCTGAAGGTCTAAACTCTGCGGTCAGGAGTAGATGGATTGAAGCAAAATACACATATTTAAGTCCTTCTTATATTTCTGGAACTGTTTCCAATTCAGAACCTGTTTCCAGTTCTCAACGCTCATACTCATACTGTCCCTGAAGCAAAATCAAACTGATAAACAAGTTTTTCTCATGTGGTAGCAAATGTACTTTTCTTGTATTTTTCTTCAGTAAAATAGTATTTCTGAGTCTGTTTGTGATCAGCTATTTTTTGCTGCAGGCTGTTCGGTCAAGTTTTCTTTAAAGTTCAAGGTTTTTCTTTGGTCCAAACCATGCAAATAAATCCAGATGAGCTGATATCTTGAAGATGTCTGAGCTTTTCAACATGTTTATTTTCATCTCTCGGTGTGGGTCAGGGGGGCAGTTCTACGAGTGGGGGGACATTATCACAATCATGCCTCTACATCAGAACCCACCAACAGGGACATTTAGATCACATCCTTTGAATTGGCAAAATGTTGGGTGGATTTTTTTCATTTTCTCCTCAGCTAAGTGAAACCAGCTGAACACACCCGTGGGCCTGGTGGGAGTCACAAAGGGACAGCATGAATCTCATTTTTTAATCCAATAAAGGGACTCGGTAGAGGCTGGAATTAATCATATCTGTGAGTGAGAAGAGCTTTGAAGGTAAAGCCGTGGAGGGAGAATGTGGAGGCATTTTGAGTGAAGAGAGGATATGATTGGACGTAATGAGCACCTCAGTGTAACGTAGAATAGACTCTAAATCAGCCCCATATCCGTTTGGACTGTATGTGCGGTCCTTGTGTATTTTAGTGAAAAAGGGACCACCATGTGTCTCGTTCTGACCTGAAGCACCCGGAAAAAAACCCAATTCCCCATTTCTATCTATTCACCATCTGGCCCTCAACTTCTACTCCGATTCCAGTGATAAAAGTTAGAAAACTAAACCATTTTTAATGAATGTCCAGTTATGTTGTGGTGTATCATGTGAGATTTCATGCTCCAGCAAGATTTCAGGGGTTATCTTCTGTCCATCGTGTTGTTCTCCGAATTTAATTAGATTCTGACGGAGCTGTTATTATTACTGTGTAGAATGAAATCCCCTCCCACAGCCACAGATACAGAAATAAACCCAACAAATTTACATGTTAAAAAAATTGTTGTATGTCATAATATCTAACATAGGCCTATATTTAACATAACACAGTTATCATTTCCAAAAAGGTGTGTAACCTTTTAGGTTTTATGGAACAGTTTCAGAGGGAAATGCGTTACATTTCTCCACAAATGGAATTTTTCCTTCCTCACTCCTTTCTCTTTCTTCACCCTTCTTTTGTATATCTCCCCATTCTTTTAGGGGTATTTATGCTCTGTTATATCATTTGTTGCAGGATTTTTACTCAAATCTTACCTACAGCACTTCAGTCTCCTTCCTTCCATTCATATGTCCTTGTCTTTGTCCCTCTTTCTCTTTCTCTTTCTAAATGTATTTTTTTCTCATAATTCCAGATTATCCCCGTGTATGTCATCATTGTTAAGATTGCAAGCATTCGCAAAACCTTTTCCCTAAATGTAATCTGCTTTTCTTCATCTTTTATGCATTTCTTCCACCATTCCCTCTCTTTCTGAGAATCTACATCAGTGTGGATTTTTCATGGGTTTTATGTAATATAAAGCCAGTGTTTCACACGGGATTGTATGAGACTCTAATGCCACTATTCCATCATGTACACTAATCTTAATGATTGCATATTTTAAGAATTATTTTAAAGGAGAATAAGGGTTCTTGTATCTCTTTTTATTTAAGGCATCTTATTTTGACAGTCTTCTTCTAAATTCTGTGGTCGATTCTGTTAACACACCGTGCTCTTATTTTGAAAGCTGCATGTGTTTCGCGACAGGAAGTTATTCAAAACAGTAAGTCGCCGTTTAGTGTGGTGTGAACCACAGACATATGTACATGTATATATGTCTGATTGAAACAACTTTAAGTGTTAGCTAATGTTAGCTCGCTCCTCTGACCAGCCCATACATATATAGACATATATGCATGTATATATGTCTATGATTAAAACAACTTTAAGTGTTAGCTAATGTTAGCTCGCGGCTAACGAAAGGCATAATGCAGCAGTGTGTTTGACCTCTGACCAGCCCATAAGGGTTGATAGTATTTAGTTTGCCGCGCGCACACACGCATACGCAGCGTCCACGTGTGGACAGGACTGATACAGACAGGTAGGCACGTTTCTTCATCATGTTTTGAAGCGGAGTAGTGGGGAGGCTTAAATCCAGTGCGCGTGTAAGTGTGGATGGAGAGGTGGGTGTTGGGGTTTGATTGACTGACAGTTCACTGACACTCTGCTGAGCAACGGCAACGCTAAATAACTTTATATCATGAACCGTGTAAAAATACTTTCAGGAGCTTGATATGTGACGTTAGCGCAGCACATGAGACTCTAGCGGGACAGATTACTCTGTTGGGCCGCCAGAGTGAGGTAATTAATGGGAAACAATGAAAGCAGCATTTTTCTCCAATCCAGCATTAATGACCTCTTCCACCCTTCTTTTGTAAATCTCCCTATTACTTTGGGGGTATTTATGCTTTATGTCATTTTTATTCACATGTATACCTACAGAACTTAAGTGTTCTTTCTTCTTTTTATATGTCCCTGTCATGTCTTGCTAAATGTATTTTTTATTGATTATCCCAGTCATAATTGAACCATTTTTCTTTATTTTTGGACACACTTCTTCCACCACTCCCTCTCTTTCTGAGAACCTACAGCAGAGTTGATTTTTCATACATTTCACGCAACATAAAGCAGCACGTTTCTTAACATCTCATGAGCTCTCCTCTGCTCTGCCTCCCTCCTCCAGTTGATAGCGGTGTATGACGAGCAGGAGCCCCACCATGGAGGAGACGGTACCAGTGCCAGCTCCACAGGGACCCAGAGCCCCGACCTGTTCGCTGCAGACCTCAGCGCTGGCAGCGGAGCCTCGGCCTTCCAGCCCTACCAGGCTGCCAGTGAGATCGAGGTCACGCCCTCCGCCCTGCGCACCAGTAAGTCCCAACACTGCAGAAGAGTAAAGTAACCAGGGATACATGTGGCTGGATTAAAGACCATGTGTTCATTGTAGATGTATGAATTAATACATCAGAGGGCCCATAATGTAAAGATATAATCAGGCACTAGAACATTTACTTAATACATGATTAATAATGGAGTCAGTACCTCTTATATTCCCCTTAAATTACAAATCTGTCATCCTCATTAGCGTTAGAGATCAGCAACTGTTGCAGTATACAGCAAACCCAACAAATTACCTTATCACAGCCCAGCGGTACCTTAGCCCCGTCCATAAATTCTGTTAATTGGACAGGAGGGCCTTTTTTTTTCCAAGCACAGATAGCCGTTTGATCTCCGGCCAAAATGGCTAATTGGTTCTATTCGCTGCCTCCTAAATCAAATGTGACGCTGAGCTCGTCCACCTCTGCAGTTTTGCCGGCCAAGTCGCTTCTCCTACTGTAATTACTGAGTTTGGACGGGAAACTGACTCTTGTAGGTGATTTGTCAATTCGGATCAAGAAAAAAAAGGCTTTTCTACACAAGCAGAAGCAAACAAACACACACTCACATAATACAGAGAGACAAACACATTCTCTCTGTCTCTCTTCCTTCTCATTTATTCTCTTTTTCTGTGCCCCTCTGGATCTGTATTTTCCAAACGGCTTAAAGTAAAAGTTTGATTTAAAGTAAATACACTTAACCTTTACTCAACCCACAAACTGAAAAAAACAAAACAAAAGACATTTCTTTTTTCTTCCTAACAATACTCCTGCATAAGATAACTCAGGAGGTGTTTTAAGTTGTTAACATTGTTAAGAGTAGCCTGTTGGGTTAAAGACGTGGGGAATAAAAAGTTTTTTTTGAGACTTATATTATATATAGTTTAGGTTTAGTTTGAGTTTGTTTTTGTTTATATCTTGGCAATGTTTTCAAATTAATTTAAAATTTTGTTCTTTTTTCTCATGGGTTGGAGGATGTGTGTGAAGTGAAATTAAGGAAAATTTAAATAGAAAATATGCTTTTGTGAAATAAAGTATTACATTTTTTAAATGTTTTTCAAGAAAAAAACAACGGAATTTAAAAAAAAAGGTTAAATTTGCAACATTTTAGTGCAGCAGTATCTTTCCACGCGTCTTTTGTCTGTACTAAATATTCTCTATAATTTCAGTTTAAGTTTAGTTTATTTTTCTTTATTTTCAAATTACTTTTCTAATTTCTTTGTTTTTCTAATAGTTGGAGGAAGTTTTATGTGAATTTTACATGTTGATTGCTACTGGAGATATTCAAGATTTAACACGAAAATATGCTTTTTCAAAATGGCTTATTCAGGATTTTAGTTTCTTTTTTTAAAGACGGAACAATGGAGCTTCAGACAGCGGTAAAATTCCTGCATCTGACTGACTATTCTTCTGTGATACATCACTTGATCAGTGGAGAGCTGCTCTTAGAGGGAGCACTTGAGAATCCATCTGGCTCGGTGCCAGTCAGAGCGGCGTGGGCGTGGCCTCCTCTCCATTTCAGTTCATGCTGCATATGTCGACTTGACGATTTTTCCAGCCAGTCAGCAAAATGTCACAATACCGACGTCATTTACACAATACAGGCTAATTAGCACATATTTTACATGATGTGTAGGTGGCTGAGGTACAGTACTGTCTCTGCAAACTGTCAAAATATGAAATTAAGGTTAACCACGACCTGCTGCTGTCTGATTAGCAGCTGATAGATTCTCTGTCATACCTGCTGCCTCACATACAGCTCAAACTTTAAGCAAGTTTCTATCAGCAAACTATGTCTTGTGTTTTAATTTTAGCAAATGAAGCTTTCACTATGTGCTTTTTTGGAGCGTGCTTCAGTGTAATTCTCAGAACTTTGAGACTTTTTATTTGTTTCTCTTCACTATTAACACACAATCCCACTCACACACACTCCAACAAAATAATTAAAGTTATAAACGAACTGTTTTTTAATTAGCATATTCTATTTGCACTAAAAATAGCCCAGTTAGAGTATGCCTTATCCACTAATAACCTGTGAACTGGCATTGATTGACACAACAGCCACCAAAATCTCCTGTTCTGTCACACTCACACACACACACACACACACACACACACACACACACACCATGTGAGGGAGGTCACTCCACTCCTAATTGGATTTCTGGGTGAGATGCTGAATGTGAATATGCAGTATGAAATGGAAATCTTGGGCGTAATCACACCTGCCAGTTATGTCCAATTTAACCGTCTCCATAATAAATTCTAACCTCGTTTAATTGACAACACTGAATCTCATCAGCTGGATTTTATTGGGTTTTAAGAGAAATGTCTGTCATGGAAGAGAAGGAATTTGATTAATTTTTTTTTTTTGTGAGCGCCTAATGAGAATAGCTTTCAATCACTGATTAATGTTGGATGCGATTAGAGGCGGTGGACTCTGTGGGTCTCTGCCAGTTTTCTTGTTCTGCCCACAAACTCAAAAGAGAAGTGATTAAGCTTATTAGACAGAGAGCTCTATTGAAACTCACAAATGGATTCATGTTAGTTTCTTGGCTTTGTTAAACTCAAAACCTCTGCAGACATGATGAAAAGACGACGCCACTGTTGTGAACATGTGAGGCTTTCTGATGCCAATTTGAAAAGTTAATTTCCAAAATTCAAGAAATTATTAATAAAAGTCATACTTGATGTTCATAATTTAATTCTTTATCTCTAGAATATATTAATGCAGTTCCTGATACTCCTTTGAAAAGCTGCAGTTTCTTCAAATGGTGTCCCGTTAATGTTGTTGCTTTTCATAATTCATATTTGTAGGCTAAAACTCTTTGTCATTTGGAAGGAAGTTTTAAATGAACTTCACTGCTACAACCATCTTCTGAGTCATTTATTACATGTTCATTCCTTCAGCCAGCTCAAGATAAATCATCACATTTTGCTTCATGGAGAGCATGACAATCTGCAGGACTAACAATAGATGCAGAGTAAAACAGTAACAGAGTAATTCTGATTCTGTTTTGAGTATGTAGTGTTCAAGTTTGGAAAATATTTCTATAGATTGCAGAGCTCATAAATGTCAGTATGCACACTAAGTTTGCTTATTTTTTAACTTTGCTTTTAATAAACAGTTTCCCACAATGCAACACACAACTGAAATAGACTATAAAGGAAAAATCATAACAAATTGTGGAAGAAACTGCAGGAAAAGCAATGAAACTAATTTAAAAATGTTATTTAATTGTGGTTTTTCAACTTTCAAAATTTGATAGAGCATAGCAGTTCAATAATCATAATGCAGGCAGATAGTGGGATGTTCGTATATACAGAAATAACAGACAGACAGAGGCATTGAGGCGGTAATTTTATACATAGGGCCAGGGCCACCTACCAAAGGAAGGAAAGAGAAAACAAGAAGACACATGCGAGCCATTTTCTGTAGCCACAGCCTTAAATAATGATGCAGTTGGCCGGTGTTGTTGGATTGGTACTCAGCACTCGTCACTGTAGTTCTCAAGAACGGTTGTCCTGCCCTGGTGCCTCCTGGGAGTTGTAGGCTGCGTGGTGTTGAGAGCTCTTGTCAGGACAGCCTGTCCCCTCTTGAACTCCATCTCCCAGAGTGCCCCTGCCTCTCACAGCTCAGAGCTGTTTAGGTCCCACGCTCCGGGTGACCCAGCATCACAAGTCAGCCAAACACACACACACACACACACATTCTTGTACTTCTATCTTTGTGAGGACCCTCATTGGAACAGTGAATTCCCTATCAAGGTTATACTAGTTTTGGATTTTTCTTTAGTTTTAGTTTCAATTTTGTTGTCAATTTTTGTTTTCAAATCCAATTAGTTTTAATGAGTTCTTAGAGTGAGTTTCCTAGTTTTAGTTTAGTATTTATTTTTTGAAATGCTTTAGGTTTAGTTTAATTTTTATTAGTTTTAGTTTTTTGTAATGGGGTATTTGTTGGGTGGGAGATTAAAAGTGGTCACAGTAAATTTTGCCTTTATTTCCTTTACCTTATCCATCTTTATTTTGTATGAAAAAAGTTGACAAAGACGAAAACGAAGGACATTTTCACTGTCATTTTAGTTAGTTTTAGTTAGTTTTTTAACCACACAATAAGTTTCAGTTACTTATCTTTTTTTTTTAACTCTCATTTTTTACCTTAACATAAACCTAATATAACCTGAACCCTAAAAATAAAGCCTGAACTCTCAAAAAAGCCTTAAAAGAAGTGAGGACTGGTGAAATGTCATCACTTTGCAAATATGTCCTCACTGTGCGGGTTAAATGTGTTCTGGTCCTCACTATGTTGGAAGTACAAGCACGCACACACACACATGCACACTTTGAATTTCTCAACAAATACTATAGCTGTTGGCTCATATATTTCCAGACATAAAGACATGTAACAACACTGCTTGCATGCACCAAAAACACAGGCTCATCACTAACACACACACACACGCACACAGACCCACTACAGTTTGCATAAATGGACATATCTCTAAACAAACAGACACACAAACTGACCTTCAACCTCATTAGTTCACCAGAGTACAGACACATAAACAGGGACATAGTTAATCTAGTCTCACAATACACATCAAGTCAAATAACTGACTCACACACACACACACACACTCCTCTCTTTGGACAGATTAAAGTATTTCCTGTATGAACACACACAACCATCCACAGCAGCAGTACATCCTGGAAGAGCACATGGGAATGTGACACTTGGCATTGTCATCTGAAGAAGACGCTCCAGCTTTTTAAACAATTTCACTTTTTCGTTTACACTCCATCTCTCTCGTGTGGTCCGCTGGGCGCGTTTCAACCAATCACATTAACTCGTGGGATTTGGAGAGGTCTGAAAGTGGGAGATTTTTAATGTCATAACATCAAGTCTTGTGTACAAGCGCTGGCTGTGGTGTTTTGTGTGCGCTGCCCTTGCTGGAGTTGTTATTTGGACCTTGGCCCACTTCCCACACACTGCAACTTTTAAACAGAGTGAAGAGTTTTAATGGAAGGCATCCACTTACACTGGTGTTTCTCAATAGGCTCTTCCTCATATTGTTGTTCCCACACAGTGTCTGCTGCGCTCTGATTCACTGGCAGTAAAGCAGAAACTAGAGCTGCCTGATTAGACTTTTAGTGACAAATCAGATTATTCCACAATGGGGTGATAATGGTATCTCAATGATTAATTGCCTTTATTAGCCCATAATGTTCCAGGAACAGAATTTGTTCCAGCCTATTTACATCAATCATCTCTAAACATATTAAACCTTAGTCTCAAGTCTCATCAACTACAGCAAGAGACGTGGTTCTCTACACATACATTGACAATAAGGCACTTAATAACAAACAAGTAAAACAATCAGCAGTGATATTTCCTCCAAGAGTACAGCCTGAGATAAAGAAAAACACATCTTCTTTTTTATCTAGTGGTAACCAAAAACTCTTTGCTGCGTTTTCTATCTTTCAGATATGCCTCTCCATGTCCGGCGCAGCAGCGACCCCGCCCTGCTGACCATCAATGGACCCTTCCCTGGTGGCGAGCCACGTGTCCAAACGGAAGAGCCGCCATCAAGGAAGAACCCAACGCGCTGGTCCACCACCGCTGGCTTCCTGAAAGCTCGCCACTCCTCCGGCACCAACAGCCTCGAGAGGAAGGTAAGGCGGCCTGGTATCAAAAACAGAGATAGCTGTTTGCAAACAAAGTGCTCATTGAGAATTATTAGATTTTGATTAAGTCAATGGTAGGGTTGTCAAAAGTATCGATATTCAAAAAAGTATCGATACTAAAACGTTGTATCCGGATACTCATTTTCAAAAGTATCGATGAAAAGTGTTATTTTCTCTCTTGAAGTCCCAGAATGAAGCAGAGAAAAGTCGACTTATCAAGCTTGCCTAATATTGTGCACAGCATACAAAATATTGTTCTAATTGTTATTGTTTATTGTATTTATTTATTTTTTGCACTACCTCAGACCTGAAGCTTGTTATCATAGTTGCAGTTTCTTTTTGCACAACTGTTTTTTATTATAAATATTTAACCTGTGGTTCTGTTAATTTTTACATGTTGCATTTTTAAATTTTGGGGTCTTTGTTTTTATCCTTGTGGTATCGAAAATGGTATTGAGTATCGGTGTCGAGTTGAAAATCTTAGTATCGTGACAACCCTAGTCAATGTTACACATTAAGCCACTGCGGCACGAAGGCACAGAGGGCTTTTAAATCTCTATTTTGGAAAAAAATCATTCCTCAATGTTTTAGCCAATGTTTCACATTTCACTTTAACCTGTCTTCACTAACTTCTAATACCCCCAAACACTTTTGTTTTTCCGTGTCTTTGCAGGGTAAAAATATGGACACGTACCGCAGTTTGCCACGGGATGCAGGAGCCTGGGGCAATCAGAGAGAGTTTCAGAGAGAGACGGCCCGCTCGTCACTCAGCGCCAATCACCCCATGGTGGACCGCTGGCTGGAGAGACAGGAACAGGTAGGGCCATGTTCAGAACCTGTGTGTAGAGAACACTACAGGGTAGTCAAATTGGACATACTTCTTACTGTGCGGAGGATGCTTAAATGTGGTGCTTTACAGTAACACAAGTTTGTTTTTCCACCACAAACATACCAAAGTACCATTGTTCCAAAACTGGCTCAGCAGCTGGTAATTACACGCCGACTTTAGACCCAGAGGTTTGTCCAAAGTTTGTGTGAAAACTGGAGTGGAAGAGGTTGAGACAAGTCTAGGATGGGTGCAACAAACAATAAAACACCTCTGATTAGAGACAGAACAGAAAGCATGTAATGATGATATCACTACAGAACCTCACACACACTGCATCTCTGTGAAATGTGTCTGGACATGAAGTGAACACCTGATACATTGAGAGATTTACAGCCAGTCTCACCCTTCACACTCCGTCAGCCCTAAGCCCTGTGAAAGCCAGTCTGAGTGGCCGTTATCCAGACCAGAGCCTGACCCAGTTCTATCACTCCCCTGGCCCTCTCGCCGAGGTTAAAAAGTGAGGAATTCTTACCATAAATCCACAATGACACATAAGTCATGGAAGGAGAAATAACATAATGTTGATACAGTAAATAACATAAGCCACATACAGGACATATGGTTCTCTTTAACTTGATACTGTGTGTGGGAGGTTGCCAGGTCTGGATGTTCAGTTCCCACTCGGGTCGTTCACGCCAAAGTTTTGTGAGGATAGAATCATATAATATGATATCTTATATGATAACTAATCATGACTCAATTGCATCATTTGCAAATGTTGTATTCCAACATCTTTTTTTTAACTTCCACAAACATAAAGTACCATGTGGTATAAAAGGTGTCCATTCACACTAAGACCAGCCACTATTTTATCTTTTTATGGATGTTGTCTAACATCTGCGCTGTTGGAAGACATCTGCATTACTTACTAGAATCATTATCATGTACTATTGCGTATTATTCTGAAGTCGAACACATGCAAACTGATATAAGTATGTTTCCTGACACCCTGAGACAACAGTTAGTTGTTATGCACCATTAGTTTCTGCAGTGTGTCCAGCACCATTAGCACCAGTCGGCCCTTATCAATGAAGGAGTTGGCTGATTCAGCATGTTGATCAATGTTGGCAGCAGTCAGTCTACACTAACTGATTTCATTTATTTCCTGCCATCTCCCTTATTCCTCTTCTTTCTAAAGGAAAATGCATTAGACTTGCTAGTGCAAATCACGACTCTACAGTGCCAGTTGCAGTTTGGTTGTTGTACATTTTTTTTGTTTGTATTCAAACATATGACTCAACTGTTTTATTTGACTTGCAGTGGTTAGCACATTTGTTTTGTTTGTCTTTATGCTTTTGGAGTACAAATACAGATTACTTAACCCTTAATAGGGCACTCATTGAAATACTAGCAAATTCCAAATTTCAACCCTAGAGAATATTGGAGGATATTACATACTGCCAGAAAGTGAACTGTGAAATGTGTAAAAAAAAAAAACATACGGACCCAGGGGAGGGGGGTAACATTTTGATAAAAAAGTTTACGAGATTAAAGTGACAAATCTATGATTAAAAAAAATGCACAGATTTATGAGATTTAAAGTGGTGAGTCTGCGATAAAAAAAGTTATTTCCACTTTTTTCTTGTAAATCTGCGACTTTTTTCTTGTAGATTTTCCACTTTAATCTAGTAAATTTGCAATTTTTTTCTCGAAATATTATTATATTATTATCATACTGATTGGTCAGATGTCATGGTGTCACTGTCTGTGACATAGCCTGATATTTGTTGATTAGCTGGAAGAAATCCACGTGGTTCTACGACCAAACACAGAGACATGGGGACCCCATTTTGGATATCCACTGAAGTTACCAAATATAGTTCTTCGCCCGATAAAGGGTTAATAGATATTTTATCTCATGCGGGTGCAGGATGTTTAGTAAATGTTGGTGTCCAGCTGGCTTCAGCTTGAAGTCTTTGGGGTGTGTTAAAGTGCAATTTTTTATGCTGGAAGTGAGCCACATATGAGTTGGTTTTCATTGTGCTAATTATTTGAAGTTGCCTCTGAGGCAAATATAGAGTATACATAGATTTTGATTTATCATCACAGCCACTTAGTGACTCGACTAAGTGCCATCTAATTCACATTTGTTTCTGGTTTTGTTCTTCTATAAGGTTTTCTGTAAACAGTTTGTTCCTCTAAAGGGTTAGGCTTCCAGCTTAGAGTTCCCACCGTCCATCAGAGTGTGAAGTTGCACCGTTCTCCTCATCTGTCTTACAGCAGGTTTTAGTATGAAGGGGGTTAAGTGGTAGAGGTCACTGCAGGATGGTGTAGTTGGTATTAATGACCTGCTGAAGTCCATCTGCTCACTTCAGCTCACACACATACAGACCACACATGTCCCCCACCACCCGCTCCGTCTGTGGACAGCCCTCACTGTGACAGTAACAGCTACATCAGTCTGTGTGTGAGAGAGAGAGAGTGTGTGTGTGTGTGTGTGTGTGTGTGTGTGTGTGTGTGTGTGCTTGTTTAATGCTGCTTCTCTCTGTGGGATGGTAAAGGACAGTGTTATGTTGTGTATTCTTGCTCCGTAAGTGTACAGGCGTGTGTATGTGTGGCTGCACAGAGATGGCGAAGTCAGATGGTCTGAATCCAAATGACATCATTGTATTTCTTCTTATCAATGAAACAGTCGTAGTGCAGTCTGAGTTCTCCTGAGCTGCTGTTGTTGGCTGTCTCTCTGCTCGCTGTCACTGTTTTATGTCACGTTGATTTAAAATCCACTTAGCTTTTCCTTTTTTTTCCACGGTAGGATGTTGCAACTCTGCTGTGATGAGAAAAACCTTGCTTTTGTTCCAAACATGATAATCTAAAAAAAAAAATCACTTTGTTGGAAAGCAAAAGTCTGTTATCTCCTCCGTAGAGTGTAGACTCGTATTGTTGGTTTACTTAGTTTTGAATGCATGTGATTACTCTCCTTTTTCTTATTCTGTTGATTGTCAAATAACCCGACTCGGCACTATATTTAATTTTGTTGGAAAAACCAGTCAGAAGGAGATCCTTTTGTTTTGCAAAACACAATAATACTTATCACACTCTGAACACTTAAATCTTCAAACCAGATGTAATTTGTGACTTTGTGATGCTAAAACATGTCCAGAGACAAAATCTAATGCTGCAGAGTAACATGACCATGACCTTTTACACTAATGCATGCTCACTGTTACAAGATCCTGTTTGAAATGCAAAACTTTAGCAATATAACACAAGTAATTTAATAGGAAGTAGTTTTATGTTTTGAAACACTAGCACTGACCCATAGTAGTGAGAAAGACATTACTGCTGAAATGTAGTTTTTTTTTTTTTTCCTCGAGCCATCAACCCATCGTTTTCTACATTAATTGCTTGGTCTATGTTTGGTCAGAATTACAATTTCCCAGAGCCAACTCAAGGTGTTAATTGTCATGTTTTGTCCAACAAATATAGCATATTTAGTGTACTATTATAGAAACTAAGAAAGCAAAAATATTTTTATTTAAGAGAGTCGGACCAGTGCTTTTTTTGTTTTTTCTTAATACTTCCGTTTATCAATGTCAGAATAGCTGCTTGCTGATTTTCTGTTGATTAACTACTTAATGAATCTTGGCACTATGAAAAACATGTGGTTTGGCATTATCATATCACATTAAAAGCTGTGAAATTGTTCAGGTTCTGGAGCCAGAACCTGCAAACACATCCTGGAAACAAATACTGCACTTTGAAAGTTAAATAAGGGGCAAAAAAAACCCAAAACAGTAAGTGTGAAGTACAGTAAGTTCTGTTAAAGGAGCTGTTTTGGGGCATTTCATGCATCTTTAATGGCCACACAGACTCTGTATGCGATCAAACCGCCTCCACAGTTCATTACAGAACCAGAGAGAAATCTGCTATGACACAATTAGCCCTGAGAGCCTTTTTCCAGAAGTATATTAAACCTTTGTTACGAGTGTAAAATAGAATGCTATGGGAATGAAAAATAGCACAGCCAGAATAGAATATGCAGTGATTTAATTAGAATAGAGCAGCTTGGAATGATGAATTAACAATTTCCTCAAGTTAGTTTCATCTTATCTTCCTCGAATGAATAACATGGAACAGAGGAGTATGAAATGAAGAGCAGAATTAGAATAGAGCATCATATAATGAAGTAGGCCTATTTTACTCCTGCGGAGAATTCGGCTTCTCTCATAACAAAACCTACAGAACAGGCCATTGCTTTGCACTGAAGTGAGCCAGATTGGATCGCATTGAAATGAATGAAGCTATTCTCCGTCTCCCAAGTGGGTAATTGTGCGTGCCTGCAGCAGCACCGGCGGCTCCCTGACACGCAGCGAAAATTGAACTGCGATAGTTTTGAGCTGCGTTCACAAGCCCCTAAACTCCCAGCCCCCCCTTTGGCAACAGGTAGGGGGTCGCCATGGCAACAACGCACTGTCAGTCGACTGTGTATTAATGAGAGGCGGCTGGAGGTGCAGAGGCTGCGGAGAAAACAGAGGTCTGCACTGCAACGTGTGTGTGTGTGTGTGTGTGTGTGTGTGTGTGTGTTTGTGTGTTTACTGCATTTATGACTTTGACTGTGTGTGTTTGTTTGGTGTGTCAGCTGTGAACATGTGTCAGAAATCCAGGCAGCAAAAGACTTGGTTGCAAATCAACCAATTAAGAAGAAAAGCCACTGAGCAGTGTGAGACACACACACACACACACACACACACACACACACACACACACACACGGACCTTGCACCCTGCACCCTGTCTGGGTCAGTCTTCACCTCTGAGGGGAGAAAACTGTCTCTGAGGACTTGCATGTCATGGAGAGAAGTGTCTGTGTGTTTATTTGTTGTATTGAATCAGTTTCTAGTCAATATTGTGTGTGTGTGTGTGTGGTTCCTCTGATGTTAATACCTTCAGGCTATCTATAAATATATAGATAAAAAAGTGTGTGTGTGTCTTTGTTGTTGCTGTCTAATAAAAAAAACAACACAGAAATGATTGATCCACTACCAGATTAAGTACCTTTATTGGTGAATATTACTTTATTTTTCTGGTGTTTGGGCTACAAAACCCTTCCCAAACCCGAAATCCATAAAAAAAAACAATGCTTAAAGCTGTTGTGGTTCATGAAAATGGGAAAGTTCAGAAAAAATACATGGTTTTCATAGGGACTCAATTGTCTTGTTTCTGTATGTTCACATTACGTCTGGATGTCTTCCCCCTGAGCTCTGCATTGTATGCATTGCTGATACATGGAGCTGGAGCCAGACTGACTTAACACACAGAACCTGGACTCTTCTTTTACACCATTAATTATACTCACACTAACTGTCAAACACATTGCACATAACAATGTACAGTATGTGTTCAAGCAAAGATAGTGGATAGATTAGCTGTCTTTATATCAAACATGTGAAATGGAAATGGGAACAAAACCAAAAGCACAAGCACAAACACATTTTCCCCATTTGTATGTAAGCCCAATAGCTACTCTAAATATTAATATGCAGTCTTTTTTCTATGTAAGTCTATAAATGTTTAATTACTGCCTTTGTATACCTCAGGTTGGATTCCTTGTATCGCTGTTTTGGCCAAATGTGATTCATTTGGTGTTGTAGTCGAGTCAGTTTGTTTATGGAGCAGTTTTAAAATACAAAAGTGCTTTATAGAGACAAAAGTAAATAGGTAAGTTACTCTAACAGACATTTTTATAGTTGTATTAATAACTAAAGGGACTCATGCAGTTGTAAAGAGCTGGCGGTATTTAACAGTGACGGTAGATGGAGAAGGGGTAAACACACTATATCTGCTCAGTTTTTAATGCTCAACAGAAAGTGATGCATGTTGGGTTTTTAGCAGCAGCAGTGGGTTGTTGGAAAGAAAAAAATACAAGAACTGGGTGTGTGGAATGAAAAGCCATAGCTGCTGCTGCTGCTGCTGCTGCACCATAGCTGAGGAGACAAAAGGACGCCATAAACAGAAAGTCAATTCTGTGTCAACTGAAAATCCGAAAGAAACAAATGTCACAGCAGGGAACACTGCTGATTGATTGACAAGCGAGATTCTGCAAAAACCTTGTTTGTGGCCAGACTGGCAACAAAAATGTCTTCCAAAGATCAGATTCTCTCCATGCTTGTGCCAGTAGAAATTACAGGGTTTTTGAGGGATTATTTTAGGATTTAAGCAGTGTAACCTTTCAAAACTGTAGATTTGAATGTATCATAACTGACCTTTTTTTCCCAATTAGCACCTTTCAAGTGCAGAACTGACTTTGTGCAGTTAATGATGATAAGTCACTGGAGGTTAGACTGTAATTTCTTCATCAACATTCAGTATGTGTATGTATGTGGCAGTGTATGAACAGTGTATGAACAGTGTGTGTCTTGCTGCTGTGTGTCCTCGGCCATTAGATTGCTGAGGGAGTGTTGAGTTATCTCTCATGGTGGGATGGAGGCTTCGCTCAACTCACTGGGGATGTTGTTACACAGACTTACTGAAGGCTGGTCAGCACACACACACACACACACACACACACACACGCACACACACACACACACACACAGACCTCCATACCTGTGTGAGAATGTTAATGCTGACATATGCATGTGTGCACTGTGAGCGTATTCGCACACAACCTCTCACACACACAACAGCTAGTTTGATAAAACATATATATGTCACACAGAGACAAACATACAAACTTTTTACACACACACACTCATAAACACACCGCAGGATTTGGTCAACACATATAGAGAGAGCCACAAACACACATTTATTATGCATACACTGCATTTTGAAGCGCACTTAAACCAAAAGCGTGTGTGCACACATATACTTAAAATAATAACACGATTACACAGTAAGCATATGCACCAAAACAAATCTTCATTGCCCTGCACACACACACACACACACACACACACCCCTTCCTCCAGTGCTTCCTAACTAACAAGCCTCCATGCAGTGTGTGTAGTGGAGTCCCTCAGGTGTACAGTGCAGCTTTAGCAGGATAAATCATGCAAACCTGAGCCGTACACTCATAAATCACCTCAGACTCTGCGTGCAGCATGGCTTCGTATGTGCATGCATAATGTGCACCCAAACCTGCATTTTCAACTTTTGCTGTGTAAATGTGAATAAATGAGTGTGTTTTTTTTTCTCTATATGCAGGTGTGTACACAAACATGGAGTTTTCTATGCAAGGGTTCAAGAAATCTGTTGGTGTGTACGCTGTGTGTGTGTGTGTGTGTTAATAAGACACATGAAAGCGAACAGTCCACCTCTTTTTAAAGCAGCAGCATCAGTGTACTGTGGATTCTGAACAGATGGCCAGTAGGTGCTGCTGTGGAGCTTAGATCGGAGAGACTAGCACAGGTTTGTGTGTATGCGTGTGTGTGTGTGTGCACATGTGTTTTGTCCTTCTGTTTCTGTATTCTATGTGAGTATAGTGTGAATGGGTGTCCAGATAAATACTGTAGGTGTGTGTTAGTGTTTGCAGATGTGGGAGCAGTTCAGTGTTAATCTGCAGCCACCTCGCTGTGATGAGCCTCGAGTCCGGCTCCTTCTAGTCAATTTATTTATATAGCCCAATATCACAAATCACTCATTTTGCCTCAGGGCCTCCTTCTCTCTTTTTATTCCTACTTTTCTCATCTGTAATATATTTTGGTGAATCTTATTATTCCATCCCTCGCTTTGTTGCCCTTTTGTCCGTCTCTCCATTAGTCACCGCTCTCCTCCTCATTCAGTTAATGATCACTCTGACTCTTATCTCTGTGTTTAACCTTCTCTTTCTTCTGTTTCATCGCTCACCTTTGGCCCCTTTTGTCACCTTTCTGTAATATGAGTCTGAGTATCTTGATGAGGGCTCATATTATTATTAAGACGTTTCATACATGGCAAGAAACAAGAACTTAATGAAAATCTTTAAACAGCATGTTAGTGATCAAGTTCCCTTTGTCTGAATAAGACTTTTCAATCTAATCTTACATATCCATCATAATTTAGTTAACATAAGAGCACACAACTGTGCTGAGAAATGACGGTTTGATGCTAGTTTTGTACAGCAAGAAAAAATAAACAATGCACAAGGATCCATTTATTTTTATTTATTTTGAACAGACAGTTCCTGCTGGGGATTAAGGCAACATTTTGCTCACTGGAACCTGTGGTAAACTATTTTCATTATCAACATAATGTAACATTTCAAACATTTCTATACTACATTAAAAAACACTTTCCCAAAAGGCAACCAGTCACAACAGCCTACCAAGCTGAAAAGCATCTATTTTGCTATTAAATCGAGAATACCAAGAAATGGAATAATAACAATTCGAACTTGTGCATTAGTGATTCACCCTATAGTTCCACCATAGCTTTTTTTAAACATTAAAAGCACCACTTTGCATTCACATACTCTACAATGGTGGAGTAACACTGATGCACTGTCTGTGTCTTCTGCACATCTATCTTAAGCCCCTTTCATAGTGCTGTTTCATGCCAGGACATGTACGTCTCTGTAACGTCTTGCCTCCACTATGAACGCATCTGAAGCGGGATGCCAGGATCAACTGATCCCACCAATTTTCCACCTCCAGAGGGAGTTACAGAGGCGGAAAATTGGTGGGACTGTTGGACCACTATGAATGCGCCATCCCGGCAAGGAGGAATATTTGACAATATGTGATGTCTTTGAATCACTCAACAGTCATTGAATCACTGTTCACTGCACACATCGCTAACTGTGCACGGCGTCTGCTGCTTATTGTAAACAACCAGCATGCTAACTGTACATGTGGTGTGCGCTGCTGATTGTAAACAAACCAGCATCGCTTACTGTGCACAGAGTGTCCGGTGCTTGTTGTAAACAAACGGCGGTCGCTAAGTGCTACATCACATACATGCAGCACATACATACTGTACTGCTACAGAGCTAACCGTGTAGCCTGTTAGCACTGTGCTACTGTGCAGCACTGCTGATGCTCTGTTGCACGTCAATATTGTCACATAACCTCGTACTGGGACACTGGACTGCACTATGAAAGGGCAGAATATCATGCCTTCCCGGGATGACTATGAAAGCCATAGGAGGAAAAGCCCGCACAGATCTCTCCGGCAATATGGCAGGACATTTGCATGCCAATCCGCTTGCCGTTCTAACCCCAGCACCTGTTGCTGATGATGGGTTGCTAAAAGTTTCCATGCGAGTTTTGTTTCTGCAGTACATGCATCGATCTACATAACATGTAGTCTGCGTGCACCAAGCCATGACCTCAGTAACACCAGGGTTCAGCAGCCGTTTTTGACATACCGTCACTGGCAATTGAGCAAATTCTTTACTTAGAAACTTTTTTCCAAACACATGCATTCAGCCTTTCCAGATCCACACATCATAAGTCATATAAAATGTTTTCCATCCAGCTCGCTGTCTGTCCTTTCCTCTCCATGGTACTCTCGTCTCTCTATCGATCCCCCTTTTTGTCTTTGCTCTTCACATCATATCCTTTATTTTTATTCCTCTCATTTTTCTCTCCCTCCTGTTCTGCACTCCTAGTCGCCTTTGATCTTTCGGTTTTAATATGACAGAGAGCTGTGGGAGCCCAGATCCCTTCCAGCTGGGAGGGACAGGCCGAGAGAGCAGGAATACAGAGATGGAAGCAAGATGAAAGACAGCTCTCCCCCTCTCGAGGCTTTGCAGTTTCCCCCTGAGGGGATATCCACCTTGGGGTGCAACCTGCTGGCAGGACTTTGCACACACAAGCACATCATTTGCTGTTCGTCACCTGCTACCAAGATCTAATTACACCTAAAATAGACCTGATCAGGTTGAACAGATGGTAGCTCCTTCTTCAACTTAATCCACCTCTTGAAGTACAGGAAAGGTTAGAATCACAAACAGCACAGAAATCAAAGATTAGAATCTCAGGTTTTGGAAACCTGCTGCGCTTTATGGGTTTATCATTAACTCAGAGATAGAGACACTGGCTGGTGAAAGGAGATGAGAGCGAAGACGAGAGTGTTTTGCGGAGGAGTTTATCAGAGGTCCATAAAATGATCAAAGACAGACAAGAAGGATGACAACAGCAGGTGTCAGCTGTTATCAGAGGAGAATCTGAGGATCTGGCAGGAGAGGGATAGAGCTGATTATTGAGGCCTGGTGTGCTCTGACAATGAAATCCTGCAAATGGAGAACAGTCAGATATATCCCTGTATCTGGAGGATCAGAGCTTTGATTTTCACAACACCTGAACCCCCAACATTTACCCAAAGCACCGGGAATTATGTATCAGTTTGCAGATGGGATATTGTTGAAACATCTGTTACTCTGACATAAAAGAAATGACTCATTTTGTGTGATGATTCAATTTTCCGTGTTTTTGGATCATAATTATCATCAAGCCATGGCTTTGCATGGATTCTAATAGCAGATTTAGGTGGAATTTCACCTGGAAATGAATTGAAAAAGTTTATTTAGTCTGGGTTTTAGTGGCCCAAGCTGTTTAAGTTACAGGTTTGAATGGGAAAGAAGCTGCTTAGCTGCAAAGTCAGATGGAAATCGTGTTTTAAAACCAAGTTATAATGAGAAAGAAATGACTAAGTTATGATACAGTTGATATGTTGAGTCTTAGTTCATCTGAAGCTCCTGACTCATTGGCTGTGCTGTGAGATGTGCAGCTGTGGAGGTGTTCTGCAGCAGGAAGTGAGAGGGTACAGAGAGAGAGAGAGTGAGTTTTTTGTGGTTCCTCCCTCACTAGTTTATGTAGACACACTCTTCTTCTCAGCAGCAGCTATTATACTTTGAGTCAGCCAGAATAATGGCCTTCAATCTGACAACTGCATGTGTGTGCGTGTCTGCGTGTGTGTGCCTGTGTGTATGTGCGGTCACCATTATCCCCAGCTCCCTTCCTCTCAGAGGTAGTTTGGTCGGCGTCGCCTGTTATTTTGCTCCATAGCAGCGGCTCCATCTCGAGTGTCATCTTGGTAAACGTTGCATCATGTAACAAGCTGTGTGACCGGCCGGAGCCCACTATACTGTGGTCACCTCCGTATTAATGCCATACACTGAGTGCACCGTGAGGGTTGGACCCACACTGCAGTACTTCCCATTTATCTCATGAAACCACACAAACAGAGAAAAGTCTGCAGAGTTTACTTTTTTTTCTTTCTTTTCTGCTTCCCAGAATGTTTGTGTCTCATGGTCGAGAAGATACTGTTTGTGTCTTTGTCTTAGCCCAGGGCTGTCAAACCATTTCTCTGCACATTTTAAAGATTTGCATGAGAAAGCAAACTTGATGGAAACACCAAATTCAATAAAACATTTGAATATGTGAAAAAGTATTTACACTCGCTTTAGGTGGTTTTGTCTTATTCTTAAATAGTTAATGCGCTAAATGTGAAATGGAAACAATTTTTCCGAATATGTTCTGACTTGGCGAATAGTGGTCGACCGATACAGGTTTTTTTAAGGCCGATACCGATATTTTAACATCAGTCTTAACCGATCCTCGATATGTGCTGCCGATTTTTTTGGTCCTATTCTTGAAGCCGATATTGCCTTTTCTCCCTCCATTTACATGATAAAAGTGACACAATGATAACTAATGTTACACAAGTCTCAATTTAAACAAAAAATAATGATTTATTACCAAAACAAACAAAACATATAAACAGTTGGACAGCAAACAATGTGTATGTTGTTACTGGCTTTGAGGTGGTATTTTTTTTTATTTAATGTGTTTTTCTTTTTTCTGGTATCAGCAGCAGCTCACCAGAGAATGGCAGATGTTGCACCGAGCCTTGCCTGGTGTTGGCTCAGTGAAATGGGCTAATTGATCAGCCCCGATATATCGGTCGACCTCTATTAGTGAACATTTAGCTCACATGACTGATGAGCTGTTTCCTCTGACATGAAAGAACAATTAGAATTTGATCAGTAAAATCTAATTCTTAAAGACATATTTTATGTCATTGGTTGCCAAAGTTGTCTGATCAGCAACCTCGTTTTATTGCTGTTTTTTCTTCTTGCTTCTTCTCCTCCTGTTTACTGACTGATTAGCCTACAGCAACACATTACACTGCTATCTGTTGACCAAAGTACGTTACTGCAGCTTTGTTTATTTGCTCTAAACCAGTTGATGAGAACGTACCTAATTCGCATTGTCTTTCATGCAACATTTTAAGAATTTCGTTTAAAAAATTGCTTGGACTTTAATGGAATCACAGCATCTTTTACTAAAGAAAACTGTAGGATTTTCACTGTTGATTTGTGATCTTTGTTTGGTTGGTGTTGAAACACAGAAACATCCAACGTGCCCTCAGCAGCCCGTCTCTGCTGTCTGATGTTGGTTGTGGTGAAATATTTCTGCCTACCTCTCCAGAGATGTATCAACATAGTAAATGTTTTATGATTCTAACAGTGCTACAAAAACCTCCACATCCTCCTCCCTCGCTCCCTTTTCAAGATATCTGTCTGAAAACTAACTCACTCGCAGACATTTGAACATTTTCTCGTGTGTGTGTGTAGACTGTGTGCTTTGCTCACAATGCTCAGTGTTGCTCCTATCTCCTAATAATTTACCTTTTATGTTTTACTTTGTACAGTTGACTGTATATACTGCACATTTGTGTGTCAATCTTATGGTCTTACCCTTGGAAACATAAGTTGAGCCAGAAGATTTTTTGAGGTGTTTTGAGAAGCTGAACCAGTACATTTCCTGCATTTTGCTTATATATTCAGTTAAAGTGATGGATTTATCATCATAATTATTGCCAATTAATTTTCAGACAATCAGTTTTTCAAGTTGTCAGGAGTTATTTTACAGATCATTAAAACAAATCTGTACAATAACTAAATGTTTTTCCTTTAATATATTTTTAATATATGTGTGTGAAGTGTTGGACTTTTTACAGATTTCTTTTTTAAAGAAAAATAAATAAAATTTTAAGATTTATTGTAAAAAAAAAAAAAAAATTGCCTTCAATTTTCATTTTACATTTAGAAATATGATGTCTATTTTTCTCTTTTTTACATAGAATTCACTGAATTGATACAGTGAATAATACTGTAAAAAAATCTTTCAAAAAATCTATAATGTCCTATGATATTAATTTCCAGATTTCATCTTCTATTTTACGGTTAATATTTTGGGGGAAAATTTCAGTTCTTTTGGCAAATGCACTTGCATGTAGAAAAAACCCTGGAAATACCCCAGTATAATAATATTGGAAAATATATATAAATATATACTTCTTTTTTATTTTTTTTTTATTTAAGTGCGTATGAGGTAAAGCTTGTAAAATGTTGCTTACACCTCTGTAAGAGTTGCACAGCCTATGGGAATCTGCGACAAAGAGCACTTTAGCTGTTCTGGAGGCTCATTGTGGCCCAACACCCTATTATCACACTTTATGTTGGCATTTCCTTTCATTTGTCACCCCACATATCAGGTCCCACTCACTGTCTGTGCTTTCTATGCATAAATGAAGTCAACATCATAGCGTGTGTGCTTGATCCATTCCAGTTGACACATAATTCCATCACCCATATGGCCTACATATGGTTTGAACACACACATTTTTGCAAACTTTGCTCTCACTTCTTTTCCCCATCTCACTTACACTCCTTATACTGTACTCCTTTACTGTATCCATCCCCTCCCGCACACACACACGCACACACACACACACACACACACACACACACTCACTCTCCCGCCACCTGTGTCATGTTTGACATTGTCAGGAGAGCCAAGTCAAGCTGGTTCTGTCTGTGTGTTGGATTCAGGCCTACATCAACGTTCAGCCCAACTCCGGCTGATTACTGTCTAAATAATCCATCCACACCGCTGGAATGCCAGACAGCCTCAGTGGGCCGGGACCTCCGCCGGGTAACAGAGGATATTTTAGGTGAAGCGTTAGCATGCAAGGAAGCTTCAAATCACACATATCGATCCAAATAATATGAATAAATGAGATGTAGTATATATTCTAAGAGTTGCGTAAGTGAAGTGATGGCAAATGAGGGACAAACTCAAACTTTTTTGCTTCTTTTTTTGCTCTGACAACCAAAAACTAGTCAGAACTTCCCTGAATCCCCTCAGGTTCCGAGTTGAGAGTTTTCAAAGTGTCATTTGTCATCCTTTGAGTGGGCTTTGTCACGGCTTTCTGTTCCTCTGTGTAATGTGTCTTTGTCTGTCTCGCTATCTGCCTCTCTGTCATTCTCTTTGAGTCACTCTCTTTGTCTCTCTACCTTTTCCTTTTTTCTTTTCTAGTCTTCCATTCCTCCATCCCATCACTCACTTCGTTGCCCCCGTGCTCTCAGGAGACCGAGGAACACTTCTCACTAATCAGAGTTTTAAAGTCGAAGATATCTACAGTATATTAAATATCGAAAGGAATCATCCTGCTCTGCTCTTCTCTGTGTGCTGAATGAAACGCACCTCCTGACAAAAAAAAAACAACCAAGTGGCATTCACACCTTCTGCAATTCCATTTGGAGTGACGCTGACTGAGCTCTCAGGGGACGTCGGCAGTCAAAACGTGAGTTTTGAAATTGCTTCGATTCCTGATGAGCCTCCATTGTCTATTATTTCAGAGAAAATTGCGTTGCATATCTTGCCGTGGTGATACCCCTCCACCAGCCCTATCCGCTTTGATTGAATTGGATTGCAGAAATTGCTGTTGAATTAAGTGGATCGCTACAGCAGCACCGTGGTAATTTAGGAAGTGCTGGAAGTCTCATTTTGTTCACGCTGTTATTGCTACTGCCTCTGGTCGTTGTGAGATGTACACAGACTCAGCGCTGGGCATGCACTATGTGCAGAGACGAGAGTTCTTGCACACCGGATTATAGCTCCTAAACTTTATTTGGCCGAGCATGACAAAGGGCAGAAGTATGTGAACATTACACCCAGATGAACACAATCTGCAGCTTTAAATAACATCCTCCTCTCTTCTTGGAAAGTTTTCCTCCAGATTTTGGCTGAAAGGATTTTCTCTCATCTCTCATCAGAGCTTCAGACACACAACTCTGATGTTGGCTCATAAGGCGTGGCTCGCAGTCTGCATTCCAGTTCATCCCAAAGGTGTTAGATGGGGTGAAAGTCAGGACTCTGTGCAGCCTCGTCAAGTTCCTTCACACCAAACTGGAAACAAAACAAACATTCCTTTATGGAGCTGCTTTGCACACTGAGGCGTCGTCATGTTGAAGCGTATGACTATTGACCTTAAAGTTGAAGGCCCGATATTGTATATAGGATGTAATAGATATGCTTGTTATTTTCCTTACTGCTTGGGCCTCGGTGTGGGTGTGTGTGTGTGTGTGTGTGTGTGTGTGTGTGTGTGTGTGTGTGTGTGTGTGTGTGTGTGTGTGTGTGTGTGTGTGTGTGTGTGTGTGTGTGTGTGTGTGTGTGTGTGTGTGTGTGTGTGTGTGTGTGTGTGTGTGTGTGTGTGTGTGTGTGTGTGTGAAACTGATGACATTTATTACATTGCTACATTGCTATAAACATGTAATAACATGTTTATTAGCTGACGCTGACTCTTAAAGAGCCAACTGTAATACAGGAGTGCTTTACGTTAAAGAAGAAAAAAAGAAGAGCATTTTTTATGCGTTATGTCAAAGTCTGTTCCCCCGTCCATATGTGTCTCCCTTACCTTAACCTGCACCAACCTGACCCCTGACCCCAACCAGTCGTCCTTTAAGTTGTTAACATGAGCCCAAGTTTACCTTAACCCCAAACAGTTCTCTCTATAAGGCCAAACCTTAAACTTAAATCCTAACTCCAACCGTGGAGGTGATGCTACGGAGAACACCATTCAGGAAACATCATTTGACGGTAACAGATTTCGACACAACACCTGTATTTTGAAGTTTGGCCACACGAGTTAGTACTGTAGGTAAATATCGTTGTTTCTCCTGCTGTCCTAGTCATTCTCTGTAAAGTCGAGCCATTTACGCACATTCTTCTGGGCTTTTTAGTAGTTTAGACATTTTAAATGCTGCTTAAAATGAACATTCAGCGTGCTGTTCATTGTTTGTTTACATCCAAGTACTTCCAATACGGCTGACATCCAGGTAACTGGCTACAATGCGCTGTGTAAAACACTCTAAAAAGTGCCGGTCAGAGCTGCTCTGATTTTCTTTTTTAATAAAAGCCTCCTTCAAATAATAGCCTGCCCCTATTATTAGCCGGGTCCCAAACTGATTTTTTATTAATAGAAGCCCCGGCTACTATGTTGTTCCCCATTGGTGGAACCACTACCAGTTCCTACCAGAGCAGAGGCGTCCCTCTCTGCCTTTAAAAAAAACTCCTGAAGACCCAGCTCTTCAGAGAGCATCTTCTCTCCTAGCACCACACGAGAACTCTACTCCTTAAAGAATCCTCACTAGCACTTATTACTGCACTAATGGCTCTTATTGCACTATACCTTGATTGTTCATCTTTTTTCCTGTAAGTCGCTTTGGATAAAAGCATCTGCTAAATGACTAAATGTAAATGTAAAGTAACATCCATGCAGAAACAAGCACTTTCTTCCTCTTTTCCTCCATTTTCTACACACCGTTTCACCACAAACCAAACACACACAAACACACACGCACCGTCCTCCACGTCCTGTGCATCAGTCCGACCGGCAGCTGGGATGATATAAACTCAGATAACGTCCTTTCTGCTCAGTGAATCTTGGAGTTATTGACGACGCCGTCGGCCCGCCTGGATCCCATTATCAAAGTGTCTTCAAAGGAGACTAATTGAATTAGCGCAGGGATCTGTAATTGAAAGCTTGCTTTTAATGATGCATTGTGGTCTCGCACGGAGCCGGGCGTCGACATTCATCAAACGTCTCCCTGTCATGACAGATGGGATTGTGTTGTGCTCTGCAGCATCAACATTATCAAGGGCATCGGGTTTGTTTGATCCGAAGAAACTGCCTCAACTAAAATTTTAAAACCAGTAGACCAAAATTCCCTCTGACATTTTCAATTTTTATGTTTAATCACTCAGCAAAAAAACTGAATTCTGCAATAGTTTAGCTAATGAAATGTAAACAGGTATCATCCTGACATGGTACACCAGCATTGGTTTGCTATAATCTCTGACCTCAGTGACTGACCCAGTAAATAAGACATGGAAGGTCATGTGCAGTGAAGTTTGATCATGATATCCCCTGACACGATGAAATGTGTCCGTGTCCTCTCAGGCGGGCTGCAATGAAACTTCTGAGTGCCTCCAGCGAGTGGTGGAAGTCTGAAGATAGGTCGTCTGTGAGACCAGCCCACCTGGAGTGTGTGTGAGTGTGTCAGTGTGTGAGTGTGTGTGTGATCAGATTTTCTTTGTTGCCTCATCCTGAGAGGGGTCACACACCCACTGACCCAGAAGCTATTTGTGTTTTTTTTTTTTCTTTTCCCTGACTCGTTTCTCTTTTCCATCTGTGTGCTGCTCATTTTTTCTTTGAAGTAAATTGAAGATTTTTTCCGTTTTGTTTAAATTTGCTGCCGTCAATCATCAACATGATGCACAGTGACCTGAAAATACCTTAGAACACCTGTGGTGAACTTCAGAAGCAGGGATCCTCACCAAGTTCTCTGTATGATAATAATGTTGAATATTATTCGAACTTCATCTTCTATCTATCTGCTCCCAGATGGTGTGTAGTGATCTTCAGGTTAAAGGTCAGAGGTTAAGGCTAATTTATAGTCTCTGGTTCAGTGTTTTCATCCGGTCGTGGACATATGGAGCTCTGCTGGAGAGGACACAGACACCAGTTAACAGTGATGGATTGTGTGTCTGTCTTTCTCTCTGAGGATTTTATTCCAGTTCAGCATGTCCAACATGTCATGTTTTGTCTTCATGGCTTGTGTGTTTGTCAGTAAGGAAGGAATATGCATCAGTATTTGCTTCCAGTTGGTGAACATTTGTTTTCGTTACGTGTGCAAGCACCAATAAACAGAAATCCACAATTACTCTTTTTATCTTTAGAGCTAAAATGAAAACATTTATGCTCGTTGTTATCATATTTCAAAGGACGTTTTAATTATGGTCATACTAAAACAAAGATGATGGAGTTGTTAGTATGGCTGGGCGATACGGACCAAAAGTCATATCCCGATATATTTAGGCTGAAAATCGATATACGATATATATCCTGATATTTTTATCACAAAGTGAGAGCAAATGTTCAGTCAAAGTCAAAGCCAAATATGACATGTCACAAGTAGTTTTATTGATACCATTTATTTAAGTGAACATAAATACTGTATAACTACAGGAGTACCTTTTAAATAAAAATCAAAGCTCCATAAAGTGCACATTTAAATAAAAAAATATCTTAAATAAAAATTGCCTATGAAATTAAATAGGCCAATCTTTTTCTGAAACCCTAGTAAGGGCAGCATTTACATATAAAAGAAAAAAAATTGAACTATATCGATATGGTCTAATTCCATATCACATTTAAAAATATATTGATATATTTTTTATATATTGATATATTGCCCAGCCCTACTTGTTTGGTAGATTGCATTTAGACTTTTTGAGTCGGAGCACTCAGTTTTGGCTGAAGAAAAGCAGCCTAAACAAGTTTAAAACTGGGAAAAGTTTGGTTTAAATCGGCATCAAAGAATCAATAAAGAAGTCTATGAATCCGACCAAAAAACTTCAAACATCTGTATGACTTTTCTTGTATTTTACTGTATGGATACATTCCTATTGGTATGAGTGTTGGGTGGTATATTACAGAGTTTTACAACTGGCCATTGTTAACATAGTTGTCACCCAAAAGTATTGAGAATTAATGCACAGATCTACTTAAACAGCGAGCTGCATAAGATATCTGTGATCAGGCTGCCTGGGCTGATGTCCGTTTTTTTTTTCTTTTTGGCCACTTTTCTGCTTTTTAGGTAATGATAGAGATACAGAGTGAAAGGGGGAAAGAGAGGAGAAGATGTGTAGGAAAAGGCTCCAAGCCAGATCTAAAACTGGGCCCTCCTGTGTTGCATGAACTAAGCCTTAATGGTATGCACTCTACCGCTGAGCCCAAAGACTTCCAAGCTCCTCAGGTTCACCTCAGTGAAGGTCACACTTGCACCAGCTGTTTATTTCAGGAAACATTTGCTAAATGTGAAAAAAGGTTGATACTCCTTAACTCATGGTGTTGATTTGTTTTTGTAAAATTCTACATGTGAAAGACTTCTCACTTTATGTGATGAAGCTTTTTTTTTTTTTTTTTTAACTTTCCTGTAATTAGCACTGTGAGCTGTCAGCGTGACGGTATGTGTCAATGTTTCTCACTATTGCATCAGTTTAAATGACTTCCTGCAAAGTTTTTTTTACTGAGTTTGACAACCTGTAGATGTGCAACTTCAACATAAAACCTAATGATGACTTTTGTTGTAAAACCTTTTGGGAAAGTAATTATTAATATTTAAAATTTGAATTCTGTGTCAAAGAAATGATATGATCCTGGTACGATGCCACAAATGATGAAATGTTATCGTTATTTTTATAGATTTGAATCTTTAGTGGACCTTAAAAACGTATTCAACATCACTGTGTTTGCAATTTCTCTTAAAACAAATTCTGGCAGCATCTTCAGAGAGCCGAACCATTCCTACAAACAAAGACTGTGTGTCTATGTTCACACATCCACATCAATTTGCATGTGACAGTGTGGTCAAAGTGGCAGGAAAGGGGAGCGGGCAGCACTTCATTAAAGTGCAGCATTACTCCACTCACTCTCCTCCCATACATACACACACATACACGCCTGGCGCAGACCACTTCATTTAGTCTGAGAGATAGAAAGGACAGGCCCCAATGGATTCTCCTATTAATCTTTAATGAGCCCTCGGGCCTGAAAACTGCCCGCCAGCCTCTCCTTCCACGTCCAGGAAACAAACAATGACTCGGCTGGAAAACACATCGGCCTCTCGTCCTCCTACCTGCCTGCCTGCCTGTCTGCCTGCGAGCCATTAACCCCCCAACTCAGCCCTGAATTATTAATGCCGCTATCTATCTCTCCGCCCACTCCCAGGAACGGGAATGGGCGACGTCTTGATGTTGTGGTTGGGAAAGTGTGGCCGAGCCTTTCTGAGTGTCTCCTTCTGGACTGAGGAGAGGGAAGTTGAAGTAAAAGCTGATTGGTCCATCTGTCAATCAGACTAGTTGTTGCTAATGCTGCAAGAAGACAGTATTCTTATCTTCACAGCTGATAATATGTAGTCTTTTATTATGTTCTTGCTTCTTCTCTTCTTTTTTTCTTTCTTCTGTGGGGAAAACTAGATTTTGGAAGCTACAGATATCAAAAGGATGCAGCAAAGACATGAAGAAAAACTAGCTTTGGTCATGTAGACATAACCAACCATGTAAACAACAGACCATGCTACATTATAGCATGAATAAATCACACTGTGCTCCATTTAATGTATAGGTACAGGTTACTTTAAACAAACGGGGCCATCACACAGGATGCTGTCTGACAGATTCTTTCACTCATAACAGATTGCTTTATGGCATTTTTTAAATTTTAAACAACCACAAAAAAAAGCTAGCAATTGCAAAATCATGCTTCATTTGATATCTTTTTGGCAGTTTTTAAAAAAAAATCTTTTTATTTAATTTGCATTTTACTTATAGACAAAAACAAGAGTAAAATGAAGTAAACTTAAGTTAAAAGAAAATAAAAATAAAAAGGATAGGGGTGGGGCACACCACTCTAGTTGGAGCTTTTATCATTGTCCATTCGGTCCACTGAGTAATTGACCCAACTTTTTTCGTGTACACAGTCCATTTACGCCACCGTTGGTCCAGGGTCCCTGCTTTCTTTCTGAGATAATGCGTCAGCCTTTCCATCGAGTAGATCTCCTCAACAATACCCAGCCATTGTGTTGAGCATGGAGGGTCAATTTTTAGCCAGTTTCTTGTCATGGCCTTTTTACATGCCAGGATCAGTATTTTGAAGAGGTACAAGTCCTTCTGTTGAATAGTACTGTCTAGAGTCATGCCCAGGTACATGATCCGGGGGTCCTTGGGTATCCTGTAAGAAAAAATCTCTTCCAGAATTTGAACCACTCATGTGGAGACACATGTCCAAAAACATGAGTGTGATTGGCACTAATCTGTCCACATTGTCTTCAGTAATGCTGTTGTTCACCTAACTGTATACTTTTGATGTGTGGTGTAATGAAGAAGCGAATCAAATTCTTCCACCCAAACTCCCTCCATCTTTTATAGGGCAGTTTTTTTAAGGGCAAGTTACATTATTGGGCTAGTGGGTAGCACTTTCACACTCAGTAAGAGGGTCGCAGGTCCGAATCCAGCTTATGGCTCTACTAGTGTGGAGTTGAATGTTCTCTCCGGCTTCCTCCCACAGTCCAAAGACATGCAGTTTAGTTTAATTGTTGACTCTAAATTGCCCGTAGGAGTGAATGAGAGTGTGAATGGTTGTCTGTCTCTATGTATCAGCCCTGTGATAGACTGGCGTCCTGTCCAGGGAGAACCCCGCCTCTTGTTCTTCCTTCAGAGCAGATGGACCTTTAAAACAGATAGTGGAAAGAATGAAAGGCCAGTTAAAACAAATCACTTCCATCAGTTGAGTTTATTCCCTTTGAACTGCATTATCTCACACAAAAGCCCATTTGGTAGTTGTTCTGAAGCTTTCAGTGAGAGTCCCAGGTATATCATCAGCATTTTTGTCTTTATTTGATAGTGGAAGGGATACAGGGTGAAAGTTTCTCTACAACAAGGAAACTCCGTCTGCTGATTAAGATCACGTATGATGGAAAGCTCCACTACAGCGTCTACATGAGTAGTGGGGTGCAGTGTTTGACCCATTATGTTGATCTGTCGTTGGGCAAGAAGCAGCAGGCTGTGTGGGTGATTGAGAACCGTTGCATTAGATGGAGGCCATTATTTTTCATTTGCTTATTGTAATTATATTGTTCCAGATCTGATTGGATATATCGACCCCTGGCAGCCTCTATAAATCAATACATAATGCTATAAATGCATTCTTTACCGCGCACATCTCTCTACATTTCTCTAATTTTACTTCCATCTCCATCACAACCTTTACCTTTTATTATCTTCTACACACACACACACACACACACACACACACACACACACACACACAGAGTCTCAGCCTGACTGTAGGATAGAATTGTCAGCGTGCCGGCAGATTCCTCAGAGATGCTGCGTATTGAAATAAAGGCTCTGTGAGATGCGTGCGTGTGCTGTGATGAATGCCGATCTCATTTGCTCTTCCTCAGATAGCGACTCCTCTCCCTCTCTGATGTCCCCCGGCCTCACTTCCTCGTCTTCTGATAAATATTGAATAGTGTTAGATGTGTTTCTGAGGCTCTTTGAGTTGTTATTGTCTCTGTCTGCTGTGCTTTCTTCTAATCCGGCCTCTGTGTGCTTTAGATCGTTTCTCCTTCGTATGATCATGAGGGTGCATGGCTCCTCCATGCATTTAAATAAAGGCTGTGACTCCATGTAGTACGGGTGAATAAATCAGAGGCTTGCACAATATGGTAGAACACATTTTTGGCAATGTTCCTTTTATAAATGCTATAAATGCTCGTGGTTTTTTACACGTCTCTTTTATGGTGCTGTAAAAATCCTGGAATGCAGTTCTGCTGTCCACTGATCTGAGAAATGTCTTTTAAGAACCACACTGTCGTCTTTATAGTCCTCCACATGCTTTTTATCTTCCAGCCTGTTGTCAGGACATCACTGCAAAACAATTTAATGCTCTTCCTCATCGGGGCGTCTGTGGACTATAGTCCTCCGGTCATGCAGGAATTTATAATTTTTTCCATGTGCTGAATACCAACAGGTAGAGAGGGAGCAGAGTAGCATTTGAGTGGCAGCATGTCTTCGTTTTAAAACATTTATGTTATAAATGGTTGTATTCTTTGGGTCTCAGGGTCCAGAATTAACACCCACCAAGGGGTTAGATTTTTCCATTTGGTGGGTAAATCATGGAGCTATTTGCAACACTGGCGGGTAACTGTCTGTCCCAAAATAGTCATGTCATAAAAAAAGTCTATGCTAAGAGTCTATATTGTGTTTTGGTCCCATTTAAGGGGGACGCTGCTTCTGTTCCTGCTGGTCTGCTCCCAGCTATCATAAGGCTAATAAACCGTTACGTGACGACATTGACAATGTTTCTAGGAGTAACGTAAAGGTAAATGGTGCAACATTAAGAAAAGAAACAATACTTCTTGAGTTGTATACAGGATGCTTAAAATGATGATTAACTGTTGATAAATATATGCGAATATATCTATATATTCTTCCTATGGCTTCTTTGTATTCAACATTATGTTTTATTATCTCAATGAAAGTTACCGAAATAAATATATTTGTGACAAAAAATGCAGTTTTTTATTTTTTGCCATTAGATTTTTTTCATCTACCAGTCACGTTGGCTGGTGAATAAAAAAGAATATATGGACACTGGCTGGGCTGCACAGATGACCATGTTAGTTGCTTATCCCTTTTATTATAATACATTTATGTTTATGAATGCTTTGTGATCTGATTTGTTTATGAATATGCAAGATACATTGGATCAAGGGATGTCGATTAGATTAACACTTGTTTTTTACATGGTCCTGAGATAAAAGAAGGAAAAAAAAAACATGAAAGACAAAAACTTTAAAAAATACAAACCTTTCTTGTTGATGATTCTAGTAAACTCACCTCTTACCACGGATAAATCATGACCTAATATTTTTTGTGAGCCTTTGCTGATAACCCATAAAGGAACCAGTTTAAATTGTAAATCCCTACAGATGAATGTAGACACGCAGAGCTGCCTCCTTGTCTTATTTGCATCCGTCTGCCTGTGAAAGCTGCGAGTGAGACTCATTCTTTCTGTTTTCATTGTGACATTCTGCACTTTTAGCTGCAGGAGACGACTTCTAAACTGAAAGACAGCAGTCACACTGTTTCTCACACATGCACACACTCATCTGCTGCCCTGTAGCTGTACGTCCTCCAGGCACCGAAAGTGTCATGGCAACCGTACGGCAGCCACGGTAACGGCAAGCTCATTTTCATACTGATGAGGCGGCCGGCTGCCGGGGAGGCCCGCGCTGCTGCTCGCTCCTCTCTCCTCTCCGGTGTCGCCCTGAAATTTTAATGACCTTCTTTTCTTTGCTTCTCATTTTTCTCCTCGTGGCTCTGAGTGCCCGTCTGCATGTGAGCGTGTGTTTGTGCGTTCACGTCACGAGTCTCAGCTCCAGTATTCACACAGAGTAATCATCCACACTTGACACAAGAGGAGAACAAAGGAAATGCATTTTTGAATGCATCAGAATTTTTTAAGGGCATGTATTTTTACACCTGTGGAAGACCTCCTCCGGTCTGCTCGTCTCTGCCTCATCAGGTTAGCAGCTGCGCCTGCTCTATAGCTGCTGAGGCATACTTTTAGTTTTCTAGGTTTTCAGTAATCTCTTTAAATGACGAAGAGAATACAGCATGCAGCAGAGGTCATGATTCAAGTTCAGACCCACTTGTTTTGAATAAACATGCTCTCTGAAGCCGTCTAACTCTTCTTTTTCTTGTTTGCTACAGGACGACGAGGCCAGAGAAGAAGAAAACGGCAGGATCGAGCCGGTTGGTCGAGCCGACTCCTGCATGGACCACACCCCCGTGAGGTCACTAGAGTAAGTCCTTCAGTCATGGATCAGCTTCCTCATTCTCCTCTTCTCTGTATCCTCACATTCCTCACTGAAACCTGATCACCTGATGATCACATTAATGAATATTTAAGCAGCTTTACCACCAAATGTGGCATCCACCATTTGGGGGAAAAGTAGCACCTGTTCTCTGAATATGACTTTAATCTGAACATTCACAGTTGCAGTATTGAAGATGGAACAAAACATTTGCACAAATGTGGATGACAGCTTTTTCCAAATGCATAGAGATTTGGAATGAAACCCATTTTTTTGTCACCACACCTGCATAACCAAAAAGAAATGTCTGTTATTACAACTCCGGTCCCCTTTTGTAGTTTTGGCCATCATTTCAGGCATCATAATTGGACCCAACAGATGAATCTCGCTCAGAGAGAGATGTTTCTGTGCTCCCAGATCTGCAGTTGAGCACAATTATAACCAGTAGGAGTGATGGCCAAAACTATGAAAAATACCTTGATTTTACCTGAGTTGACCTGGGTAAATCAGCTCTCTCCTCTTTTCTACATAATAAGTACTTTAAAGGTAGACCAGAAAGTTCTAATATTGTAATCCAGGTTTGTTTGTAGAAAATCTCATTTCAACCCTGCCTCCTCATTTGCATAATTCTCTTTTGTGAGAGCAAAATGATCCTCGTCTCGCCATCAGAGCTCTCCCACGCACTAACCCATTCAGCTCCTGTTATTAACAACTGTGTTTTGTTTTGTTATTTTGCTCTGTTGCATGCTTCCAGTTTAATATGCAGGTATGGTATTGTTATTATTCCTATGATTTCCCAGAGACTCCGGCTTCTCCCGCCTCTTAGTTGTCAACAAGGGGCCCATTTTCCCCGAGCTAATCATAGTCATTGTATCAAAGCTGTGGGCAGATTAGATTTGGCATCTTGTAAAATGTGCCTGTGTGTGGATGTTTTACAGCCAAACACACTAACAGGTAAAGAATGCTGCCTCGGAAACGCAAATAGCTGTAACTTTTGTGCTTTTAAGGAAGTCAACTAAATTCCTAAACGTCTAAATGCAGTAAAATGATATACAGCTTCATCAGGAATGCATCTGTCTTAGAGTTTGAATTAATTTCCCCTCACAATCATTATTCAGTCTGTTTTGTTTCAACTAGTGCACAGCAGTTAGACATAATCAGTTTCAAGTTTCCAGGACCAAACCCTGAAACATTTACACCTGAAACGCTGCACGTCAAAGTGTTCAACTGTCGCTGAATTTAAATTGAATTTCAAACACATCATGATGTTATTTCATTTCTGATGTGGGCTGTGATTGGCTTTCTGATTCACTGCAATGTGACACACAAAAGAAAACAGGACGTGGTTTTGTTCTGTTCTGCAGCTCCAAGCAACATCGTCAGAGTGAGCTTTGCATGTGTTTTTAATACTTTGAGTTGTGGTCCGTAGCACATTATAGTTGCAAACATCTGCACAATGAAACAGTGACATCAGACATGATCTAAAATGTGACACTTAGACCGTTTTACAATTTATAGAGTTTCATCTTGAGTCTTATGTCAGACTTTAGCCACATTGTAGGATTGTAGTTTTTTTCTGCCCAAATGTAACTATGCAGCATTTTGCAGTTCAATTCAGGTGATTCCATAAAATAATCACAGCTCTTACTCTCTCATGAGTCCCTTTGAACTGGAGCATCTTTAGCTTCTGAACTGTGACATTTGCCTGTAAAAACAGAATATTCGAGCAGTGTGCAGTTGAAAGAGGGATTTAAATCAAAACCTTTACATTTCATTGGACGGCATTAAAGTTTAGCACAAAGATATAGAGGAAAAAGTCTGCAGCGACAGAGTTGTCAGAAAGCCTCCCTTAAATACGCTTCAGCCACACTGAAATGAGGTGGTTACTGTCACCAAATTCTATGGATAAAGGTGTTTCTCACCCACTGATAACCAAACGCACATAAAACCATTTTATCTGGATGTTCAGAAAGGGAAAACAGGGATTTTGATGTAAAAATACTGATGTTTAGTACTGATGTTTTTGACATATATTTGGCACATATCAACAGATAAATTAACAATAAACACAAGGATCAGCCATTAAACTCGTAAAATCTATTTTTTTTTTATTTCACTGGGACTTTAAATTGTGTGTGTGATGATTTTAGTGTTCCTTCTTCTCCCTTACATGTGTTGATTTATTTGGATTGCTCTGTTTTATTGTCTTCTTTTTGTCAGTCTCCTCAGCACCTTCTTACTTTCTGTTTTAATTTATTGACACCGTTCTGTTTCTTTCATCATCATCTCATTCCCTGTTTTTGTTTTACCCCACATGGTGTCTCTCCTCTCCTCTCCTCTCCTCTCCTCTCCCTTCCTCCCTCCACACCCATCCGCCTCCACCCTGGTCTCCATCCGTCACCGTCTCCCAGAGACATAGTCAAACTGGTGGAGGTGTCAAACGACGGTGGGCCCCTGGGAATCCACGTGGTGCCTTTCAGTGGCAGGGACCGAAGGTAAAAATATCCGGAGCAGAGCCCTGGTGCTGTTCAGACAGAACAGAGGAGAGTGAAGACAGACATAGTGTCCACAGGGGCTTAAACATGCCCAAAAAGGTCATAGTGGTTAAAACATATGTCAATAAAGGACTGAAACAATATTTTAAGAATCTTAGAATCCGCTAGTGTTTATCGTTAGACTTGTAGAACACAGAGATCCCTTATTTAGGTAAAAGTACTACTAGCACACTGTGAAATTACTCCACTACAAGTAAAAGTCCTGCATTTAAAACTTACTGAAGTATAAGTACAAAAGTGTCAGCATCAAAATGTACTTGAAGTATCAAAAGTAAAAGTACTGGTTATGCAGAATTGACCCACTCAGATTGATTCCAAGTATACAGATGCATCTCAATAAATTAGAATATCATAGAAAAGTTTGTTTATGTCAATAATTCAATTCGAAAAGTGGAAATAACACATTATATAGACCCATTACACACAGAATGAAACATTTCATGCCCTAATTGATTTAATTTCTTCAAATTATAATGATAATGGCTTACATTTAATGAAAACCTAAAATTCAGTGTTTGATATGGAAATGTGGAAATGTTCTGAAAGTATATCCATCTATATGACTCAATACTTCGTTGGGGCTATTTGACTTAAATTACTGGAGATGGACTTTTCCATCATATTCTAATTTATTGAGATGCACCTGTATATTATTGTATTATTATTGGGCTCGTTTTAACTACTTAATATACTGTTAAGTGCTTGATTTTTTTTTTTTTTTCAAAGAGTTATCACTTTGAAGTGATAACGTTTTTCATGTTAAATCTCGACCTGAAAAGAAACTAAAGCTGGCAGCTGAAATACAATATTTGCCTCTAAAATGTAGTGAAGTAGAAGAATAAAGTTACATAAATTGGAAATACTCAAGTAAAGTAAAAAAATACCTTAAAATTGTACTTAAGTACAGTACTAGAGTAAATGTACTTAGTTACATTCAATCACTTAGTAGTGCACAACACAAAACGCTATTTTAAAAAAAAATGTTTTTGTTCTGAATTGAATGAATTAAAAACAGTCTCTGTTAATATTATAAGAGACTGGACAGTCACAGTTTGACTTTAACTTAGCTGTGTTTTATTAGTTTTGCTTGTACTGGACACCTGACAGCTTTTAGATGGAAAAAAAGAAGAAAGAAAATTGCCCACTGACCCCCTCAGCTCATGATTGATCGGCCTTATTGTAGTGTGTTGTATAGAGGACTTGGCTTTTGTTAAATTTGGTTTCTGGTAAGAAAAAAAAAAAACCTCATTAAATGTGTTCATTTTGGCTTTTTGAAATCTGCAAGAAACTCTCGAGAGAAGTGTTCTCTATCACACATGCATAGCACACATTCCTCTCTGATGCCCCGGTGTAATCACTTCATCACTTAAACAAACACAATCTCATACACACACGCATACACACAAACACACGCATACACACAAACACACATACACAGGTTTGCATGGTCGGCATCATGAAGCCATTTGCCAGTTTACAGTGATCAATCATGCTTGTTTAGGGTTTGCAGGTGACCGTTATATTTCTCTGCTGCCGCTGTCACATCAGCTTTACGTGATACAAAGGATACGCTGAGCAGCGTGCATAACACACACGCATTCAT